>NC_138376.1:107469146-107644187 GCF_054177405.1 Leptonychotes weddellii | reverse complement strand
CCTACATAATCAAGTCTGTTTATACAGACAGGTTAACTTGGGGATTCAGTCTCCTGACTCTGAATCTTCACTACAATCTGTAATCTTAAGAGTGCTTTTGGATCTGAGAAAATACTGGGAGTTTTTTTAGATTTACCTAATTAAATAGTCATTAATGTCAAAGAGGCATAATCTTACATTTATCTGTAACATTCACACATAAAAAAATTTTAAAAAGCTGCCATATTCTCTACTGAAATTCAGAGAGACTAAGTATCTATAATATACCTACAAACACTTGTCTAATAGCTCCATCCGTAAAAGGGAATTAGGTTAGTTTTGTAATCTTGGAGATTGTCATTGTGCCTTGGCTGTTTATTCACAATAAGACAAGGCAATGTGGATAATCAGGCCCAAGAAGGTGACCCAGTACTGGGTGCGACAGGCCCTGGGGAGCGTCTGGCTCTCAGAAGAGGTTCAGCAGGGCAGAGGAGGCATGGTGTCCAAAACAGGCAACGTCTCTAATCCTCGTTCAGACAAAGCAACTGAGCACTCTGGGAAAAAGGACTGTGTTAGAATCATCTCCGTGTTCCCATGGCCTTTCTTAGAAACTAGCAAATCGTAATAAGCCCAACTGGGAGTTACTGTGTGCTTTTTCTATTCCCTGCGGTGCTCTAGATAACTTACCTGTGTGATTTCATTCAACTCTCACAAAATCCTGATGAGACAAGAATTGCTAACCACATGGTAGAGATAGGGATTAAAGCCCACAGAGGCAAGTAGTCCATGGCCATGTAGCCAGCAAAGATCAATTCATTCATTCATTCCAACATTTATTGAGCACCTACCATGTACCAGGAACTATCCGGGTGCTGGCGATAGAGCCCTGCTCTCATGAAGCTTACCTTCTGGGAGTCAAGAAAGGGGAAATCAACAGGGAAGCAAATAAATACACACGGTAATTCTTGAAAGTATTTATTAAGTGTTAGGAAGACCCAAAAAAACACCGTATTGACGAAGACTGAGCGCCGGGGGAGAAGAAGGCTGATTTAGACAGGGTAGTCAGGAAGGCTTCTTCCTAGAGGTTACATTTAGAAGGAAACCTGCATGAAGTGAAAAATCCAGGAATGTGAAGATCTAAGGGAAGAGAGCAGGCAAATACAAAGGCCTTGAGGCAGGAACAAGTTTGACTTGTTTAAGAACAGAAGTAAGCAGTAGCCACATTATGTTGATCTTTGCAAGCCATGGTAAAGAGTTGAGATTTTATTCTAAGTGTGATGAAAAGCCTTAAGAAGATTTGAAGCAAGAGAGTGAGATGATCTGACTTATATTTTTTAGAGATAAAAATCTCCGTCAGTCTTATCCTGCTCTTAACCCTAAGGCAATAATGTGTTTCAAAGAGTTGGTGTCCAATTATCGTAGAATAAAGGAATTACAGTGACATAGTTCAAGAAGCAGGAATGATCCCAATGGGGGAGAAGAGCATGAGAATCCAAAACAGTTGTAGTCCATAAAGGCAGTCTGCATCTGAAGGTGGATCACTCAGAGGTTTCTTGGTCCCACCCATCACTCAAGGATACAGACCCTAGAGACAATGGACAAAAGCAAGCCACGGGCCAGTTCTCAGATGGGCAAGGTTCTCAGAAAAGGAACAAAGGGAATGTGGCTAACTCAGAAGCCCAGGACGTATGGGTACTGAAAGGAGACAAAGCCAGAGAAGGAGGCATCAAGATGGGGAACTTGGAGAGCAAAAAAAAATACAACTCAGGGACTGACAGGGAGCACCACGACCAGCACTTCCTGTTCCCCTGGTAGAATTCGCTTCAGGAGAATCATGTGTAGAGCTTGGAGACTGACCGTCACGTTCTGTCTGGTATGGGTGGTGCTGCATCTCTAGGTGACATGAGGGTGGATTCCACTCTGGGGAAATGAGAAAAGACAAGGCAAAGGAAATTGAAAAGGAAGGGAGCTCCAAGCTGAGCATGATTTTTTTTTTTTCTTAATTAACCTTCTCTGGTTCTTATTAGTCATCTCCTTTATTTTGTCAAGGCATACATTGTGTTGACTTAATAGCCCGTCCTGAAATTTTGCAGGATTACTGAGGTCACAACTGTCAGCAAATTGAGTCGTGTGTACTCTGTAAACTTAAGGTAATTTTCATAAATCGAAGGAACCTCTTACTCTCTCTTCTTGGGGTTTTTTTTCTGCTCTATTCTCCCTTCTCTTTTCTTTGTCCCTCTAAATCTCCC
The DNA here is from genome assembly GCF_054177405.1 of Leptonychotes weddellii. Taxonomy (NCBI): domain Eukaryota; kingdom Metazoa; phylum Chordata; class Mammalia; order Carnivora; family Phocidae; genus Leptonychotes; species Leptonychotes weddellii. The sequence goes on along the minus strand of NC_138376.1, from coordinate 107,641,959 downwards.
TTCCTTCATTTTTCTCTTTGCCCCTTCCTCCCTCCTTTCTCCTTTATATTTTTGTATATGGATAGCTAAAATAACATTTAAGAAAAAGCCTGCAAGGAATCAACATGAACTTGCATTTTCTGTGAGTTTATCTTTCATATTTCTTTAAATAGGAGAGCAACATTTGTTCTTCTCCAGGCTTCAGGCACATTTCATATTATCCAAAATTTCTAAACAAACAAACAAACAAAAAACAAAAACCTGAAAATAATTTCTCCTCTGCAGTTTATAGGTCATTTCTGCAAGTTCTTTCATTATTGGAATTTAATTCTCTTAGATATGAAGACATGAAATCATTTAAATCAGTCAGGGGTTCCTTCCCTGACTCTTTTTTCCATTGACTTGTGTTTCAATTTCCCTTCATTAATGTTTATTTTATGCTATTTAGTTTGAAGAGCCTTGCTGGAGAATGTGAGAAAAAAAAAAAAAAAAAGGCAGGAGCTGAGGAGTTCTGCTTTCTGCCTGTCGTCTATTAACATTGCACCATCTGCCCCAGGCAACTGGCCTAGTCCTTCCCTGTTCTCTTCTGGGTAGTAAACAAATTTGCTCAAAGGAAAAAAGATAAAAGGTAGGAAAGAACAAAAGGTGTGCTACAAAGAGGTGGGGAAGGGGAATGGCACCCATTGGCTCAGGGTCAGAGGCTGTTTACCCACTACGGGCAGGCCCCTCAGCCACCTGCTGGCTTCCAGATCAGCTGCAGCCTCTCCGCATCGCTCCCGCCAGAACCGATTACGAGGAAATGGGGGTAATATTGCATGGTCGTTGGCTTTATCGGTGAATACCATAACTGCCATAGAGAGCCATCAGTGTGAATCATCTTCGGCTTTCAAAACCTAGTTCAAACAGTTCTTCCACTCTGCAACCTTCACTACTCAGCACCGCCACCCTCCCACCCCACCCACCCCGACCTGGGTACACGTCCACAAAACTCATGGCCTTCTCTGTGCTGCATCTGGACCTGGTACATGTCTCTGCTCTGAGTCCCATCACGTGATAACATACTATTTTTATGTCTGTCTCTGAGTTGATTGGGATTAGTGTATTACTTCGCTAGGGTTGTCATAACAAATTACTACAAACTGAATGGCTTAACCACAGAAACTTATTGTCTCATAGCTCTTGAAGCTACAAGTCTGAGATCAAGGTGTCAGCCCAGTTGATTCCTTCTGAAGGCTGTGAGAAAGAATCTATTCCATGCCTTTCTCTAGCTTCTGCGGGCTTGCTGGCCATCTTTGAGGTACCCCTGTTTGTCCGTGCTTCACCCCTATCTCCGCCTTCATATTCACGTGGCACCCTCCCTATGTGCATGTCTGTCTCTTCATATAGCAGTCTTTTTATAAGGACACCAGTCAGTTGGGTTCGGGGCCCACCCTACCCCAGTATGACATCATCTTAAATAATTACATCTGCAATGACCCTATCTCCAAATAGGGTACTGAAGGTTAGGACTTCAACATATGAATTTGGGGGGAGCACGGTTCAAATCACAACAATCAGGTTCCATGCTTTATTCATCTCTGCATACCTGATACCTAGCACAGTGCCAGGTCTTTGCCTGAGGTCCAAGGCCTTCAATAATATCTTATTTTAATCTTAAATTTTATTTAATCTTAAATATCTCTGTCACTTTTGTTTTGTTTTAAGTTTTTATTTATTTATTTGCGAGAGTGACAGAGATAGCGAGAGACAACACGAGCAGGGAGGAGAGGAGAAGCAGACTCCCCGCTGAGCAGGGAGCTGACATGGGGCTCCATCCCAGGACCCTGGGATCATGACCTGAGAGGAAGGCAGACACTTAAATGACTGAACCACCCAGGTGCCCCGCTCTGCCACTTTTGGTGTAGATGTTAGCCAAATTGAACATAGGATTGACATTTTTTTTCTGAAAGGTAGAACCATCAGGAAGCCAGATCTCTGATAAGAGAATGGGTCCCTCTCATCTCCAGAGACATCGACGTAATCATCCAAGGCTTGGATAATAACATTCCCCTCAGTCCTCACGCAGAGGGCACTTCACGTGACAATGTACCTTCAGCCCTTTACTTGGCCCATAGAGCTGACCAACCCTCTGCCTGGCTCCCATGACCTAACACATAAAGAATGAGGCTTTGGAAATCTGCCGACCACATTCACTCTGCAGATACCTGCAAAGACAGATCCCCACTCCTCCTTCATTTCACCTTGTCTTCTATTAGAATCCAAAAACGATGAGATCAGAGATGAACAGGACACAGGGCTCTCTTAAGGAGAAGTGTCTGATGGGGAAATAAAACAGTCTGGTGGGGAAATAGAATGTGGCAAATCTAACAGTATGAGGCCAGGGTGTAGTGGGAAATCAGAGGCCGTGAAGATTAGGCTGGATCTTCAAAGGAGAATAACAGTGAGCCAGGAGAGGAGATGGGCAAAGGTCTTTCCAGGGAGGGGGCATCGCTTTACAAAATCCCAGAGATCAGAGAGCAGCAAGGACTACCACAGGGCTCTCAGGTGGCTGTCCTAGGAGTCTGGGGTCAGGAATCAGATCAAGAGCATCAGGCAAGCCACGTTAAAGAGGCAATGACTGAAGGGTTTTAAGTACTGGACGAGTACTACTAGATTTGCAATTTAGAAAGATCCCTGAACACAAGGATTGACTAAAGGAGGCCTGTGGGGATCCAAGAATATAGGTTGGGAACCCATGACATCTTTCAAGAGAGAAATAATCACAGGGACGTGAACTAAAGGTGGACAATGGTGGGCAGAGAGAATCAGCAAGAGGTTGTGGACACTTCCTGTGTCCACACAGATCCTCCGTCATCCTTGGTAACACTTTCTATGTACCCCCTCTTGCTGCATTTGGGTTTGAATGCCCACATCCCACTCCCCGACCTGTACTTCTCCTTTAGAGACATTGCTTGACCACAGGAGGGGTTTGCCCACAGGCGTAAAGAGCTCAAAGTGACCACAAATTTACTCTCTAATATCCGCCCCCCCACCCCCGCACCGTGATCACCGCTAACCCTTCAAATCCCACAGTCCTCAGCCAGTGACTATAAAATATAAAACATAAAAGCCTAGTTGCTTTGATTCTGCTTGGGACAAATTCCAAGGCGTAAGTTACATTTCAAAGTTCTCTCCGGCACCAGCTGAAACCAGGCCCTTCCCTGTCTTTATTTCCCCCAGTCCCCTACCTGGTTCTCCTGGAAGAACCTCCTTAATAAGTCACTCACACGTGACTCTTTCCCCTGAGATGTCCTTCTCATGAACCTGTCCTAAGACCGAAGCTTTGAAAGCCATTGGGAAAAAAAAAAAAAAAAAAAATGTAACATACAGAGCCCAGCAAGTGGTTAGAAGTGGGAAACTCTGATATGAACTGGAAGAAAAACATTCAGTGAAGCACAAACTGTGTTTACAAACATGTGTTTGGAAATGAAAAGGACAAATGCTATTGAGGTAGAAAGTTAATTTTACACATCTAACTTTTATTCTTCCATTAACTCTCTGTGGGGGAGAAAAAAAAGGCTTTTGACCATTAAATTGCTCAGGTTTTGTTGCTCCAAATTTAGGGCACTGAATAGGGTGCCATGGAAATCCATATCTCCTTAGTAGGATTTAAATGGAATTACCTTTGCATCCAGAAGAGGATTCCTGCCGGCCCCGTGGTGCTGTCCCTCCTTGCCCCACTGGTCACCGTTCCTCCTCCCCATCTCCAAATATTCTTCATGTCCTGGGAGTTGGCTCTGCACAGTGTTCTGCACTGGCTGTTCTCATTCTGGTTCCCCTTGCCCTGCCTTTAATTCGGAGCAGTGTGCTTTCTCTTCTTTTGTTTTTTGTTTTTTGTTTTTTCTTTTTAAATTTGTGAACGAACGAAGGTGGAACATGTGATACATTCTATGAAGCCTGAGCTCCTGAGGTCTGACGCCGCAACCCTGAGAAGGGCTTCTGTTGTGTCTTGTGCATGACACCCCATATTCTGTAAATGTATCTGAAGCATAAGCAAAGTTTGCTATTGCAGTCAAACAAAATTTACAACAAAGTTTAACCTGATGCAAATGTAATGACAAGGGTAGTAAGTACTACATTGTTAGGTGTTAATAAACCAGACGCAGCTCCCATAAATGTCTCTCAATATCTAATTTTTACATAGGCAAAGTAAATAGGTTGCCTTTAAGCTTTTTTTAGAGAGGCTGTAACCAGCATTCAGAAGACTCGACAGATTTCCAGTCACACACTTGGTTTAAACAACAAAGTTCCCAGATTTTACAACCAAGTAACCATTACCCAGCAATATTTGAGAGTCTGCTTTATGTCAAACACTGTACAAGATGCTATAGACATAAGGAAAATGGCAGCATGGTGTCCATCATCAAGCAACCTGGGTTCTCTAGTTTTCACGCCCAGCCCCCAACAGCTAGGACCGACATTTCTTGGGTTCTGCTCCTACCCTCTGTCTCCCCAATTCTCTCATTACCAGACTCTCCCCCTCCTCAGAACAGTCCCTGTCCACCGCCTCCATGGTGTCTGTCCACAAACTCCAGGCAAAGGCCTCAAGTCCATGGAAACTCCGTCCATTAGTTCATGGCTTCTCTGCTAAACCAAGGGTATCTACAGAATTGTTACTCTGTTCGTCTCAGGATGGAGTGGACACACAAAAAAAGAGACGAGGCACAGTGAAAAAGGGTTGATCCTTAGAGGTGGGAAGGACAGGGTGAGAGGTGGTAGGCAATAAGAATGGCAAAGAGATAGGATGGGAAAGTAAAAGGTCAGGTGGTCGCAGAGACGTGAGCTTTGCCAGGTTCCCCCTGGAACCCAGGAGCTGTCCTTACTGGCCAAGGTTACCAGGGTTCTTCTGAGAAGAACTGAAAGGAATCTAAAAGTGAGGGCCAAGATGATAGAACAGTAATAGTAGCATGTGTTCAGGGCTTGCTATGAGCCAGAGACCATACCAAGCCCTAAATTCATTATCTGTTTAATCCTCACAGCCACACTCTGAAGGAGTTACTACTGCCATTTAGCAGATGGGAAAACTGAGGCTAAAAACCATGCCCCGAATCAAACGCGTAGTGAGTGTCAAAACAAGGCTTTGAAACCAGCTTTTCCTAAACTCAAGTCAAAATTCCTAACTGCTTCACTCTGTTGCCTTCATAAGAGACACCCAGGTCTGCCCATTTTGCTTTAACTTATACCAAACTACAGCATGAATGTTGACACAAAGAAATGGCATCCCTTTCCTTATCGTTGGCTTTCTGGTCTCAAAATAAAATTAAGGAAGAAATACTTTTTAAATAAAAGGGAGTTAGAGAGAAGTAAGGCATCAGTGTAAATGAGATTTGATCAAAATATAAATGGGAAGATGAGACGTACTGAAATCAGGAAGGACATCACCTCTGGTAAAAAGGACTCAGAAGGCAGAGATTGGAGATGTCAAGCTACATGTTGCTAAGCTGGTTCTTTTGCCAAGTCTGGTCGTATTTATATGCAGCCAAACACAGGCAAACAGAGGCTGCATCCAGAGGTTCTTCATGCTCCCCTGGGCCCCAGGACCGCAGACCCTCGCACAGACCCCTGCTGAGGAGCTTCCTGTGACTCTGGAGGCAGGCAGGAGAGCTGCACTCAGCTTTAGGGGCGAGGGGAGGCATCCCATGAAGAGAAAACACCACCGTTTCTCCCTGTGTCCCCATGTTAAGACCTGTTCCAGGAGATGCACTACAAGGACGGATGAGCCCGAGACCTAAACTTTTAATACTTGTCCCCCAAATTTGTTATCCTTCTGCTGAGAGGGAAGGATAATGACTTGGACTTCACATACACCCATCCCTTTGGGACAGAGAGATTGAGAAAACTGCACTCAGTTAAGTAACTAATTTGTTAAGTAATTTCATGGATAGTCAATGGACGTTCATTCAAAACTTCAAATACCATTTTTGGCTCAGCACGTGTGCCACAAGGTCATTCATCTTCCTGGTGAACTGGAACCCAGAGCATTGCCCGGAACCCAGGCGTGCCAGTGTATGAATTGTCAGCACATCTCTTGCAGGGACAGTCACATTTACCAAGTTTACAGGGTAGATACATAAACCCGAGGGCAATTTATTTATGTGGAATGAGAAATGACCTTCGCAGGGACTGAAAAGTTTTCAAGTTCACGTGGCTAGGACATCTCCTGTGGTGGGCACACCTCTGTAGAAAACCAAATCCCACTGCAAAGTTTGCCTGGGGCCCTGGGGAACCAAATGAAGAGAGTTAAAGAAGCAAATACTTAATGGCATCAATCTGAGATGGCCAGATGCAACCATCTCTCAGAACAGAGGCCCTTTAGCTCGGGTTCCCTCTCCCTAGACACTTGCTGCTTGGGTGTATCGACAGGCACTGGCCAGTTGGCGTCCAAGACTTTTTTTTTTTTTTTTTAATGGCTAACCAATGCTTTTGTCTTCTTCTTCTTTTCTTTTTAAATAATATATTATATCTGTTCTCAATCAAAGCTTAGGGGCTTACAAGCCATGCTGTCTTTTTTAAAGTCACTTACATTCTCAGCTTTTCTCATTTGTTTCTTTTAAAAGTAAATTCTCTGACAATCTTACTTTACTCTTAGAGAAAGCCTTTCCAAACTCATAGAAAAAGTTTTACATAAACCCCTACAGATGGACAACAGTGCGCATTTTAACATTATCGGTGAACAGAAAGAGGATAAGAGGCAGAATAATAAGACCAAATAACTTTCCCTGGGAAACCAAGAATTCAATCCTGGCAGAATATATCTATATTGTATAGCACATTATTCAACTCATTCTTTCATTCCAAAAGCATTTAGTGAGAACCTACCATTGGCTGGCCATGTTCTAGAAACAGGGCAACAGTAATGAACCGGACTGACAAAGTGGCCGCCTCCACGGACCTTCAATTCAAGTGAGAGGCAGGGAGACAGACCGCAAACAAAATAGAAAATAAAAGAAAATAGCAGGTAGTGGCCAATGTTCTGATAAAAATAAAACGTGTCTTACAGGGCAACCGGGCCGGGTGGTCAGAAAACCTCACGAGGTAATGACATATAAACTAGGACTACATAACAAGAAGGAAATAGCCGCAATCAGTCTGGGAGAAGAGCTTTCCACACATCGGCTCCATCTGGTTCAAGGCACACGTCGGTCTTTATGCTAACCATCTTTCATTAATGGGACTTTCACAAAGAATTCTGTAGGCAGCAACTGCATTGCAGATATTCTCTCTCGAACACTGAGAAGAGAGAGCCTAAATGTCAGACGCTTTTTGGTTCCAGGACACCATCCTTGAAACCTCTAACTGTCGAGACAGAACAATTTTCACTTTATTCACCTAACTATTCTACACGTGGTAGATGATTAAGACGAAAAAAGAGAACTGCACCCAATTTGGCTGCTTTCCCGCAGCTCAAGCTCTCCTTCCCCAACCAAGAGCCTTAAAAACCTGGCAGGATGCCAGCACAGTTCCAAAGCCTCTATGCTGAAGTAGCGATAGTGACCAGTGTCTGTACTCTCATCTAGGCATTGAATTTTCTGAGCAAGGAGAGACTTGCTTGGTTAGATGTGAGTCCTCTTCATGACCTCTCTCTCCCCGTGACGGCACCAGAAAGATAGCAAACGTCGTCAAGTTTGGGCACCATCCTTTTGATAGGCAGTCTTTCCTCCGCTTCTCGCTCTTGACTTACAATAACCGAGGTCACGTTTCATTCTCGCTTCTCACATGGGATTGTAGTGGCCAAGAAAGAAAACAAACACTTGGAGGAAAGCGTAGCTACAGTTTTAGTGCCCTGACTTTGTTATGACAATGGTATTTAGTACGGGGCCGAAAGCAGCGCTGGTGAGGGGACAGGGAGTGAGCATTTTGTTGTAGTGAGTCCACATGGTAACAAGGTCTTAGCTTGTGGTTTGTGGGTTTCCTTTGGCATATTCTGTCCCTCTAGATACTTTGCTGTTGTTTCCTAATTTAAAACTCACCATTTTAAAATGCTCTATGTTTTCCTACTGAATGTAGGAGAGGACCCAAAATATTCTAGTTTAATAGCAATTTGTTCTCAAGACATGCAAATTCAGGGATTAGGAGCATACTTCACAAACATCCCACATCATGTCACTTGTAGTCAGGTTTTAGCACGTTATTCCCCAAATGCATTCCTGTTGCATTTGTGTGATGGAATTCGCCTTACCCAAACATCTCCAAGTGTCTCCATAAGTGATATTCCAAAGGGAATTAGCCGTCACCATCAGAATGAGAAAAACCTTATAAAACCAGATACAGACCACAGATTTCCACGCCTTTCCTTACACTCACCCTTCACTCTTACATAACAAGATATAACTTTGTTTACTTCAGCTGTAGTGAACTGAAATTTTACTGGGACTACACTTGCATTTCCTTCCGTTATATAAGCCATTCTTCTCTACTTGTGTGCCTCTCTGACTTCTCCCTTAACAGCTAGGACTGTGGTAAGCAGTGGCAGAGGGTTTCTAAACCGCCTCTGGAGTACTTAGGGCCTGACTTTCTATAAGAAGTAACAATGGTTTGAATATTCTTTCCCAAGAACTGCAGAGGAAGTTCCTAACACTTCTTGCATAACATCGAAATAATCAGGTAGATCACCTCAGTCAAATAACTCAGTTATATATTTAGCAATTAAATAAAAGTGGTTAAACCTAAAAATCTCCAAACATACATCCTCAGTTGGTCTTTATCTGAATCTTCAACAACTTAGTTGCTTTATAAAAGATCCAGACTTTCTGCATAAGGCATAGATGCAAAGATTTCAATATTAGAGAATTTTGAAAGCCATGACAGAATTATTAATGAAATGTATAAAATTAATATCCAACTTAGATATGTAGACATCAATTTAGAGTATCAGTATAGCTTTGATATCTCCGCTTGAGAAACTTTAAAACTATTTGGGGATATTGCATTTACTTTCCTTTGCTTCGAGTGATTTACTAAGACCTTGGGCAAGTCAATTTCCTTCTGAATATCTCAACTTATTTCCATTTGTGAAACAGATCTCTAAACAGATCTGTCCATAAGGTTCTGAAATTGCTTCAAATGGAGTTATGTAAAAAGGAAGAGTCTCTGTTGTTGTTTTTATTGAGTGATTCCAGAAAAGCACTTTCGATGACCACAGTCCAGTCTCTTATCAGACACTGGAAGATATTGCCAACACGACCGGGTGTTGGGTAGGTCTATCTACCAGTTTGGGTAGGTCTATCTCCCTAGCTACTAGTTTATTAGCACATTACTTGGAGAAGCCCATCAACTCTTTCAAAGGGAGTGATATTTTAAATGGAAATTAAGTAACCCATATGAGTAAGTGGAGCACCTCACTGAATTAGAAAAATACTGGGCAGCTTGTACCTGATACTATGTTCTTGCCTTTGATCCCCAGCTACCTGCTGTGGTTCCTGACTGAGCTCTACTCTGTATCTCAAGTATCTGGCTCCTCCCCACCAGAATGCTTCAAGATGCCTACATGTGTGAAGCCTCTTTACCTACCCAGCCCTGCCATGATGCTGCTTTTTGGAGTTCACTCTCCCTTACCCAGAAACTTAATAAACAACTCAAATTGTGGATCAAAAGTGGGTGTTTTTTTTATTATTATTTAACTGATGGAGTTTATTCCAATTAATACAGTTCAAGACATTATTGTGCTCTCAGGATATATGTATTTCCCACATATTAACAAATACTGAAAGAGTATCTACCATATACTAAGCACAGACAGTAAGTGTCTCTCCCTGGTCTGTATCCATGTAACATTTTCTATCTTTCAAGTGGGTTTTATCTTACTCTGTCTTATCCATTGAGTATTAAAGTAGGCAGAATGCCAAAATGACCCACAATGACCTGAACTCTCGTATAATTCCTTCCCCTTGAGTGTGGGTAGGACCTGTGAATATGGTGGGATACCCTTCCCATGCTTAGGTCATATTCTATGTCACAGTTGACCTTATCTGACCTCCTCGGTGAGACCATAAAGGGACAGGTAAAAGAGATTTGAAATGTGAGAGGGATTTGACCCAAGGGGGGATTCTCTCTGATGGTGGCTTTGAAGACGAAGAGGGGCTCGTGGCAAGGACCTGAGAGTGGCCTCTAATTGCTAAGAACCGTCCCTGGCAGCCAGGAAGAAAACAGGGACTCTGTCCTGAAACTTCCTGGAACTGAGTGAGTGAGCTTCCAAGAAGACTTCAAGCCTCCAGATAAGAACTCAGCTCAGCCAGCACCTGAAGTATGAGACCCTGACACAGAGAACACGGTTGAGCCACGTGACTGCTAAATTACAGAACTATGAGCTGAAAAATAGCTGTTGTTTTAAGCTGCCAAGTTCATGGGTAACTCGTTACACAGCAATAGAAAATTAAAATAAGCGCCATATCCCATGGCTAGACTGTAAACTATTTTAAACCAAGCTTTTGTCTACTTCTATATATCTCCTAGATATCTTTTGGAAATAAATGCTCTAGGTTGACAGTGAGAATCACTTCCTATGTTTCTTTAACTGGCTTATATAGAGAGCACTTAAAAGTCCTACTGGTATAGAATCATTCCTTTTAGACCTAGATTCTTGTTCTGGTTTCAGAGAGACATGGATCAACTTTTTCAAGAATAAAAGAAAAGGTCTTTAGTGTTTCCGAGTCCTGTAATAAAAAAAAAAGAGCTAAGAGGCAAGGAACCCGAGGGCTTCTGATACTTGTATTTCTTCCCCATGATTGTTTTGTTTCTCCTGCCAGTTGTGACATTATATAGGAGGAACACTAACAGGGTTTTCAAAGACTCAGGAGTTAATTGGACGTAAGAGTTAGCCAACTGGAAGTTAGCCAGGAACAAAGAGGGGGAAGAGCATTCCAAAGAAAAGGGATATTTTGTGAAATATGTGGAGAAAGAAAAAAAGCAGACCTGTTCAAGAACTCCCAGTATTTCAGTATGACTCAAATCTAGTGTAGAAGGGGGAAGGGCAAGTTCTGGGGCATGAGAAATAAACAGGAACCAGAAGACTTTGACTTTTCCTCTGGCTCTAAGACCATCTTCTAGTGCTCTCCAAAGCCCAATAATGTGTCTACTCTGGTGTCAGGTAAGAGTTAATGAGCTTGAGTCCCCTCATGGGTGGGTGATCAGCGCAGGAGTTTCTTGGGCTTTTGGTGGCCTCACGAGAATGTCTTACTTGGGTCCAAACAGCACTGATCAAAATCCCAGAGAACCATTCCCAAGTGAAGCCCTACCATGAGTGCCTTCTATCTTGGCAAATGGCAGGAGATAAATAGGTTTAGATTCCCAAGATCTGCCAGAAGGTCAAGAGCAGTAATGGGTTCCAGGGTTCCCCAACCTTAGAAGAGTAGAAACATGGTAACAACATGGAGAGCTTTCTTTGTGTCCAACTAAATTACCTATCAGTTCTATTGGACAAATACATCAGGAGACAATCCATAGATGCAAGACAAGTTAACTTATACTCACTCAGAAATTATTCTCACTTAGAAATTCTTCTAAATTAGCCCAGCATGGATTTACCTAGTTGTGTGTAACAGTGTTAGCATTCCCATTTTTCCTAAGGAAAACCTACAATTTCACCAAAGAATAACTCTTATTTCTATGTTTACTTTGAGAGATAGTGATCTTTCTTACAAGTTGATATTTTCAAGGGCGATCAAACTGCTCTTATCCTTCAAAGAAAGAAGCGGGATTTTTTTTTCTGTGGTTTTGATTTCTAAATAAGGTTCTGCTCCTTGCTATCGCTAATGTGGAACAGGGCTGGGGAGGATGGAGTTAAGGTGAGTCTGGGCACAAAGCAGGCAAGGGGTGGAAGAAAAAGTAGCTTTCTCTCCAGAGAGGTCTTTGACATGGAAATGTGCCTCCTGAAGATAATGGGAAGGGGAGGAGCCCTGCTGGTGCAGGGGTTGAAGGAGATGAGCCCCAAAACAAAGGACGTATACCTCCCCAAAACAAACAGTAAGAATGAAAGGATTCACTGTTGTGCTCCTCACAACCTCCTCAAAGGAGAGAGAAGGTGACAGAGCACTTGCTCAGCACCAAGTCCTTCAGAAAAGATATTTGAGGCTACACTCTCAAATGACAGCATCCCGCACACAATTAGCACAGTGTAAAGTTTAGGTAAGTTGGATTTCTTACTTTTCACATTCAGATTGTGAATAAAGGGGGCCCTGAGAGGCGAAAAATAGACTTCTGTTATTTTATCAATGGTTAATCAGTGAAATTCTAGAAAGAGTTTCCCACACTTCGTTCCACCCCACTTAGGATTTTCTGGCTTTGACCAGCTCTTTGTCACTGCTGTTTAAATTATACTGTGGCCTGCTGTTTCTTTCCTTCTTCAGAAGGGGCCCAAATAATGTCAGTTGATGAGCAAACACGGGAACCTGCCTGAAATTTCCTCACCTTCTCTTGTGTAAGTGTAACTGTTACTTATGTTGTCGGTTTAAAAGTCAGCTTTGCAGAGAAAAAATTATCACAGCAAGTACAGGGGCCGTGGGTCATGGAAAGCCAAGGAGGGCAAAAGCCTGGAAGCTGACTAACCCTGGGACATTATTGATGGAAAGTGTTTAGGATAGAACATGACACATACTAAGAACAGATTCTTCCAGCATGCACCCTCCACACCCCCACTCAACACCACTTCCACTGAAATCATAGGCACCTTTATAGGGAATGGGATAATTCTCCATTTGTTAGAAGTTCAGTCCGTTTTCCCCTTCCTCCTAGAGGAATATTGGCAGGAAGATGGGGGAGGGGTGGTTTGTGCAGGAAGCTGATTGGCACATGGAAGTGCAGGGAGGGGGCCCCTCTTCAACTTCTCCTTTTCTGGATTATTCAGTCACTCACACTCCAGGATCCTTCTTAGGGAAGGAGAAGGAAGGAAGCTACCCAATGCTTTCTGTGCAAAAAAACGAAGAGACCACAATAGAAGGCAAAAGGGAAATGAGGACTGCTTTATTTTCCAGATCTCTTCACATTTATGTAAATCAGATTCTAAGGGATATCTGGGGAGGCACTACTTTAACCACTTAGCTGCTGTGGATTTTTGGGTTGGTGTCTTTCTTATTTTGAAAGCTAAAAATGATTTTCATTGATAGAAAAAAATAAATACACGCACACACTTTCTTACATGCAGTAAACCCCGTATTTCCTCCCCAACAGAGGCGGCCAAGGTTAAACTTGGTTCAACTTCCCAGTGTGCATGTGTGATGTGTATAGTTGATTTGGTTTGGCTCCCAAGTAGAGATCATACTGTACACGATGTTTGTTACATGCTTTTGCACTTAACAGCATTTCATGAACAAATTTTCCTGCCAGTAAATATTCTTCTATATTTATTTTTAAAGGCTGCATATGAATTAATCTCTTTCTGATGCTGGATAACCCCTCCTCAGCAGAGTTGAGAGGAAAGCATCAGCAGCATTTCTAGAATCCCCTGATTGCTTTTTCTCTGCCATTGACTCCCCTGAGTCAAGAGTGCATTCAGGGTGAGCACTAAGGCAAGTCTCTGCTCCTTCAACCTCATCCTCTATCTGAGGTGGGAAAGGAGGCAACCACGTGTCTTTTGCCGAGGAGGGGCCCGTGATATGGGAAGGCCAAAGGGTGCCCAGAGAAAGGGCTCGGGAGACATGAACCATAAGAACATCCCACACTCCTAGAGGTGTGTTGGTTATTTTGCTCCCACTGACACTTAACCTATGATTCCTTTCCTAGGTCCTGGATTATTATTAAAGCCCAAAATAGATCAAGATAAGCATTTTACAGTTAGATGTTGACTGCAGATGTCTCTGTTATCATGACCTTCATATTTGCAGTGTGGTCTAGACCACAGATAAGTCCAATTCAGAATGCACAGGAAACAGTGAAGAAAAATTGCTTATCTCTCCATATTTTCCTCTTTTCCTGGTCCTGAAGAAGGACAACTGCTTCTCTGTTCACTGCCGTCAGCCTCAATTTGCCTGATGCCTTTTCCCAAGGTCTCAAAGCAGCATACAAGGCAACCTAAGCAGGTTGGGTGCAATGTAAGAAAGTATAAATAAATTAATTAATTAACCAATTATTTAGTGATAGATAGACATAGATGATCAAACATCAATTACAACTAACTCTGACTACAGAACTCAACTGACCCTATTACATTTCCAAGTTGCTTTTTAAAACTAATGTATCTCAGGGGCAACCTCCTATATTATCTCAAAGTCTGAGGCATATTCTAGAAGAAATCAGTCACGAGAAATAAAATATAATAAATGCTGTGGTAACAACTTGATTTCTTGCTTTGCTTACTAACTGACAGGATTACATTCCCTAGGCAAATAGCTGAAAATAACTCCAATATAAATAATGACATAATTATATAGTATAATAACTTTCAAATCCACTTCTTATTGTCTCTTCTTACCACTGCCTTACTAATAATACATAACATTATTGAGTGCTTACGGTTTGCTAGACACAGATCTAAGGGTTTTACACATATCAATTCATTTAATCTTTACAGCCCAATGAAATAGCTGCTATTTTGATCCTTGATTTATAGAGGAGGAAACAGAAGCATAGAGAAAGTAAGAAACTTCCCCCAAGGTCATGGCTTGGAAGTCCAGGATTCTGCGTCACATCATGAAGTTCCCTGGGTGCTCTGCTGCACCTCTCACTAAGAATTGGCTCTTATTCCTCCTCCCCTTTCCTGATTGATCTCCCTGCCTCCCCTCTCTCTAGCCCACCGTTACAGAGCTACCAAAGTTGTTATCCATATGCAACATTACACCATGTCATCACGCCTGTTTATAGGCCATCAATGATTGCCTTTCGCCTCCAGAACAAAGTCCGCCCCGCTTAGTGTAGACCCCAGCATGTTTCCTATTCTCACCTGAAATGTCCTTTCAATGTCATTGTCATCCTATCACTCGCTGCACACGTTGTCCACATTTTCTTATCTCTAAGATTTTACATAACATTCTCTTCTTCAATATTTGTCACTATTCGGAATCTAGATGAAATTCTAGCTCTTCCATGAAGCCTCCCTCTATCTCAAAACAAGAAACAACTTCTCACTCCTCTAGGCGCCCCCTGTACTTCATTCATTACTTATGGTCTTTATTTTTGTTTTTATTTTTCTTTTTTGCCACTTTCAGTATAACTTTTTAGGTGCTTATCTGGATTACAGCTCCTAAAAGTTAAAGACCCTGGTTTGTGCAACTTTAAACTTAACCATCCCTTATAGTTCCTTGTGTACAATAGGTGCTCAATACATGTTTGCTGAATGGAAATTCCCTTAGATTCTGTATGGGGCGAGAATATCCTGTTTGCCACTTGGGTCTGTTTTAGCCCGCGGAGCAGGGTGGGAAAAGTTTGCTGTGGCCAGGCAGGAAGGAAAATTCCCAAAGCTGGGGGAGACCATGACTCAAAATATAATGTCACTGAGTTATCAATTGTGGTCTTATATTTCTGCTGCATGAGTAAGAAGGGGAAACTTCTCTGCAGATGGCATAGCTTTTCTATTTCCACCTCCTGTTTACTCCTCTTCTGAGTGGCTCCATCATGATTAAGCCTAACCGACCACTTAGAAAAATGTCTCCCCATTCCCTGCAATGCATATTGGCTGCTGCAGAAAAAGCAGATTCAGTCATGGCCCCATCCCTCTGCTCCTTCTACCTGTCCAAAATTCTCTTTGCTCCCATGAAGGCATTGTCTGCAAGGGCGGCCAGCTGCATGGTATTAGAAGGACATAGCATGGGTAACAAAACATTTAAAGAAGAAAACAAAGAAGAAACAAAATATTAAAAATACTGGGCATGGAGAAGAAACAAAAATTCTAAAAAGTGATTTCAAAAGCAAAAATGAAGAGGAATGGGGCACCATCTAAGGAAAGAAAGAAAACCCACTCCCCCTTTTTCTTCCTTGAAATAGTATTCTGGCCTCTGCTGAAACCTGGAGCACTCCATCTGCCTTTACTTCCTAAACCACACTTTCTAGGATGTAGCAATAATAAAGACTGATATCCCCAGGGCGCCTGGGTGGCTCAGTTGGCTAAGCACCTCACTCTTGATTTCAGCTCAGGTCAGGATCTCAGGAGCCCCACATCAGCCTCCGCACTCAGTGATAGTCTGCCTGAGATTCTCTCTCTGCCCCCCCTCCTCCCACTTAAGCACATGCACCCACTCTCTCTCTCTCTAATAAATAAATAAATTTAAAATCTTAACAATAATAATAATAAAACCCTGATAGCCCCAATATCCCAAAGAGTTGAAATACTTGCCTCCAAATCACCAAACAGCTTCATAAAGACCCTCATCTGCCACTTAGATAAGTTCCTACATGTTACTGGTTGGTCATGGGTCAACTTTGCATTGATATTGTACAGATTAATGGAAAGAATGACACTGCTTCCATTAAGACAATATACCCTTTCCCCACTCCCTCTTTACCAGCATAACATGCTCCCCTAATTTTGTCTTCTGTCAACCATCATAAACAGTAGCTTCACATTATACAAATAAATTTTAGTTCATTTGAATGACACTAAGATAGTCATCATAGACAAGATGTAGAAAATCTCAACTACAATCTTCACATTTATGCAATCCTCCTGGCATAAGTTCAAAACATTAACGGTTCTTTCCAGCAATTCTTTTTCATCACTTTACTTTAACCTAGGGACTCACTAGGTCTTGTTTCAGATCCTGCAAACTAGTACATTCCAGTTCCAAACCAAGAGTGAGGTATTTCCTTAAAATATTTGGAGTGCTCATGTCAGCTAAGTCTTTACTAGTTGCAGGGTTTTGTTAATATGTTCTTTCTTTCTTCCTTTCTTCCTTTCTTTCTTTCTTTTCTATTATGACCACCATATTTTCCCTCTACATCATCAACTTGATTGATCTTTCCTAAGGTCTATTCCTAGAAATCTGATTTTCTCCCCAGTCCTTCCTCCAGACTTTGATTCTAGGTATCCCCTAAAATCTGTTATTCCATTGTGAACTCATGAGTCCTGGTTAAAATCTAACCAAGTGAAATTCAATTTAAAAAATAGCTAGAAATGCAAAATACAAACAACGGCACAAACACAAGATGGGGGCATAGCTTACAGCTGCACAACTAAGGAATACTGGGAGATTTTACTTCTTTGCGTGCACATTGACAGGCCACAGTATGATGAGCCTGATGAAAAGCAATGTGCTCTTATGTTATACTCATGAGAGCCTCAAGACTAGATTATAAGAGGGAAAGTTCTACTGTCCTCTGCATTTTTCAGAAGTTACCTGTAATATTGTCATCTGGTATAGGTAATACATTTGAAGAAGTATAAAGGTAAACTAAAGAGTTCCCTGTGCAGAGAGTAATGAGTAAGAAGTAACAGATAAATTGTTCTGAACCAGGTGGAGTAACAGGGAGCAGATTTGCCATTCTGCCCAAAAACAAAACCCAAAAAACTAGATAAAATATATGACACAAGTTTTTAAGACAATGGACATCAGGCAACAAAGGACAGTGATTTTTGAGAGATGATAGGGAAAAAAAGGTAAATTCTATGATTATTCCTGGTTACTGTCTTGAGAGCAATATCAGGTAGTGGCTCAGGGTATAGAAAGCCACATGAAACCTGATGGACACCCTGAGTTGAGGATATAGGACTGAGATTCAAAGAGATCACAGTAGCTAGAGTTCACAGAACAAAGTACTAGAGAGGGAAGTGATAAAAAGAAAGAAACTCCTGGACCTTCAGATGTTCTTCAAGTACCCAGCAGACTACTAGCCAGATTATACATATGAGGAAACTACTTGATGTTGAGGAAAGAACCATCTGACAGGATTAGAGCAAACAGTTTCTAGTGTTCATAGTTGGCTAGGAATAGGACCTGTTCTCATGAACCAGACTAGAAAAATCTTAGAATTTATAGGGCATGGGCAAATTCAGAGGGTCCTGACTCAGTAATAGGGAATAAATAACCCTAGAGTAAATGCTACTCTGGTTCTAACAGATCTTAAAAGAAAGACCAAATAGATGCAAACTGTTTTCACATTATTTAGCTGCATCCCAGAACAAAGTTCAAGAATATTTTTAGGAATATAAAATTATGCAGCACCCAGGAAAGTAAAATTCACAACGTCTGGCATTCAGTCAAAGATTACTTGATATGCAAAGAAGGAAAATAGGACAAAACAAGGGGAAAACTCCATTGAAACATTCCTAGAACTAATGACAGATGTCAGAATTAGGAGAAAAGGACACTGAAGCCGTCATGATGAATGTATTCAACACACTAAAAAGAATTTATGTAAAGGCATAACAAACTTTAAGAAATGAGAACTATAAAATGTCTTAGATAAAAATACAATGAATAAGATTTGCAAACTTGTAGAAATAGCAATAGAAACTTCCTAAATGAAGCACAGAGAAAAAAAATAATTAAAAAAGAAAAATATAAAGTGTATAACATTATCACAAAGGTCAGGAGGAGTGAAATGGAAGTATATTATATTAAAGTGTTCATATTATTTATGAAATGGTAAAAATCACTTAAAGGTAGACTGAAATAAGTTAAATTGTATACTATAAATCACGAAACAACAACTAAGCCAAACAAAACAATTAACAAACTAAAATAACAAAACAATTATAATAAGCCAACAAAGGAGATAAAATCATAAAAAATAATTGACACAAAAGAAAGCAAAAAAGAGGGGAAAGAAGAGGGGAGAACTCCATTGAAACATACTTAGAACTAATGCAGATGTTAGAATTATCAGAAAAGATTGTCAGATTGTACCCAAAAGAATAAGAGCTAATTAAATGCTACTAGGAGAAACACCCTTTAAATATAAAGGCACAAATAGGTTATAAATAAAAGAATGGCAACACTAACCAAAAAGAAAAATAAAAGAATGGTAACACTAACCAAAAAAGAAAATCGAAGTGGTTATATTAATGTAAGACAAAGTGGATATCAAATAAAAATATATCTAAGGATAAAAATGATCATTTCTTAATGGTTTAGGGACTAATTCATCCAGAGGATATAAAAATGTTAACATTTATGCACTTAATAACAGAGCTTCAAAATATATGAAGTGAAATCTAATAGAACTGCAAGAAGAAATGGAGAAATACAAATTATAGCTGGAGATTTATATTTACTTCTCTCAGTATCCAAAATATATAAAGAACTTATAAAATTCAATACCCAAAAAACAAATAATCCAATTTAAAACGGGCAGAAGACATGAATAGATATTTTTTCAAAAAAGACATACACAAGGCCAACAGACACATGAAAAGATGCTCAACATCACTCATCACCAGGGAAATACAAATCAAAACTACAATGAGATACCACCTCACACCTGTCAGAATGGCTAAAATCAACAACACAAGAAACAACAGGTGTTTGTGAAGATGTGGGGAAAGGGGAACCCTCTTACACTGTTGGTGGGACTGCAAACTGGTGCAGCCACTCTAGAAAACAGTATGGAGTTTCCTCAAAAAGTTACAAATAGAACTACCCTATGATCCAGAATTGCACTACGATTTACCCAAAGAATACAAAAATATTAATTCAAAGGGATATATGCACCCTGATGTTTATAGCAGTATTATCTACAATAGCCAAATTATAGAAACAGCCCAAGTGTCCATCAACTGATGAATGGATAAAGAAGATATGGTATATACGGTATACACACACACACACACACACACACACACACACACACACACACACTGGAATATTACTCAGCCATAAAAAAGAATGGAATCTTGCCATTTACAATGTGGACAGAGCTAGAGTATTATGCTAAGCAAAATAAGTCAGTCAGAGAAAGACCAATACCATGATTTCATTCATACATGGAATTTAAGAAACAAAACAAATGAGCAAAGGGAAAAAAAAGAGAGAGAGAGGAAAACCAAGAAACAGACTCTTAACTATAGAAAACAAACTGATGGTTACCAGAAGGGAGGTGGGTGGGGGGATGGATGAAATAGGTGATGAGGATTAAGGAGGTCACCTGTGATGAGCACTGGGTGTTATATGGAAGTGTTGAATCAGTGTATTGTATACCTGAAACTAATATTACACTGTATGTTAACTGGAATTTAAATAAAACCTTTTTTAAAATTTTACAATATAAATAAATAAAATAAAATAAATTTACTTCTCTCAATATTTTATAGAAACAAGTAGACAGAAAATTACCTAGGACATAAGATACTTGAACAACACTATCAATCAAATTTACCTAATTGACATCTATAGAACACTTCTCTCAACAATAGTAGAATACACATTCTTTTTAACACACACAGGGAACATTTAACAAAGCAAACCATATTCTGGGCCATAAAACTAGGCTCAATAAATTTAAGAGGAGTGGGCACCTGGGTGGCACAGCAGTTGAGCGACTGACTCTTGGTTTCGTCTCGCGTCATGATCTCAGGGTCATGGGATAAAGCCCCTCTTCGGGCTCCAAGTTCAGCAGAGTCTGCTTGAGTTTCACTCTCCCTCTCCTCCTGCCCTTTCCTCCTCTCTAAAATAAATAAATAAATCCTTAAAAACAAAAACTTTAAGAGTGAATGCATACATTAATTAATTAATTAAAGAGGATTTAGGTCATACAAAATGTCTGCTCTGACCACAGAGGAATTAAATTAGAAATCAAAAACAGATCTCCAGAAACTAAATAACAAGCTTCTACATAACCCAAAGGGCAAAGAAGAATTACAAAGGTAAATTAAGAAGTATTTTAAACTGAAAAGAAAAATATGACATATGAAAATTTGCAAGAAGCTGCTAAAATATTTTTATGGGGAAATTTATAGTGCTAAGTGACTATATTAGAAAATAAGTTTTCAAACCAATTAACTTAGTTCCAACCATAAGAAACCAAAACAGGGTTTGGCAAACTATGGCTCTTCAGTCAAATCAAGATCACTGATTATTTTTGCAGAAATAAAGTTTTATTGGAACACAGCCATGCTCGTTCTTCTATATTCTATGGCAGCATACATGCTGTGATGGCAAAACTGAGTAGTTGGACCAAGAATGTAGGGCTCACAAAACCTAAAATATTCCATCTAGTCCTTTGCACAAAAAGTTTACTCACCCCTGAACTAGAAAAAAAAACAAAGTAGATGGAAGAAAACAAATAATAAGGATCACAAAAGAATTCAGTGAAATTTAGAAAACAAAATGAATAAATCTATGCTTCTTGGAGAAAATCTATAAAAGTGATTAACCATTAGCCAGACTTATCAGAAAAATGAAGGAAGATACAAATTACCAATATGAGAAATGGTAGAAGTTACATCAGTACAGATTCTACAGATAAAAAGGAAAATAAGAAAATATTTTGCATTTTGTGCTAACAAACTCAACAAGAGATGAAATGGGCAAATTTTTGAAAAACATCGAGACTAAAGGTCACTGAAGATACAGGTAATCTGAATAATGCTATACTTATTAAAGAAAATGAATTTATAATTTAAAATCTCTCACAAAGAAAATTCCATGCCCACATGGCTTCACTGGAGAATTCTTTCAAATTTTAAGAAAGAAATAATAACAATTTTATACAAATTCTTCTAGAAAATTGAAGAAGGATTCTTATCTCAATCTGTGAGGCCATCATCCCCCTGATAACAAAAGCAGATACAGATGTGAAGACTAAAAAATTCTATACCAATTTCCTTCACAAATAAAAATGCAAAAATTCTTTTAAAAAACTTTAGCAAATCAAATCTAATGATTTATAAAAAAGATAATACATCATGAAAGAGTGGAGTTCATCACAGGAAAGCAATGTGGATGAACAATTTTGATCCAACATTTGAAAGTCAATTAATTTAATTTATCAAATTAATACACTGGAAAAGAAAAACCATACAATCGTCTCAATAGAAGCAGAAGCAACATTTAACAAAACTCAATATACATTTCTGTTAAAAACTCTCAGCAAATTAGAAATAGAAGGGAACTTGCTCAATTTGATAAAAGGCATCCATGAAAAATTACTACTAATATCATACTTAATGATGAAGGAATAAATCTTTCTCGCTAAGATCAGGAAAAATACAGGGATGTCTGAACTTATTATATAATATCTATTTAACCTTGTACTGAAGGTTCTAGATAGTACAATTAGGAACAAAAAAGAAATGAAGGCACCAGATTAGAAAGGAAGAAATAAGTTCTCCTTAGTGTTAAACAACATGAGTGTGTAAAAAAATCCCTTGGAACCTACAAAAAAGCTGCTATACCTAATAGTAAGTTTATCAAGTTTGCAGAACACAAAATAAAGAATCAATTGTGTTTTCAATATTCCAGCAAAAAATTGAAAATTAAATTTTTTTTAAAGATTTTATTTACTTATTTGAGAGAGAGAGATCACCAGCAGGGGGGAGGGGTAGAGAGAGAAGCAGACCCCCTGCCGAGCAGGGAGCCAGATGAGGGACTCGATCCCAGGACCCTGGGATCATGACCTGAGCTGAAGGCAGACGCTTAACTGACTGAGCCACCCAGGTGCCCAAAAATTAAAATTTTCAAAATAATTAAAAAATACAAATCTTGTAGGAGTAAATTTGACAATAGATATGCAAGACTGATGTGTGAATATCTACAAAATATTACTAAAACAAACTGAAGAAGACCCAAGTAAATGAAGAGATAACAACCCTCCATTATGATGTCAATTCTCCCTAAATTGGTCTAGATTCAGTGCAATCCCAATCAAAATCCCAACAGGCTGTTTTGTAGATGTTGACAAACTGAGTCCAAAATTCATATGAAAATGTGATGGACCTAGAATAATCAACACAACTTGGAAAATGTAGAATAAAGTTGGAGAACTTTATCAGGAAATTCTACCTGATTTCTTCTTATTGACTTATTATTTTTATAAAAGACTTATTATATAAGACTTATTATAAAACTACAGTAATCAAGATGATATGGTAACCATGTAAAGATAGATAAATCAGTGAAATAGAGCTAAGAAATAGAGCTTTACATATATGAATAACTGATTTTTAATCAAGTTGCAAAGGCAATTCAGTAGCAAAAGGTTATTCTTTCGATAAATTGTGCAGGAATAATTGAATTATCTATATGCAAACTACATGAACTTTCATCTTATCTAAAGGCATATATAAAAATTAATTCAAAATTGATTATAGATCTAAATGTAAAATCTAAAAGTGTAAAACTTTTAGGAGAAACTGTAGCAGACTTTTTTTGTGAACTTTCGTTAAGCAAAGATTTCATAGATAAAATACCAAAAACATGATCCATAAAATAAATAATTGATAAATTGGGTTTCATTAAAGTTAAAAATCATTTTCAAAAAACACTGATAAAAGGATGAAAAGACAAACCACAGACTAGAGAAAATATTTTCAAATTGTATGTCTGAAAACGAACTGTATCCAGAAAAGAAAAAGAACTTTCAAAACAAAAATCCAGTTTAAAAAGATGGACAAAAGAGTGGAACAGATATTCACCAATGAAAGTACACAAATGGCAAACAAGCACATGAAAAGATGTTCAACATTATTAGTCATTAGAGAAATGCAAATTAAAACCACAATCAAATAGCACTAAACATCTATTATAATCAAAGACTGATCCATCTGAGTGTTGGTGAGGATGTAGAGAAGTGCAACTCTCATACACTGCTGGTAGGATTTTTTAAACGGTACAACCACTTTGGAACGTTGTTTGGCAGGGTTTTTTGTTGTTGTTGTTTTTAAGTTAAATGTACATATGATCTCATCATTCCAATCCTAGTTATGTATCCAAGAACAATGAAATCTTATGTCTATACAAAGACTTGTATATGAATGTTCAGAGCAGTTTTTTTTGTAATAACCAAAAACTGGTAAAAGCTCAAATTCCATCAACAGGTGAATAAGCAAACATATGAGGTATATCCATACAACAGAACCCTATTCAGCGGTACAAAAAAATAGACCACTGGTATACCCTACAACAGTAATGGATCTCAAAATAATTATTCTGAGTGAAAGAAGCCAGACTTCCCAATTCACCCTCCTCAAAATACTGTATATTGATTGATTCTACTTAAACGAAACTCTAGAAGGTACAAAGTAATCTACAGTGACAGAAAGCAGGTCAGTCGTCTCCTGGGGATTGAGACAGGATAGAAGGAAGAGGGAAAGTATTAACAAGGGTCATAAGGAAAGACTTGAGGGTGATGGATATGTCCACTATCCTGACTGTGAGGATGATCTCTATGTATATCCATATTTCAAAACTAACCTAGCTGTACACTTTTAACATGTTTAGTTTATTGTATATCAATTATACCCAATAAGCTGTTTTTTAAAGGAAAAAAATAACTGTTAGAAATGTTTAGCCAATAAAAGAGAAAATTTAAGATGAATAAGATAAGCATCCTTAAAAACTTGAAAGGCTATCTCTGAGCCAGATGGCTCTAAAAGAACTTAACAGGAAGAAAAATTGGGGTTATACAGATGTGCAACCCTGCTAAATCCATGCTCTACATGGTCACGGGTTAGAATGGTGCCATAAGCAAGAGACACAGTCCAGCTAACAAAAAGGAACATATGAATAATTCCATTTCCTCCCTTGCATTTCTTGCACAATATGAAGTATATAATCTCCAGTGATTCTTCTTAGAATTTCCTTTTTCCCTCCAACATTTTTCTCATACTCTGTTAGTTCTGTGCCATACTCCCCAGAAATGTCTTCCCCTAGCCCATCTGCTTTTTGTTCTTCTCTTTACTGTTCCTGGTTCTGCATCACAAAAGTCTAAACAAATAGTCTGGCAACAGCAGAACTGTCCTTGGAAAATGAAGAAGGGGAAAAAACTGAGTGAATGACACTAGAATCTACTTAACCAATCTAAGGGTGAGAAAAACTTTGGAACATTCACTCAGTGAGGCAGAAGAACACTGATGAAGCTAGGAGCATGGGCTCTAGAATTTTGGGGGTCCTTTGCCCTGCTCTATTATGTACTGACTGTGTGACATTGATACATCTATCCAACCTCTCTGCGCTTCATTTACCTCATCTGTGAAATAGGGATAATAATAGCCTCCTAAGAGGAATCTTTGAGCATTAAGTGATTTAATACATGTAAGACACTTAGAACTAAACCTGGCAATAGGAAGCTCTCTGTAAGTACGAGCTATTCATATTGTATATTAATAATTTTGACCCTTTCACACCAAAGATATTTTTGGAAATCAGTGCTTAGACAAAATGGAATGGGCAGCCTCAAGTGGCAGTCAGCTTCCTCTTTCTAGAAGTGATCAAACGGATGCTATATGAGTACTCCGAGAAATGGCACATCCGATTAATTCATTTGATACTGACTAGACCAGGAACCACTGAAGTATCTTTCATATGTGAGAGTCTATAACTCCATGCAGCTTTTTCTGTCTTGGTTATTTTTTTCCTGCTTTCCCAATTCATCCACCCTAGATCAGAACATACT
This sequence comes from Leptonychotes weddellii, assembly GCF_054177405.1. Lineage (NCBI taxonomy): Eukaryota > Metazoa > Chordata > Mammalia > Carnivora > Phocidae > Leptonychotes > Leptonychotes weddellii. The sequence goes on along the minus strand of NC_138376.1, from coordinate 107,616,468 downwards.
GAATTCTCTTGATCCTAGATTTTTTATTTTAGCTTGAAGGTGTTTCATAAAACCCTTCTTTCAGGTGACAAAACTGACAATTCATAAAAGAGAGAAATAAAAATATGAAAAATGTTAACCTCACAGGAAATCAAATATTTGATAATATGAAGAATGCCCCTGCCTTGTGTATACACAAGTTTTTAAACCATTTAGATTTTTATAAAAAATGTAAAATATTTTCAGCCAACTGACACCTACACAAAGCAAATCTTTTTGCAAGTTGGATGAAACAGAAAAACAAATTTGAAGTTAATATCTTCCAAAGAAAGAATTGACAGGTATTTAACTGCAAAATTCATTTCCCTGTTTTCTTTTTTTTCCTACTTCTTTTGCATTCAGGAAAATTCTAAGTAAACAAACAGGTTTTTCTACCCTGGTGTTCAAAGGAAAATCCGTTTTCTAATCAGAGTGAAATCAGTAATAATTATCAAAGTTTGTCCCCACATCTGACATTTCTCTAGCCCCAGCATGTGGGTGGGGTGCTTTTCCTGCAGTTAAAGGCTATCACCACCTCCTCTGAGAACTCGCCCCCCCTTTCCTGTGCCTTTAGTCTTTCTCTCTATTCTGACATCCCCCCCCAAATCTGCAAATATCCCCATGTTCCTCCCATTCATTAAAAACCCTCCTTTGACCCTGGCTCCATCTCCAACTATCAACCAATCTATTATTTCTGCATCTTTGCTCATTTTGTCTGTCCACTACCTCCCTCTTCTCCGCTTTAATTCTGTTGACTGTTATTCCTTTGTAAGAATGATTTCAGATGTCATTTCCTAACCATGATACCAGACACTACCTCCAGCCCACCAAGAGTGGTAAATGTCTCCGAAGGGCTCCAATAATACCTAAAATACTCTAGTGAAATTACCTGTTTACTTCAATAGCCTTGAGAGTAAGGCTACTGGGCTTGGCCCATAGTAAATAAAGAGATATACTCAAACTTTTTACAGAAGGAATGAATGCCCCAATTCTGGGCAAAATGCATATGAAAAGGAACTGATGAAATTTATGCTCTAATTTTAATATACAGTCTTAGTTATTGGGGTTTTAAAATTTTCAGATCCAAAGGGAAAGTACTCAGTAATCTATTTGACCCTGAGTTCTGTTTCTGTATGCAACAGTGTGTAAACTCCAAATACTAGTCATTTTTTTGGTCCCCGTCAATCAGTAATTCAATCGTGAATACATATTTTTCCCTAGGCCATTTGGGCTAATCTTGCTATGATCTACATAACTTCTTTTGACCTTGTCCTCCACATTCATAGACCAGGGTACTGCCAAGGGCATCCCCAGATTGTCAGTTACTTCCTGGCTGGCATAGAATCGACTATAGTAATATATGCCTTCATACTCAACATCACAGACTTTGAGATATAGGATGATCTGGAGATATAATTTAAGCTTTATTTATCCAAGGCCACATAGTTTGATTTTTTTTTTTAATTTGGGGACTTTTGAAAGTTTAAAATTTTTCATTTCATATATCTTATTTTTTTTTTATTTTTTTTTAAAGATTTTATTTATTCATTTGACAGAAAGAGACACAGCGAGAGAAGGAACACAAGCAGGGGGAGTGGGAGAGGGAGAAGCAGGCTTCCCGCTGAGCAGGGAGCCCGATGCGGGGCTCAATCCCAGGACTCTGGGATCACGACCTGAGCCGAAGGCAGACGCTTAACGACTGAGCCACCCAGGCGCCCCTATCTTATTTTTTTAATTTCCCTTCATTGAGGCTCATTATGGAACCGAACTATATGAAGAGCTTTGCTTACATTTTCTTGTTTAATATTTACAACAACCTTATCAAGTTTACATTATAATTATAAATTTATGCCCATTTTACAGTTGAAAAAACTGAGGTGTAAAAAGATTAGGAAAGTTAATTTAAGCCATACAGCCTGTAAGGCTTGAGTTAATTTAAGCCATATAGCCTGTAAGGGCCCACGTTCTTAACCAGTACTCCACACTGTCTCCTGGCAAATCCAGGAAGAGATCCTCAGAGAAAAACTGAAAAGGAGAATAAAGACTGGGAATATATTTCTTTATTATTAGTAGAGTGTGTGTGTTTTTTAAAAGACAGAGTCTGACATGGGGAAAGAAGAAAAAAACTAAAGATCTCAAAAATAACACTTTGGTCTAAAGAGGCTCCTCAAAGCAAGTACTTGACTCTCTCAGGACATTAGTCATGGATTTAGATTTTCTTTCAAGCTATTGATAGCCAAGTGAAATGGCAGTTTACAGATTTAGTTAATCATTGTTCTCTTGGTGAGCAAATTTTTCAATCTGTTTTAAAAACAGTCAAGTAATAGAACTAAAACATATTAAGCCAACTTGGATGGGAAAGGAGAGCCTTAAAACATTTGCACTGACATCATTGCTTACCTAGTAGAGACCCTCCTAATATTCTAGGAAAAACAACTCCTTGAGGAAGGGTTTCTCTTCTCAGAGAACATTCCACAAACCTTTATAATTAAGAAGAAAATGCAAGGCCCAAGAGACTTTACCCGACCAACAAAATCATCCTAAACATACATGAATTTATTTTCTAAAATAATAGATGAAAATAAGATAATTTAAATATGAATAAATGGAGGAGATCTGTTGTCTCTTTGCTTTCCTGTTATATGACCCCATCTCTGTCTTCTCTTTGAGTTAATCGTCATCAAATGACATTAAATCATACATGGCAGGGACTGTGACTGGATGGAGACCAGTGTTTCTCATTGTTTGGTTATACTGGAAAGTCTTTGGAATGAGCTTAATCTGAAAGACCTTTGAAGCAGCAATTCTCTTAGACTTCTAAACATCAGAGGTTTGGGGGTTTTTGTTTATTTGTTTTTTGGGTTCTGGTGGAGGAGACATGAAGGAGTGTGTATATGTGTGATATATATGTTTTTCTTAAATTAAAAATAAGACAATATGAAGACTCTTTCTCTTCCTCCCACCCTCCTTCACACACACACACCCTCTTTCCCTCACACAACTTGTGTTGTTTGGAAGCCTAAGAGAATGGGAAAGGGGCTCAGGGGTGTGGGGAGGGAGACATTCAATTTTAATTTCATACATTTCTGCTTGTTTGCTTTTTTTTAACCATGTTTGTGTGATATTTTCAGTTAAAATAACCTTTTTGGACACTGAACAAAATGAAAAGGCAAAAAGACACAGCACACACATACACACACAGCTGTGTAATAAAGAAGGAAGAAGAGAAGTACAAGCAAAATATTCCAAGATGGCAGTGTTGTTAGTATTATTCTCTGGCTGAAAAGTGAAGTTTTTCCTGCGGGTTTAAGTTGTTTTCCTTCGTTCAGGGGTGGGGTGAGGGAGGCAGATTTGCATCTGTAGCTGATTGGCAGGTTCTGTGAGAAATTATGCACTCCAATAAGTTTTGTTATTTTGGCAATTTCTTTTGCAAAATTGATGGTGCCCTTTACTTTCAGGCGGGGGTTGCGGGGGGAGACTGGGTAGGGAATGGGATGTTGTTTCTAGTGACTGCTGGGAAAAAGGAGTGGGGGGCAGCTGTCTGACTGAGAGACTGAAAAGGTTCTGGGAGAATGGAATGTTGTTGTTTCTCCGTTTTTGAAGCCACTTTTCTTTTTGATCATGTTTATACTTTAAAATTTCACACTGTGGTCAAACTAGGCAAGGTATAATTTCACATGTCCCCCATAAACACTGGACAACCACACTTGTCCTGTGTGCACACAGGCACACAATTTTTATGGACATTTAAGATGAGTATCTTGGTTGGGAGGGAAATCACATTTTAATAACCAAAACGTGACAGTCAAATATTTTAAATGCAGCCTCTTTTTTTGCCTTTCCTATGGAGTTTCTTACTTTTTAACAGAGGTAACATATAAATCCAAGTGCTGTCCTTCTCAACTATAGTTTAGAGTTACACTGACAAAGACAGTTATAAATAAAATAAAGTTAAAATATATATTTCAGATGAAACATTCCACTGCAACATAAAAAAGCAAGCTTAAGTTTACTAAAAAGGAATATTCCAGCAATTACCAGAAGATTCCACAGCTGCTAAACTAGAGAAACTATTTTTCTTTCTTTGAGGCTAACTCATCTTCTCTCACAATTACCTCATAACTAATCAAAGCTTTTATGAAAACGTTAGTAGCCAAAAGAGCCACTTTGATTGCCTTCATTCCATTGGAGCACTATTTACAGGCCTGTTTATTGCCACTAATAACTTTTTTTTTATTTTAAAATTTGTTCTCCTGAAATCTGCTTTAACAACAACAATAAAATATGGTCTAAAATATTAACATAGTATATGGATAGAGCATCAATTTTCTCAAGCATTTCTTTACAACGTGTAATAAAAAAGTACTCCGGGGAAAGGAAAGGATGCAGCTGTTGATCTTGATGACTGCTATATCCAGGTTTGGTGGAACCTCCTCATGTTATTTAAGGAAACATGCTTGGAGGAGCTATTATAAGAATATATGCGCAATGGGGCGCCTTGGTGGCTCAGTCAGTTAAGTGTCTGATTCTTGATTTCAGCTCAGGTCCTGATCTCAGGGTCGTGACATCGAGCCGGGTGTTGGGCTCTGCACTGGGTGTGGAGCCTGCTTAAGATTCTCTTTCTCCCTCTCCCTCTGCCCCTCTCCCCCTTCAAAAAAAAAAAAGAAGAAAGAAAAGAAAAATGTGCATGACTTATAGAAATTCATGATAGATCAACAACCATACCTACATTAGATTGTGATCCAAGCCTGTATTCATGAGATGTTTGGCCAAACCTTTACATTAGGTTTTGCTAAATACAGTTATGTATCCGAGATAAACACTGCTCTTAAAATGCATATAAGGACTTTAAAGAATAGTGTTCCTTTCTACTAGATCCTAGACCTTCATGCCAGTCAGCTATTACCAAAACAATGCTGCATAATGAAACTAAAAATCTTGATATTTTATTGCCTTACAAAAATAAGCATTTTTCTTTCCTTGCTCATAGATCTGTATATTGGGCTCAGCTGATATAGGTCAGGCTTAGCTGGGTTTGGCCCCAAACTTTGGGTTGGTTGCAAATCTGCTAATCTCTCCATGAACCAGTGGCTATTGAAGGCATCTTTTCAAAGCAAAAGAAAAGAGCATAAAAGGGAAAGTTCCTCTACACATTTTAAGCACTTACTGTTACATCTGGTGACACCTCATTGGTCAATACAAATCACATGACCAAGGCCAGCACCAATGGAACAGGAAGTAAACTTCTCTCATTAAAAAAAAAAAAGACTTAACACTTGCTAGACAAAGAGATCCTCTTTTCTTTTCATATCATTCTTTCTTTCTCTAGAGTTCTCACCAAACCCAGAGATATCCTTCTTATCTATGGATTATTTATGGATAATTCACCAATTAATGTGTCTAGTTTAGAACTCTCATCTTAGTTCCAGAGTTTCATGACCAAGGAACTACTTGGCAACCATACTTGGATGTTTCAAAGACAGTTCAAATGTTATATGTCTTAAATAAAACTCATGATTACCCCCACTACCTCTGATAGACCAAAATTGGCATTCTCCTAGCATTCTCCATAGCACTGAATGCCACAATATCCATCTATGCAAGCCAGGAATCTAGGAATCTATGCTATTCTTTCTCCTTCAACTGCCAAGTCCAATCAATTGCTAAGACTCATTTTACCTTCTGCATGTATCTTGAAACTTTCATTTCTGCTTCTCTTCATCTTTACCAGCATCCTATTCCACCCTACCACCAATTTATACCTGGATCACTCTAATATCTATTAACCAAGACTTGTCCTGTTTCATTTGTTTTCCACTCAGAGTAATATTTTTGAAAGGCAAATCTGATTATGTCACCATTCCTCCTTAACACCTTTTAATGGTTTTGTGATTTTAAAATATGTCCCAAATTCCTTGACACTACTTCTTTCAAAAAGTGGAGCTTAACAGCCCTCCTTTTGAATGTTCATAGGAATTAGTGACTTACTTCTAACAAATAGAATGTGATGGAAATCCTATGTGACTTCTGAGAGTGGCTCATGTTCTCTCTTGTGAGCTCTCTCTCTCTCTCTCTCTCCCTCTCATCAGTTGCTCTGGGGGAAGACAGCTGCCATAACATGTGGATACTCAAGCAGCCCTGTGAAGAGGTGGATATAAAAAGGGCTGAGACATCCCACCAAGAGCAGTACCAATGTGCCAGCTATGTAGGGGAGCCACTGTGGAGACCCTCAGCTCCAGCCAAGATTCCAGATAACAGTAGAACTTTGGTCCACATCTTGACAGCAACCTCATGAAAGACCTGAGCCAGAACTGCCCAGTGAAGCTGCTCCTGGACTCCTGATTCACAGAAACTGTGAGATACTAAATGCTTATTATTTTTTAAGTCACTAAGTTTATGGCAAGTTGTTACACTGCTGTATCATAACTCCCATGGTTCTTAGGACAAAGAAAAAAAATGCTTAACCTGCTTGTAAAAACCTGTATTCAACTCCTTAGGCCATCCTATAACATATCTCCCCACTCTACCTCCCAGACATTCAGGCTTTCTTTCAATTCTTTGCACATACCATGCTCCTTTCTAGCACGGGGCTTTTGTTCATGCTCCTCCTCCTTCCAGTAAAGGTACTTCTTTCTAGAGTCACTGAGTTATAGCCTATATTTCCACTAAATTTCAGCAACCTTGTTACTTCCCCAGGTATATTTTTCCAGATAGCACTGACCTGGACAAATTCCCTTATTATAACCTCTCTCTGTGGCAGATATCTCATCCACCCATGTACATATTTATCCTGGATCATTTGATTGCTCTCTCTTTTCCCACTAGATTCCACGAGTACAGTTTCCTCACCATTGTAGCCTCTGTACCTACAATATGACAGGCACAGAGTTGGCAATCGAGGACAATGTGTTGAGTGCGTGGATGAACTGACATAGATGCACACAAGAGCAACAATAGCACCAGGCGAACCCTGGCAGGTTCAGAGGGACTAGAGCTGAAAGGTTGGTGAAGAAGTTAAAGGCAGACTGTCAAACTGGCCTTTTATCTCCACCATTTCTGCTGCCTCTGTCTTTCCTCCTCTCCTTCAGATGTTGCCTTCCCCTTCCTCCCCTTCCCTTCACCTTAGAAGTTTCCAAAACTCTTATCTCTATTTTCCCTGTTTGTCAATCTCAGCTGTCAACAAAGGGTCAAATAAAATAAATCACACCAAGGTGCCTGTCACCAGCATTCAATCCTATTGTGCTGGAAGACACGGGAGGGAAGTAGAGAAGAGGAAATGAGCTGGCAGGAAGCTCAGACCCCAAGACAGAAAGGAGGCCAGGTAAGGGCTGGCAACACTGGAGTAAACCCGGGCCAGGGAGAGTGGTGAAGTCAAAGGAGAGGGCAGCAGGGCTGGCTCAGACCAGGGCCCAGCAGGACTCCTGATCCAAAGGTGTTCGATCTAAGAAACAAGAAAAGGACACAGCTTCCAAGCTGTAGAATGAAATCAGAAGTACCCATGGCAGAGCTGGGTTCCATGTGGGAATGAGCTAAGGAATAGGGGCAGGACAAAGTCTAGCACTGAGGAAAGAGGCCTTTAGGAATGGTTGGGAAAGTCAAGACCAACACCACTCTGGGCATCAGAAAGTTGGAGGAAATAAGAGATGGGGAAAAAAGGCCTCCTGTATAGGGCACTGTATCCACAGACTCACCATTCGATCCCAGACCTACCTCTCCTAGTCAGAGGGCACAGAAGTCTGTTCTCAGCACCACGTGGCCAGGGGCAGTTCTGTTGGTCTTATGCAGACATCTTCTGGGGGCTCCCCTGGGGCAACAATAGATGGTAGGTGTTCACTGTCCATTGCTGGACCTAATATACTTAAACAACTAAGAACATTCCATTGTTGGTTGTTTTTTCAACTTACAAAATATATTTAAGTTAACTGAATAGGCACTGATTATGGACTTATATGCATAAAATAGCCAAGAGGATTATTGCAGCATGCATTAGGAACACAGGTGGGCTCAGAAAGACCTGCTGATACCTGCCTTTGGCCGCTGAGTGTGGTCATAAGCTGAGCCACTGAGTGCTCCCTGACAACCTACACTCAAGGCGATCATGGCCAACATCAAACAACCAGTGAAAATTCTGAGACAAGATGGCGAGGAGATTTCAAGAATCACATTTTGAAACAATAAGTTTACTCCCTGCCTTTAATTTAGTAAACTCGAAAGCCTCTTCATAGCTTTAGTACAGTTTGTTTATTAGAGCATCAGGGGCATCTCAGTGACTAAAGGAGAAAATTGGACCAAAGGACCACCGATCTAGGATTTTTAATTTGCAGTCTTAGTGACTGAAAAAGATCAGCAGCTGGCCCCAACTGATTGTTATTGAATGGATCATGCAAAGATAAAAATAAGAAATTCTACATTATTAGTAATTCTACATATAGTCTACTATTATTAATTATTATTATTCATTTGTTGTCATGTGTACAGACAGAACCCTTTTAACCTCTAACGTGTGGCATACCCTCTAGTCTTTGTGTCACCTAAGCTTACAGATTCCAGGATGAGAATACCCCACCCCAACCACCATCATCCAGGGCCTAATGGACAAATTACTCAGCTACATCCTTTGACATGTTCTGTTGGAACTCAAAGGCCTTCAGAAGAATTGCCCTGAGACTATCAGGTTTGCTATCAGAACTTCCCTTTGGGGCTCTACAAGAGTGCTGGATGGCAGAGAGGACCCTTCCCCAGCCATAAATTAACTGTTGAGTCCATCCATACTTTCTCATTCTTCATGTTGGAAAAGTGGGAGGACAGTTCTGGTTCTCACCATTTATGTGGCTGGTGACACGTAGAGTCATTAAAAATAAAAGTATAAAATCAAACTTATTTGCTGTAATTTGTTCCCAAAGTGATGCATTAAAATGCTATGTAACCTTGGGAGAGTGGGAACTCCTCAAGGATGTCTCTGACAAGCTTTTGAAACAAGTCCTTGTCAACTGCAATGAAACAGCCCAGCAGTCACATCTATTTGAAATCTTTCAAGCATAAGTTGTAACAATAAGAGGTTTCAAAATATTTGCTCTTAAGTAAATTAGATCAGATTTGGATTTTCCGTAGAATAATGTCACTCACTCATTTGCATCCTCTTTTGTTTTCTTGAAAGGGGAAAAAAATACATAAATCCAGCTAATGGGGGAACCATTGAATCAACTGTTGCCAAATATTCTCCTTTCCTCCCTTCCCTCTTCCAGGAAAACTCCCTCTTCTGAGAAAATGGGTTTGGACGTCTTAGTTGTATATCCCTATGGCAGTGTGTTCCCTGTGAAAGTGTCATTAATTGTACATCTCATAAGAAAAAAGAAGGTGATCTCAGATACTAGGTCTTCTTTGAATATTTAAGAGTATCTGAAAAGAATGGTCTGTCTTCAGCTTAGCTCCCAGAGTATCCTGAATTAATGCAACACTATAGCCCTTGCTTCTCACCTGCTCAGTCTGGACAGTGGTCATGGCATTTGACTGTAATAAATATTCACATCTATCCCCTCACTAGGACGACTAGCCTTGAGAATATGAATGTGTCTTTTTACCTTTGTGTCCTGGGTCCAGAACAGTGCCTGGCACATAATAAAAATTTGGTAATGCTTATTGGATTGGATGGACAGACAGACGGATGGCTTGATGGATACCATGTAGAGTAAATACAGAGGACAATGTCCACCTAAACCACAAACGCTGCCTTCTTTTATTGAACTTGGGAAGTTCTGACAATGTTTGGAGAACCAAGGTTATGTTTTGACAAAACTAATTTAGTGTTTTGTGGAGCATAATTTTGGAGCCCAAATGACTACGTTTGACAGCATCTCTTTAAGCAAAATGGCATTTTGTTTAGACCAGTGCATCATGACTGACAAGTTATATTTTTTCTTTGTTTGAAAGCCTTTGCAGAAATTTAGGACTGCACCAGCTATGGATTCTTTCTGGTTTCTGCTGCTTTATAACCTCTGACAGAAAGATCTTGCTTCCAGGAGTGCAGTGTCATAGTGGGTTTCCCAGAATCCTTAAAATGCTATAAGAAGTCAATAGCATTCTGAAGGGTAACTGAATTCTGCTAAAATGATTTTGAAAAATGTGAGTTTTTAAAAAATATGTTTCTTTAAGGGCTAAAGACTAGAAACAATGCCGTGGGGGACCTTGATGGGTCCCACTGAGAGGGCAATGGATGTGTGTCTTTGAGGAAGGGCTTAATTCATAAGGTACTTTACTGAACTCAGTGCAAGCAAACCATATGACTGCAAATTTGTCTATGAATTGAATCATTTGTTCCAATTTAGTGTCCCAGACTTTCTGAGAAGAATACTTCCAAGAATACACAGGAGGATTCAAAGTGTGAATAAACCCAGATTTCTCTCTCTTCTTTTAAACTAAAAAATGTAGGTAATAAATGACAAATTAAAACATTTGTATTTTATGATTTAATATAAGCTTACACAAATTGATTACTTTGTGGCAAGTTTCAACTTGAGGCATGTAAAAACAATCAACTCTGGCTTTAGAGAAGATGGTGTAAGTGGAAGGCAGAATTTAGCTTATTGTTTGACTTTGGTTTCTTTTTTCCTGTGCTATCTTTATAAAGGCTGTAACTAGCAGCTTAGAGATGCTGGAGAGATTTTTTTTTCTTTTTCTTTTTCTTTTTCTTTTTTTTTTTTTTTCCCTCTCTTTTCCAAAAGAGGGTTTGGCCAGAAACTTCATTATTTGCATGTAGTAGGATCTTGACATATCCTGTGCTTTATCCTGTCCACATTGTAAAATGTGACTATGGACTTGCGGATTTCAAACAAATCAGCAGTTGTTGAACTCTGCACTGAAAATGTGTTCATTCCAAGCTGAATTATCATCGCCGGTGACGTTCTCCTCTCGAAACCTGAAAAAGCTAAAAAATGGTAACACAAACCACATGGTTGCTTCATTCCACCACCACTCTTGGCAGGACGAGCGCTGCCTGGCAACCTTGCTGTCAGCTGGGCCCGTGCTAATCAGAGCAGCACTGGCCTGTAGTTAAATCGAATGCTTTCTTTCTGAGAAGCCTTCAGTGAATGCTTTTCCTTCTTATCAGTCTTCTCAGTACTGTTTGAAAAGGGCTTCTGTGGATGAGAAGAACAAGTCCTCATAAAGGGACCTGCTGAAATAGTAAAAAAAACCAAAAAACAAAAAACAAAACAATCAAGTATTCTAGTGACTCTGCAAAGAAATGGCCTGCAAGAATAGCCTGGGTGTCGCCTTGGACTTGGGCCCTGCTCGCTTGGCTCCTATTTCCTCCCTCGTCCCGGGGCTTCCCTCCCTCTGCAAACCCAGACAGCAAGGATCCAATGTATGGAAGGACGAAGTCAGCATCTGAAGACTAGAAACACAAACGTGGCCGTCTCGCGTTTGGCTCTGGAAACAATGACACTCTCTTAATTCCCACATACTTAAGGGGAAAATATGTATTTGGAACAAAACTGATGATGACGACATCCCTTCGAGCAAGCCTGGCTAAGACTGAGATGACACAAATTTGCTTAGATAATTGAGCATGTGAAAAGTGTCGCTTGCAGGACAGAGGGATGGCCAAGCAGCCGGAGCTATAGGGATGGTGTCCAATGCGAGGGAAAGTCAATAGGAAATTGGATTCACCCGGCGGACTTTTGCTTCACTTTATAGCCAAATCGCATAAACAAAGACATCATTCAACTCTTGCTATTCCCTGATAGACAAAATGATAGCATATGAAGTGACTGGTTCCATCCCTGTTCATTGCTGGTACTTAAAAATGTGAGTTTGCTCTTCTCCAGTCAGGCAAATTTCCTTTGAGAACCTGGGGTTCAGAGTCCCTGTGGTGCATATGATGCTCAGCAGAGCTCTGGGGGCCTTCTTCCTCCCCTCAAGCACCTCCCATTGTCTCACCTTCTTTCCTGAAGCCTACAATGACTAAGAGAAAAGGATTAATCTGAAAAGGAGCTGAAAAACCCAGCCCCATTCCAATCACTTTTCTGAGCAACTCTTCTTAAAGTAAGCTCTTCATGTGCCCTGAATTTTGGGATCCTTGAACCCAAGACCTTGGATGGACTTTCTCCTAAAGCTAAGAATACCATACCCTGGAAGGAGTACATAAATGGTTCAAAGTCAAAGAACCCGGAGACAGCCGGGCTCTTACGAATCAGAGAGCTGGAGTGATTTGTATTAGCTCATTTTCTACAGTGTCTAGAGCTGCTTAGTGAACAGACAAAAAATTATACGTGTGTCTGGGACTAAGAGTATGCACACATCAGAGGTTGTGCCATAATTAAAAACAGGTACACTGGGTGTTATACGCAAACAATGAATCATGGAACACTACATCAAAAACTAATGATGTAATGTATGGGGATTAACATAACATAATACAATAAAATTTTTTAAAAAGTACATGTTTTAGATTTCTGTTATTATGGGCAGAAAAGAACTTGGGCCTTACTTAATATTTCTTTCACAAGCCCACAAATACTTAGAAATCCATCTACTGAGTGAACAGGCGCCCATGGGACACACATGCTCTGGCTTGTTCCATTGGCCATTTGCCTTCACCTGGCCAGTAGGGTGAATTGATCACACTCCAACGTTTACTGTAATCACTCTCCGCATGCAAGTGCACAGATTCACCTTTCAGGGCTATTATTTGCCGTTCAAATAATAAATGAAATTGCTTATATTTGCATACGTTCTAGAATTTCCCAAATGTTTTACACTTGTTATCTCGTTTGATTGTCACTTCTGTGAAGCAGGCAGAAATAGATATTAACACCCTTATTCTAGTGATAAGGAAACAGATGTAGAGGTGAGAAAAAAAAAGGTCTTAGGGAAATATATTCGATGCAGACTGTCACCAGGTGGTGGAAGGCAAGAAGATGATTTCTTATTTTATTTAGTTGAAATTCCTGTGATGGACACAAGTGGGCCAAAGTAAATGAAATTTTAAATATATAGCTCATTATTTCAGTTATAGTGCATTTTGTACAACTTTTAAATAGCATAAAGTTGAATTTTTCATAAGTACTTTTCCAAAAATCTGTCTGTATCACCATTTAATCTCACCTTCGCCTTCCCCCCAGACTTGATTAGACTGCTTTTTTAATCCATGCTGTATCCACTGCCTTCAAGCCAGATTCTACGTAGCCCTAACCCCAGGTGTACCTCTCTATCTCTATGTGGTCTCTTTTCCCTTATTAGCTTTCTAGAAACAATTAAATACACAGCTTTCATTTCCTTCCCAACCCTGTGCATTAGCTGCAGGGCTCTGTTCTGTCGAACTGTCTCTCCACATAAAAGAGGCACGAGTTGATCACTGACATTTAGAGCATCCCTCTATTTCTGCAGAAACCCCAACCCCGCATGATCCACTCCTGCCCGTCCAAGAAAGCTTTCTCCTGGCGTTGTTCTTTTCAGAATATGAGGGAAAGCGTTCCCTCCTTTCCCTAATTCCTTCTTTGATTAGCAGCTGCAAGCTAGGTATGATGACTTTCAACTACAAAACATCTCTGAAGCCTGTTGCTACCAGTAACACAACATACAACTTTTAAACAACTCTGATACAAACTGTTCTAGCCAAAGAGTTACTCTGAACTGATTTCTAAAATGGGCAATATTCTTCCAGAACAAAACGTTTTATGCTAGATTTTTTTCAATGGTGATTTAAATCATTGCATGACCCATTTATCCTTAAAAGCTCAACTTCTTTCCTGTTAGCAAGCTCAGCTCAGTTATGATTTCCAGCACAATGATAATGTAAGGGTCCCCTATGACTTCCAAAATGCTCAGAGTGCTTGTGCATTTGGTTTCAGAAATCCTTACGGGGTCCTTTTTAAGGGGAATGCAATAGGTAGGTGCATCTGTGTAAATTTGGAGAAGAGCCAGTAAATGGTCAAACATCTTTTTTTAGTGGGTTTTAGCTTTATTAAGACTTTTTAACTTATTTCCCAGAAGATTGTGTGCATGTCATTTACCCCATATTCCTCCTATTTAAAATGGCAATTATCTGGAACTCAGTTACTTCTTCCTTTAGTTCTACAATATTGAAGTAGTTAATAATTTTCCCAGGCTCCACCTGGTTGCCTTCATTATATCTTACTAGACCTGTCTCTCTTAAACCCTTAAACCCTTAAACCCTGTACTATCCAATACAATGGCCACATGTGACTATTTCAATCTTGATTTAAATTAATTAAAATTAAATGAAACAGGCAAGTGAAATAAAAGCAAAAATAAAATACTGGGACTACATCAAAATAAAAAGTTTCTATTCAGAGAAGAAAACAATCAACAAAACTAAAAGACAAACTACTGAATGGGAAAAGATATTTGCAAATGACATATCCAATAAAAGGTAGTATCCAAAATATATAAAGAATTGATACAACTCAACACCCAAAAAACAAATAATTCAATTAAAAATGGGCAGAAGACATGAACAGACATTTCTCCAAAGAAGACATTCAGATGGCCAACAGACACAGGCAAAAATGCTCAATATCACTCATTATCAGGGAAATACAAATCAAACCTACAATGAGATATCACTTCACACCTTGTCACAATGGCTAAAATCAAAAACACAAGAAATAATAAGCTTTGGCAAAGATGTGGAGAAAAAGTAACCCTCATGCATTGTTGGCAAAAATGCAAACTGGTGCAGCCACCATGGAAAACAGTATGAAGGTTCCTCAAAAAATTAAAAATAGAACTACCTTACAATCCAGTAATCACACTATGGTATTTACCCCAAAAATACAAAAACACTAATTCAAAGGGATACATGCAACTCTGGGTTTATTGCAGCATTATCATAATTTATAATAGCCAAACTATGGAAGCAGCCAGCCCCAGTATTCACTGATAGATGAATAGATAAAGAAGATGTGTATATATATATATACACATTGAAATATTATTCAGCCATAAAAAAAATGAAATCTTGCCATTTGCAACAATATGGATGGAGCTAGAGAATATAGTGGTAAGCGAAATAAGTCAGAGAAAGACAAATACCATATGATCTTACTCATATGTGGAATTTAAGAAACAAAACAAATGAGCAAAGGAGAAAAGGGGAGAAAGAGACAAACCATGGAACAGACTCTTAACTATAGAGAACAAACTGATGGCTACCAGAGGGGAGGTGGATGGGGGATGGGTGAAATAGGGATGTGGATTAATAATACACTTATCATGATGAAAAAAATAAAATAAAAGAGTAAAAAAGTTAAATAAAACAAAAAATGTAGATCTTCAGTTACCCTGACTACATTTTAAGTGCTCAATAGCTACAGGTGGCTAGTGCCTACTGTATTGGACAGTGTAGACATAATACATTTCTGTCATCACAGAAAGTTCTACCCGACAGCACTGCTGTGGATTGTATGATCATAAGAACAGGGACCACATCTGACTTTTGTATGGTAGCACAGGACCTTAAGTATTTAGCATATAGTAAGTGCACAACAATATTTGTTGAATAAATAATTCATCCAGGAATTCCTTCCCTGTTCCCGATGTGGGAAGACAGAGAATGGGGCTTTAAAAAGAATTCCTCATTGAAAAAGAAAAAACAGCCTGGCTGAAATGACAGCTGATAAATAGGGGCAAGAAGAATAGCCATAAGCCAAACACAAGTGGGTACCTTGTACTGCAAAATTCAGTAACTACAAAAAGATCCATTGCTCACAGTGAGTTACATATCCATTCAGCACTTAATTTAAAAGTTGTTAAAATCTGGCTACTTTATCAAAACTAGCAATTCAAGTCATTGGTCTAACCAGCTCCTAGCTAGAGTTGAAACAAAAAGCGGTGGGGGCAGGGCATCTGGGTGACTCAGTTGCTTAAGCGTCTGGCTCTTGATTTTGGCTTATGATCTCAGGGTTGTGAGCTCAAGCCCTGTGTCAGGCTCCATGCTGGGAGTGGAACCTGCTTAAGATTCTCCCTTGCCCTATCTCTCTGCCCTTCCCCCACTCATTCTCACTCTCTCTCTCTCTCTCAAAAAAAAAAAAAAAAAAAAAAACCCTATCATTGGGACTAAAGGTTCTCTGGTTACTCTGGTTAGTTCAACACTTCACTGAGTTCAATATGCAAAGGACGAAAAACAAGAAAGTGGGGGAAATATCATTAAAGTACTCACCACACAAGAACTTCTTTATATAAAGGCAGTTCCTAATGAGAAAAATGCATTTGGCTTCAAGAGTTATAAGTTGTTTGTTAAAGTCAACTTTCCCATGTCCCATAGGAACAGCATCCCCTGATGTGAGGTTCCAAGAACAGCCTTCCAAAACCAATGTCATCCATCCCATAGGTGAAGTAGACAGTGAAGACTATGTGTGCCACTGGTATACTGGGAAATACATTCAAATTGTAATTCAGCGTGCCTGAATAGATGCCTCACCTAACTGTCCCTACCTGCCACAACTCTGCATTACTGGTGGGGTTTTTGTGGCCTCAGGCCAAGAGGGCAAAAGCCCCCACCATGTAGAAACGAATCAGAGACCCAGAGTGAAGATGTGTGAGGAGCTCTAGAGGAAGGAGTAGGATGAGCAAGGGTGAGAAGCAGAAATAGGGCACCTGGGAGATCTGAGGTAAAGGCACAGTGGCAGGGGAAAAGTAGCGGTGGAGAAACAAAAGGGACCATGCTTTCTGCATTTAATACCACCCATCAAACCGCCACAACCCCTCTTCCTCACCGCACAAGGCACTGTGATAAAAGTCATAAATGGCACACGGCTCCCAGTTCTCTTCGGATAAACCAGAATCCTACTTTGACCTCAGATCCATTTGTCTGGCTCGTCTCCTGCCTCAGCTGCCACGAGGTTGCCCTTGACCTCTTCTCCCCAGCCACACTGGTCCTCTCTCTATCATCCCCATGGTCCAATCCACCTCAGATCCTCAAACATGCTACTTACTTAACCTGGAAGTTTCTCCATTTCCTTCTGGGATGAATTAATTCCTATCCAACCTCCACATTTCAGCTTTTATCACTTCCTCAAGAAAACCTTCTCTGAACTCCTGGATCAGATTCAATTTCTCCTCTTTACTATTCTTACAGCACTATGGACTTTTTTTCCCTCATTGCATTATCAGAGTTGGTTTTACATCTATTCATGTAATTGTTTGATTAAAGGCTATTTTTGCTCTTCAGTCTAGACCGTAAGCTCCAGGAGGTCTATATCTGCTTACCGCCGTGCATGGCTCATAATAGGTGTTCACTACACATGTACTGAGCGAATGCATGAATAAATGAATGAATGAAATGCAATGAGGAGAGACGGCTTTCAGGCTTTAGATGAGGGTCTTTAGGGGTTAGCCCCTCATGATTATAGAGGAAAAGGCAAAGAGGGGTGATGTTTAAGTGTACCCAGCTGTTCATAAATACGGAGTGACCACAACTGAGGAATTGCCTGTATTCATTTGAAAGTTAAAATGTTTATGCAATTCAGTATGTTTTTCCATTCTTCCTCTCAAGCCATCCTCCTTTCCTCTCGTATGTGATTTATTCTAAGAGGCTTGGGCTGAAATTTTTAGTGTAATTGAGAAGACGGGAGTTTCTGTCCTCCAATAGAACACACACTTCCTCTCCTTAAAAGAGGAAAAAATACTTTATAAAGCTAAACTCTTCACAGAACACTCTATTTAGAATTGTTGTGGGGGGGGGCGGGGGGAGGAATCAAATTAGAAAGTAGCTTCTTTGCCTTGCTTTTATGGTTACAATTAAATAACAACAGATCAAGAAAATCAACAGGCCTAATTGTGTGGTTTGTAGGACCTTGAGTAGCTTCCCAACAGGGAGCCCTGGTCTTCCTAAATGGGATTCACTCTGATGGGATGAGCCTCCTGAGAATACACTAGTATTTACACTTTGTGCTTCTGACCCTAAGGGGTTAAAATGGAAAGCAGGAACATTTTCAGTACTCATTGTGTTGTGTCCTGCTCAAGTCAAAAAGAATTGCTTGTGAAGGCACAAAATGTCACCATTTTTGCACTTCCCCTGACCCCAGCATCTAAAAATACAAAATGCTGGAATTTCTAGAGCAGGTGACTTTAAAAAACAAAAAACTTAAAGAGGGCTAATTGGTTAAGGTCTAAATGCAGTCCATAGAAGACAGAAATAGGGTGGGTGTCTCTCCCAGTGACCCAGCCTGCATAAAACTGGGCACACAATTCATTTTGAAACACTTTTTGTCTCTGCACTTTTAGTTTAAAGAGAAGCATTCCGTTTTCAGCATAATGGATAACGGTGTCATCTTGACTACCTTCTGTCTACAAGTGGGGTTAATTTTAGTCTGATCCTTATTTTGAGCACATGGAACATTTTTATATTACTCATCAACCTTTGCTAGAAGCCCAAGACAGCCCTTAAGTCTTGGAGAAAGAATCTTCTGTTTGAAGAGATTTTCCCAGCACATGTTAAAGCTGGAGAGGGTGGTTGTGGATTTAGAAAAGGTTGCACCTGTTTTTGTATGTACCATTACTGCTAACTTGGGCTTGGCTTTCAGTTTAACTTTTCTTTTCCCTTTGATATGTACTCTACTTCTTAGTTTAAATACACATTTCCAAAACACTTCCTTTGGGTTCTAGTGTGAAGGAAATTGATCACTCTCCATCTGTATGTTTTTAATTGACTTCCTCCTTCCTGGCTAGGAAATTAGCTTTCAGTCCTCTCTTATTTGATCTGTTAAACAGTGTATGTGACACCTTCCCAGACAACAAGATTTAATGAATCCTATATGCTGCAGACTTCACCTGGCAGAGGCTCCACAATCCCACATAACTTTTAAAGGTACAACAATCAAGCTCACAACTGAATTCTTGCTGCAGAGCATACTGACCGGCATCGTTGTCCATAATATATCAAAAAAGCCAGCTATTGTCTCATTTCTTCCTGCTCGTTGCAAGACGCTCTTTAAAAATCAATTGCCGGGGCGCCTGGGTGGCTCAGTTGGTTGGGCGACTGCCTTCGGCTCAGGTCATGATCCCAGAGTCCCTGGATCGAGTCCCGCATCAGGCTCCCGGCTCGGCGGGGAGCCTGCTTCTCCCTCTAACCCTCCCCCCTCTCATGTACTCTCTCTCTCTCATTCTCGCTCTCAAATAAATAAATAAATCTTTAAAAAAAAAAAATCAATTGCCTTCTCCCTGTGCAGAGTTGCTAAAAGTGGGTATCTGATCCCTGAACTCTAAAAGTATTTCTTTATTTCTAGTCTCCTAGCGGTTGTTTTTATTCCCATTAAAATTGAAATCTAACGTTTGAACTGAGAAGGATCAATAACGTCTGAGAACAGCTATGCCCAACGATTTCACAGTCCATTGCAAGAGGTTGTTGTTGTTCGGACTGGTTGTTTGCCAAACTGCCACCTGGGCAACCAGGTCGGTGACCAAACAGGTGATAATGTTCTCACAGTGCCACAGGAAACACACCCTGCTCTCATATTGCCACACTGCCATGCCTTGACTTTAAGCGCTTTATAGATTTTCCTGTTGTTCATGTGATTAGAGTCCACTGGTGAGATAAATAAGCTCTAGAATTCCCGATCGCAGCCTCCTAAGGTGGAGTTTACTTCTCTGAAGAAAACCCTCCTCCAAATCCCGGAATAGACTATAGTTGTGACCTCCAGGGAATTCTGCTGCCTACAACAGCCTATTTTCCTAGGAAGGAGATTTCCTAGATTCTTTTTGTAAATATTCTTCACCAGGGGGAAATTCTGTGACTCTGACCTCCTGGACTCTTCCATCCTGTTGTCTCAACCAATCACAGAAATATATCATATTATCAAATATACCTTCTTTCTCTCTCTTACACACACACACCCTGTGTGCACATCTACTCTGACCTCCCCCAAAGACAGAATTTTTCATGGAAATAAAATTTTTCTTAGTAATTGATTTTCCTGGGATGAACTAAATTAATTTGCATCCTCTTCCTCAAAGGCTGTTTCCTTCTTTTCCTTTTCTTTCTCTTGCCAGAGTTCTGTCCTATTAATTTTAAAGACACAAAAGCGTTTACTTTTACTTTCCTAGCTTCTTTTATCATAATTTCATTGTTGTTTTTTATCTTCCACATCATGCATTTGGTTTGGTTTTTAAATAGGTCTTTTAATATCTTGGAAATAAAGGGTCAGTTGGGGAACAGGAACAGGGGAAATGGAGCTTTGTCGTGTTTGTAAAAGAAAAGATGAAGCCAAATGAAAATTGAGAGATCTGTTACTTTAGTCCACCCGTAATTTTCCCCTGACCAAGTGTAATACTTCAAACTTTCTCCCTGGTTCTAATGGAACTGACAAACTGCAGGTGCCACAGTTTAGATTTAACAATGAAAAAAGTCCATTTCTTTTCTCGTCCCACAGCAAAGACATCACAAAAGATAAAGTTATCATGAGCTAATTACAGTCCTTGAAAATTACCTTTGTGCTTTGCAAATATGCATTTTCTCCTTTGCTGGTGATGAAGAAGTTGGCAGTTTAAATAAAAAACACTATTTAAAGTAACAGAGTACAGTTATATAACCTTTTCACATAAATCACACAATAACTCTTTGTGCTTTGAAAAAAAAAAAAAAAGAACTGCAGTGCTTGTTAAGAAGATTTATTTATATAATAATCTATGCAAAGGGCTTTTTTTTTCTTTTATAAAAGTGGGATGTTCTTTTTTTAACCTCTGGAAGTTACAGACTAGAGGGCAGGAATATCCTCCAATCACCGCATTTAATGGCACACACCCCAGCTACTAAAGACTCCAGCTTAAGTAGTGTTTTGGCATTACCGCACGTCTTTATTTCTAAGCACACGGAAAACTAAGGAATAGTCTGTGCCTACTAAATAAATAAAAATATAGAGCCACAGTCCAATCCACTAGAAGGATTCCTTTGCATTTGCAAATCACACCAAAACCTGGGATCCTTTTTCTCAGTTCTTCAGGAATACGACTTCGGGTATGTTCGATGAGTGAAGGGCCAGTGAAATCCATGGAATCATTCATGTCCAGAGTTTCTGCACTGATTCTCTATAATTCTTCCATCAGATTCTTGTTCCCCCTCTCATCTTCCTACCTATGCCTCATTTGCTCCCCTTAAAATTATTTGCTGATTTAAACCGAGGAGCAGTCATCTTTCGTTATTTATAACATTGTCCCTACCATTTGAAAATATCCCCCATATACAATGTCCTGACATCAAGTTAATCTTAGGTCACTGACCAGTCCACCCTGAAGGACCAGGGCCATACGTATAAACTGCTAAATGCGAATCTTGGCTCAAACTGACCCACTTAATCCTCAGACCAGAGGATCACTCCCAAGAAGAGTTATCTTTCCTTGGAGATAAACCTAGTGGAGGCATTTTATTGGTCAAATATATCTATCCTAACTCTTTCTGAACAGTGGGGCTTCTGAAGACAGGGAAACCCACAAGGGCTTTCTTGTGTGTTCTTATCTTTCATTGAGATGCTGACCTAACTTTTAAAAGCTATCTCCATGGAAAATTCTGGGCTTTACTCCAAAACCAACCAGTAGGAGGTGGCTCTCTTAATCAGTGGCTGTGTTCAGTCTTTATATAAACAGGTTAAGCCAGCTGCCAGAGCCTCTGCGATGAATTCCAGCTCACATTACCCATAGCTGGAAAGATGGGCCTAAACCAAAGCTATGTTATGAAAGCAGAGAACTCTACCTCTCCCAGGTTATAGCAAAAGACCTAGTTGTCATCTAGGGGGACTAGCGTCATCAGCAATCTTGATTTTGTTCCTTAAGAAAATGACTAAACTCTGACACATGCTCATCCCCAGAAGGGGTAAGATCTTACCAACCTGCCAATTGGAAGGAAAGGCTGAAAAGGAAAAGAGGAAATTTGATCCTTCTGGTTGACACATCATTGTAGAGCTATGCATTCTTCTGGCATAGCGGGAAAATAATAAAAGTAGAGATGATTCTTTGGTTGTATATGGAATGGAGTGATTGTTAGGGTAGAATTTGATTAACTGGAAAGACATCCTCCCACCACCTGACCCAGAAAGGGCTCTCATTGCCCTGGATGGAATTCAGAGTGTCAGTGTGTAGAATCAACAGGCATGACTAAACACCAAAAAGACACTGCTAACAAAATCTGTGACTTTCCTAAGACGTCCACTCCTCTCCTTCAACCCTGAGGATGTTCCTCAAAGGCATGAGTTTCCCCAAAGTGGCAACAAGCCACGTGGAATAAACTAAAAACCTGGAATAATAAAACAGGCTTCTGAGCTATCCTTACAGACGTGAGCCAAAAACAATCAAGGCAGAAAAGATGATCCATCATGAACCTTGGTTAGGGTTAATCATTACACCAGAAGCATTAAAAGAAACAAAACAAACAAACAAAGGAATACCTTCCCGCGCAGTGTGTTCTTATAATGGACTAGTAAAGAATATTCCGCTTACATTAATCATTATAATGGTAATAATTAGAAATTCTGGACCTTGCTTCTGAAAAAATGGCATTCCCAGAGAAAGGATTTTACCATGCTATCACCTTGATTTAAAATCTCTGAATTAAGGCCACTGGTTTATAGGTCAAGCCATATTTGAATGGCTTAGAATAACTTTTCTCTCTTTTGCTACCAGAATTGAATGCAAAGTGTGTAAAGCCCTTAGGTTGATCTTATTTTCAAACACATGCAAGAACTACTGCAATTCCAGTAGGATTCCTCTGTTTTTTATTTTGACAGCATAACACTACACCCATGGGAGCTGAGCTTTTCAGGTGTTAAAGAGGATTTGTTATAAGAAAATGATTATAATAGGATTTAATGTAATTGAAAGTCAAGGTACAGTAGCCATAGTGTATCAGTGGGTGTCAAAACTTGCAGTGAGGGTGGAGTGCCTTATGCAAAGTAAACAACAAAAGTGGAGAGAGAAGAAAATATTCTCTGCACAACAGGATCTACAAGGTTGGCCAACCTGATAAGCCTGCCCCACCGCAGTGGATAGCAAATTCACAGGTGCTAAAGCCCTTCCCTGGCGAGAGGGGCCATGAAGAGCTCCTACATTCCCACCCCACAAGAATGTCTTGAAAACAAGTTATATAATAACCTGAATTCCTGTCTAGAACTAGGCAATAACAATAGGCCCTCTGAGGCTCAAGGAGGGAAAGGCCCATCCCCGAGTCACTGCCCTGGCACTTCTAGTCCCAGACCCTAGTGTCACTCTGCATCTTGTCACACCTTTGCTAGGTTTGCTGATACAGGTGGGCATGAGCACTCGTGCCCAGACACATACACCAGGCAAGAACTGGCTGGCTTTCTGAGGTTCTGCTCCTTTTCTTGACAATGTCATTCTCTTTCCAATAGCGATGGGTTTATCAAACATTAGAACACTTTTCCATGGACATAGGTCCATGAAGAATGCACATATCCTCACCACTCAGACATCCTAAAATAATCGCAAGCCCTCATGATTAGAACTGGGTGGTAGCAAACAGAAGTAGGAAAGGAATAACTGTTAGTCCTCCTCTCTATCATTCTAGGACATTTTTCTTCCCCCACATTTGCTTTCTGGCCATTACAGGATGTCATGAGGCAACTTGGTCATAATTTCTATCAATAGCTATATTTTGGTTGGCTTTTCATTGCCATCTATAATTCTGTACATGGGCGGAAGCAGGACCTGAAGTGTAAGGCCATATTCATCTTAGACAAACAGCTAGGGAACATTCTTTCTAATCATTACTGCTAGTTCTTCACAGCTGTGGCATCCCATAATAGACTCTGGAGAAGAGAGACATTAGTGCAGTCAAGACCAGGAACTTTCTATCATTGCTATCAGCATTAATGTATATATTGTATTTCTCATGCATGAAAGTGATTTACAAAGTGACACATGACAGCAAATGGTACACATGGACTTGAGTCTTGTGTTTTGAGGTGGTCTTTCTTCACACCAAATGCATTTCTATCTGCATTCCCAGTCAACAGAAATTTAAGCATCCTATATTATGTTTTAAATCTGAAGGTTTTTTCCTTCTAATTGTTGTTGCCTCCAAATCATACAGAGTCATTTTAAAAGATTCATATCACACATAAGGAATTTTTTCTCCTCCCTTCTGCCTAGGTTCTTCATATTTTTAAATTTATCACCAGCATTTGCTGTCTTTTCTCCTCTGTAGGGTTTCACTTCTATTTCTATGCTAGCCAATGCTCTAGACACACCAAAAATAAAGGATAATAGTGAAAAATAATCTAAAATGTGAGTAAATGTAAACATCATTAGTCAGCAAGCATTGGATAACATATATATATGCATAAGTTTATGCATTTGTTTGGCATTTTGAAAATGTTTTTATACTTACATCTGAATATGTTTTCAGTGATTTGGGAATTAATATTTTACCCTACATTGTGATGTCATTCTAAGAACAATGTATTCAAGGGAACTATAAAGCCTCTGTATTTAGAACTACTTGCCGCCCAGACTGATGACAGAATACCACATGAAAGCAAAGTCGTTGTTACCTCTACAAAGCAGGTAATCAACTAATTACATGTTTTGATTCAAATATCCCTCTCTTTTAGAATTTTCATTTATTCTGAAGGGTTAGAGTAAACTGTGTAGTGACAATCTCAGTAAGTCATAAATGTTAAGTTATGCCACCAGCAAAACCAATTTGTAGGACCCGACACAGAAATTCAAATATTTATTATACTTTCTCAATCGACTTTCCTGTTGTTTGTTACATCTCCTCCATTTGAACACATTTCTTTCATTCCAAGCCTGCTTTCCCGTGCCCCTTCTAGGATTATTCCACTTTAAACACAAACGTGACTTCCACGTCAGAATCCTTAATAAAGAAGTTCTGTCATAAACCATTTGTTCCTTTGATCACCATTCTGTGTTCTTTCATGCTTCATAAACTTTAACCTCAGTTAATTTTGTTTTGTTCCTTTTGCACATTCTCAGTGCTAAGAACTCTTACCTGCCCGTCAAATATCCTCCTCCTCCTTCACCCTCTCCAGCAAAGCTCCCTCTTCTGACAAATGTATGTGGTCAAATCACAAATCAACTTCAGTTTATTTGTTGTTTGCATTTTAGAATAATTCCTATGCAGAATTATAGTATGGATTTTAGTCTCCAAGTTTAAAAATGAGCATGCAAATGATGTTACATTTGTGAAGATCTAGTATCATAACAATTTCATAAATATTCAAGATATCCTCCTTTAGGTCACAAGTAGAATTGCTGTCCTTTACCCTGTGAATTTAGGCATAACCATGTGGCTTGTATTAGCCAGTGAAGTGATTAAGAGACAAGGTGTAATGCCTTTTTCTCTCCTCCAGTGATATTGGGAGCCATGAGTCTAGCAGGTGCTCCCAGCAGCCTGGATCCCTTGGTGATTTTGATGAGCAGAGCCCCCACCAACTTGCACTGACTTGTAGCACGAGTAAATCTTTGGGATTATTTGTTGCCACAGCATAGCCTATATCATCCTGACTAATATAGAGATAGATTTGTCCTTTCCCTTAGTGTCACTGCAGACCTCACCTTCATAATAATAATGTTGTGTATTTCAAAGCTTTAAAGGATGTTTATCACTTATTTTCAAGGTTTTCTCTTTAGGTTACCATTTTCAAGTCTCCAGTGGAAAGCCCAAGACATAGAAAGGAAAATGATTCCATCATTTCTAAAAGCAATCATTTCCAAAAGTAATCATTTCTGAAGGGAGAATTAGAACAGATCTGATGTCTAGCCAGTGCTCTCTTCTCTGAACCAGAAATTACAAAGAAATCCAGGTTACAATCCAGTTAGAGGGATAGTCATAGAGGCAGAGACTATTAAAGCTGGAAGAACTTCAGAGCCCCCCTGATCCAGACACCTTGCTTTAAGAAGAAGATCCTGAGGCCCAGTGGGTTTAAATGAGTGTCTTGGCTAAGATCACACACCACCTAGGTAGAGGTTGGGGAGTACAAAAACTCAGACCCATTTGACATTGTTTTTCTTTGATAACATATGTACCCTGAATGAAAGGAAACTTCTTGAGGATTCTGAGAACATGTATGCCGAGTCTCAGTTAGCAGATTAACATAATCTTGGAATGTATCTTTCAGATCTGAGTTATTGTTATAAAAAATAGTTTTGCTTGGAAAATGGATAACCATGTGCAGAAGAACAAAACTGGACTCCACTCTTACACCACTACAAAAATTAACTTGAAATGGATTAAGGCTTAATTGTAAGACCCGCAACCATAGAATTCCTAGAAGAAAATATAGGGAAAAACTCTTTGACATAGGTCTTAGCAATGGTTCTTTTCGATATAAGAGCATAAGCAATAAGGGCAAAAATAAAGAAATGAGACTACATCAAACTAAAAATCACCACAAAAGAAATCATCAACAAAATGAAAAAGCAGCCTCCAGAATGGGAGAAAATATTTGCAAACCATATATCTCATAAGAGGTTAGCATCCAAAATACATAAAGATCCTATACAACTCAAGAGCAAAAACAAACAAACAATCTCATTAAAAAATAGGCAGAGGATCTGAATAGACGTTTTTCTGAAGTACACATAATAAAATGCAAATCAAAAGCACAATGAGTTATACCTCACACCTATGAGAATGGCTGTCATCAAAAATGACAAGAGACAACAAGTGTTGGTGAAGATGTGGAGACAAAGGAAGCCTATGCACTGTTGATGGGAAAGTAAATTGGTGCCGCCACCATGGAAAAAAGTATGGTGGTTCCAAAAACTTAAAAATAGAGCTACCATATGATCCAGCAATCTCACCTCTGTGTATACATCCAAAGGAAATGAAAAGAGGAGATAACTGCATCCCCATGTTTACTGAAGCATTATTCACAATAGCCAAGATATGGAAACAATCTAAATGTCCATCAATGGATGAATGGATAAAGAAGATGTAGTAATATATATATTCAATGGAATATTATGCTATGAGAAAAAAGGAAATCCTGCCATTTGCAACAACATAGAATGAAACTTGAGGACACTATGCTAAGTGAAATAAGCCAGGCAGAGAAAGAAATACTGCACGGTATGACTGATATGTGGAATCTAAAAAAGCCAAACTTGTATAAACAGTATAATGGTGGTTTCCAGAGCCTGCAGAGTAGGTAGAAGAAGTGGGGGAGACGTCGATCATTGAGTGCAAACTTCCAGCTAGAAGATGAGTAAGTTTTGGAGAGCTAATGCACACCATTGTGATTACAGATGATAGGACTGTACTATACACTTTAAAAGTTGCTAAGAGAGTAGATCTTAAGTGTTTTCACCCCAAAAAAAGAATGGTAATTATGTGACGTGATAGAGGTGTTAGCTGACACTACCGTGGTAATCATACTGCAATATCTTGGTGTATCAAATCAACGTGATATACACCTAAAAGTTACAGGATGTTCTATGTCAATTGTATCTCAGTAAAGTCGGGAAAAATAAGTATTGCCTTTATAACTAGCAAAATGACTATTAAAATGTACTATAGAAACAAAACTTTTAAAAAACAGAATTCTTCTGGAACACTCAATCCTTGAGAATCCTTGGATTCCAATTGGGTAATGCTGCATTAGACTCACTCAACAGTGTTGTCAGATTCCCTCATTTTTATGTCTATAACACCCAGCCCAGTGCCAGGACAGAGTAAGTGTTAATGTGTATTTGTGGAATAGATGCTTCTCCTTGTAATACCCACTTCAATTCTCTTTTCAGCATTTCATGCCGAAGTTAGTAACCAGTGGATGGTGACTCTGTTAACTCATCATCTGGATGACAGAGGTAATGTGCGGGCACTGTATCAGCCTAAATGATTTCTTGGTACACGCCCATAGGAGACACTAAGAAAAAGGAGAGAAAAAAGGCTCTAGCATATTTTTTAACAGATTAGAGGAAAAGTTGAGTGTCTTCAGTGAGTATAAATACCGCCTCTCAGCACACACACACTCCAATTCCATCTCCACTAATTCTGGAAATTAAGTTATCATATAGGAGACATATTCTCATCCCCCAGTACAGTTAGTCACTACCCAAGATGGAACTCCCTGTCTCAAGGCGAGGGAATAGATACTTTGTGTCAGATATAGTATATGGATTGGTTCGATCATTGACTATATTTCCACTTACGGAGAAAGAAAAGTTTACAAAGCTAGAAGTGAGTAATTTGCCCAGGCTCCTTAGCTAGAATATAAGAAAGGAGGACTTTGAACACAAATCTGAGAGCAGAGAGAATGACAGAATTGTCCCACTGAACCAGGTTGCTTCTCACTGCAAAGCAGCCTCCTTTTATGCCCCCTCAGATTGCAGCTCTTTGGGGGAACTGTCACATGACTACAATCCCTACCAAGAAGACTTAGTCCCTGAAGATGCTCATTTGCACTTCACTTTCATTACTAGGTCAACAGTAAAAGGACAGCATAGATGAGAATGACTATCGCTAATCTTAAAACATCAGCAAACCAGAAACTCACTCCTCTGGCCCTCATCATGTAATTCTTGTGTGGGTGAAGTCAAACTCAGTAGTTAGCCTCATGAGAGGGCAGACTTTGGCTGTTCTGGAACTATTTAAAGGTTACTTTCTGGTTTCTGTGGTGAAGTACCTTGAAGTCCTGCTTTCAAGTAGAAGTGGGTAAGAGTTGAATTGGCACAAAAAAATCAAGAGAGGTTATAGGTCCCCAGATCCACCTTTGTCAGGTAGAAGGGAAGCTGGACCCTCAGTTTCCAAAATTCCTTATCATTCACCCTGCACCAGTCCCAGGAGAACTTCCAACACTCTAAAAAATGGACAGTGTGAATCAGGAGTGGGGGTGGGGTGAGCAGGTTCCCCTATACTCAGTGTTTTTAACATCCCTTCTTGAGGCTACCTTTCTTTTTGTCAACACAGATTGGAAGGGATTGGGGTCCCAGGGTGGGCAGAATCATTAGAAGTTATAAGTCATTTAAGTACACCAACCAGAGAAAATTGATATTAAAAATGGAAGTTTTCCAAGCTGAAAGTTTAAATTTTTAAAAAATAAGCTGTATAAAGAAAACAAGCCATGTTGTTTGCCCTGTTATTATTAAAGGGAAGATGAAATAATACTCTGGGCTCAAAACCGCTCCAGCAGACATAATATTTTTGCTCTTTCTATTGTTTGATCTGCACTACAGTAAGGAAGCACTTCACGGGCACACTCTGCTCAAACAATCTTATTTTCCTAACACTTCCTTCTGATGGATTTCTGCACAACAAAGTTATCGAGACATTTTAACAGAGGCTGCCTTGCATGCGGTGAGATGGAGAGACCCTTAAGGAAAGGAGAATGACCAGGAAGCGAATAGATTTAGGCTGGAAGGAAGCAAAAGTAAAAAAAAAAAAAAAAACCTAGGAAGAGATTCAGAAGCCCTGGGTCTGAAGTAGCCCATCAAGAGCTAACCCAGGAGGGCAGGAACTCAGTGAGGGAGGTTGGGAACAATCACAGTCACAACGTGGTCTTGTCCTTCCCACCTGCCAGGCTTTCTGTTAACCTAGGTTCTTCCAGCACATCATGCTTCATCTCATGATAACCTATGAATAGGTACTATTATGATTCCTATTTCGTATATCAGGAAACTGAGGCCTAGAAGCAATATATGTTTGCTTGTGCTCAAACAGTAAGTAGAAAGGAGGAACTTACCCTGGTTTGTCCAAACAATTATTTATGTGCTCATTTGATAACCCTAATATAACAGAAAATTCATCAGACCCTCAGGTTCAGGGATGAAAGTAAGGAGTCCATAAATAGTTTGAAATTGCACAGGAAGCATTATGCGTACATTCTGGGGGCGGGGAAAGTGTCTACTGGACGTACAGAGTGTTCAGGGGCTGGTTCCCTCATCTTCTGCTGGGCTGTCTGATCTTGAGATGGCAGTTCATACCTCTGAATATACATTTTAGATTTCTAAGATCTCTTCCATCTTTAAAATACAATGGCTCTGTTATCTCAAGTGTCCTAAGGAATAGCCAGGAAGTATAGCAAACCGTCCTTCTGCCTTTCATGACCCCTCCCCACCCTACCTGCACCCCCCAAATTCACACAGCCACCCCCTACTAGATCACCTGTTTTTAACACTCCCACAACCAGACAAAATGTATCCCATTGCCATGTGCATTCTTCATAGCCTTTCCAAACTCTGGTTATATGATGCATGGAGTATGAGTCAGGCTAGGGGGAAAAGGGGCCTCTTTTTAAAGTTTATATGTAACTGTGAGAGCATTCAAGCATGTCCTGGCATGCCAGCCCTGCTTTAAAAAAAAAAAAAAAAACTGTTAACAACAACGTTTTCCTGGTCAAAAGTGGTTCAGGGACATCAGAACCTGAGAGTGGTCTGTGTAATGGGGAAGGGGGTGCATGCTCAGGGGGTTTGGGGGTAACGTAGCCCATAACCATTTCTCCACCTTAAATTTCTGCTACCAAAAGTTTCTCCAGCTTCGTTCCCCTCTGAAGTCGAAAGCTCCAGTTTAAATTCCTTACTTGGAAGGTCATTCATTCTCTCATAGCCAAAAAGCCTGTTTGCTTTTGTCTTCCCACTTGCTTTCAAATGAAAATATCAGACCACAGACCATCTTGCTTTCCCAATGCAAAAATTAATTACATCGTGTCCAGAAGTGAAGGATGTTGGAAGTTATCAATGTATTTGTTGAGAACACTCTGCATTCCGATACCTTTTACACGAATGCAGCGATGCCTGTTTTGGGCCTGACCCGATCAGTATTTCTGGATGGTGGGGGGCAAAAACCAGGGACACCTATCATCCACTTCAGTCCCTCACTGTGTTCATTCAAAAGCACATTGTCAAGTACATTTTTATTATCGTAGAGTGTATTTATTTATTTTCCAGTGTTTGTCGACATGTCCTAGAAGCTTTTAGAATAGGACTTCTTAACCTGCCAGTTCCAACCATTTATGTCGATCAACCATTATTTCTACTGCCTGGCAATTCTAACAGACCTTGAAATTAACACTGTGTTTCTGCGCGTCGCACGCACATGCTTGCTGACAGTGGCATGACAAGTATATCAGCTGGACAACAGACTCCAAGTCATATGTGGCCGGTACGTACCTCTGCCATGCTGGGAAGGGCTCCAGCCCCGGGCCTGGGGGGTCACGGGTGTTCGCTAGCTGTTGCCCTGGAAAGAAGAAATAAAGGTCCAATTGTTTGGGGGCAGCGCTCGGCAGATGTGGGGCAACAGTGAGAGCTGAAGCACTTCTAGGTAGTTTTTCAGAAGTGGATTTAGAGAGCATTTTTCCACCAGTTAAGGCACAGTCCGGACACATAATCTCTCCCCAGTTAGGGTGAGGCAGGAAATGACTAGGCATGAACCCATGATTATCCAAGATTCTCTGTGAACCTACTTAGAGCCCATCCAGACACGGAGGGCACACTTGGGGTCCAAGGCTTTGGGGAGGGAGTGACAGGTTGACTCCCCAGCAGAAAATAAGAACAGAAATATCAGAACACAGAGTGACAGACTGAAAATTTTAAAACGTGGTCCTTCACCTCAGAAGCTCTCAGACACCCTGCCTTGGGCACATTAGGGAGGTGTACTCCCTACAGGCATGGAGGTGACTAGGACGGAATGTTACAAAGTATCACAGAAGTCAGTGTAGTTAGAGGAACTGAACTTGGTGACAACAGGGCAGGGGCTGACTTTGGGAGCAAATGGACCTGGTTTGAGTTTGAGATCTATCCTTTGAACTTGACCTCTAGTTCAGGCTTTAACTCCCCATGCAAGGTCTCACATACTCCCCTCTTCCACAGTCCCTCATTAAGTGCCCCCCTGGGCCTGTTTTTCTTTGTGGTCCAGGCATGAATTCTTTCTTAAATTCTCCTAACAATCCGCATGTATGTGTTATTATCTCTGTTTGCCTCATGCCACATTTCCATGTAAACATGCAATCAATCTGCTTCACTGGATTCCAAGCATGATGGGGGCAGGCATGATCTGTGGCTCAATCGGTTAAGCCTCTGCCTTTAGCTCAAGTCATGATCCCGGGGTCCTGGGATCAAACCCCACATCAGGCTCCCTGCTCAGTGGGGAGTCTGCTTCTCCCTCTCCATCTCCCTCTGTGTATCCACACTTGTGCTCTCTCTCTCTCTCTCTCTCAAATAAATTAATAAATCTTTTTAAAAAAATAGTGCTCAACAAACAGATGTTCTCTACATATTTCTATTTTTCTGTAAAATGCAGATGAGAATGGAACTCGCTTCAAGCGTTACACCTATTAAGTGATGTCGTGCATGGGAAGACCTCAGAATAATGCCTGGAACATAGCAAACACTCAATAAAGTTTAGCAGACATTAATATTCAGAACATCAGTTCATTTCCTCGGAGCCTGTCCTCAAATTAAGGAATTAGGTGAATCACCTGAACTGTGTGCACATTGTGTGTGTACATTTTTCTGGGAAGAGGATCTTTGATATTCCTCAGACTCTCAAATGGGGACTATTACTCCAGCCTCCAAAAGAAATTTTGAGTCATTGCCATAGAGACTGATAGCAAATATTAGGCTATATTCTTTACCTAAGAGTCTAGGGAACACAATTTCTAATACTCACTCAGACTAACTTGCTTTAATGCTCAATTAAATCTCAGAGTGCTGAACTAAGAACCAGGACACAGGGGCTCTCATCTGAGTCCTTTCACGTTGTTAGCTCTGTGATCTTGGTTAACCTTATTTTGTAAATATTTTTGCCCTGATCATGCAGAGATAATGCAAGTAGGAAAAACTTTAAAAGAAAAAAAAAACTAAAGATAAGAAAATAGAGAACTACATGAAAAATATAGGGTCTGCAAGTCAGAAGATCTCTTACTCAGAACATCCTGTTTCCTAATCTGTAAAATAAGTGAGTTAAATTAGATGACATTTAAGATTTCTTCTAACTGCTCTCCATAATCCAAAGATTTGAAATATAAATAGTCCCTGTTCTGGGGATTTGTTTTTTATTTGCGTTTTCACTGTACTAATTTACACTCTTGCCCACATCAAGGACACTATTTTTATTGACCCATTTGCAAAACTGGGGTAGGGGTGGGAAAGTAAGAGGCATGTTCTGCTCTTTGCTGATTTCAATTTCATATATTTAACAGTGTGTTGGGCTTCTTAGACTTGAGCTAAGTAAGGATAGTAAGAGGAACGCAAGAGTTGATGAAGCCAAAAGCACTAAAACTCGAGCTCAAAATATCTACCCATAAGGCCCAGCAGACTACAAATGGCAGATGAACTGAACTGCTCTGTGTCATGGGAAATTCTGTGTCCTCCTTCCCCACCCCCAGTGAATCTATCTGTTTTACACACTGAGGTATCAATGTCTTTTACTGCACAGAAGATCCATCTCAGGAAATGTGAGTTGGGAAGAGAAGGAAAAAGAGCCAAGTTGAGGGTATTAACTTTCAATAATAGGATACCTGAAAAAGTTTCACAAAAGAGGGGTCAAAGGCTCTGAATACTAGGAGACAGAATATGACCCTGCAGGTCCACTGGAAGGGAAAGGAAAGGAAGGGAAGGGAAGGGAAGGCATATGGAGCTAGAACTCTGCAACATGGACTAGGTTTCTGGAAAACCACCTCTGTCAATCAGTCCTGGAGAGTCCAAAGGACTGAAAACGTAAGCTTCACTCTGGCTAACTTGGGCTTTCCAGAGAGAATCCAGACTAATGAATCTAGTCACCTCCAGATCACTCTCTGGAGCTCTGCTCTTTGTTTGCTCCTCCAGCTCCTTCTTCAAAGTCCATTATTTGGAGGCACATAGATAAACTTAATATCGTCTCAACTAATGACACACCCAAACTTCTCAGCCATGAAGACAATTTTCTATATTCTTCTCTGATATGATTCCTATACCATTTCTTTGCTGATGGCCCAATTTTTCAGTTAGGAAAATTCTACTCTGGAAGACAGTTGAGCCTCGAGTGCAATGAAATCACATTGCCTATAACTCACACGGTCTCACTGACCTGATTTCTATAAATAGATAAATTCGTCAAGGAAAAACACAGGATTGAAATCTAAAAGCGAACTCAGGAAATTATTCGTTTCAGACTTTTGCCTCAGGTCAAATTAAAATTTCAATCATCCCTAAAACCATGTCTATATTTTTTAATAGAGATTCCTTGATAACTTCTAATATATGATCAATTTTTCTGTCACTAGAGTTCTTTTTTATGAATGCAGTAGAATAGATGAGAACTGGATAAATCTTCTAGACTGTAGTGGATGTCATTTTACAAAAAAAATGGATGACTTTCCTGAGGTAGCATACATTCATTCATTCATCCATTTATTCATTCATTCAACGTTCACTCATAAAATATTTATCAAATGCCTACTTTATCTAGTCACACTTCTAGATGCAGAGACACAGCAGTATATTAATTTGCTAGGGCTGCTATAACAAAATACCACAAACCAGGTAGCCTAAACAATAAAAATGTGTCTCACAGTTCTGGAGACCAGAAGTCAAAGATCAAGATGTCGGTGGGGTTGGTTCCTTCTGAGAGTTGTGTTCCATGCCTTTCTTGTAGCTTCTGGTAGATTGCTGGTGATCTTTGGCATTCCTTGGTTTGTAGAAGCATCGCCCAGACCTCTGCCTTCATCTTCACATGACATTCTCCCTGTATGCACGTCTCTGTGTCCAAATTCCCCCTGTAATAAGGGGATGCTATGATGCTGGATTAAGGCTCACCTTCAGTTTGACCTCATCCTAATTAATTACATCTGCAACAACCCCAATTCCAAATAAGACCACATTCTGAAGTACCAGAGGTGAGAACCTCAACACATAAATTTTGAGGAGATGAAATTCAATCTGTAACAAGCAAGAACAAAATAAAATCTCTGCAACCAGGGAGCTAACATTCAAATGACAGGAGACATTGTGGGGTGTGTAGGGTGTGTGTGTGTGTGTGTGTATGTGTGTGTATCATCAGGCAATGAAAATGCTAGGAAGTCATAGAGCAGGGGAGGGGTACCGTGCAGTGATGGAGTTTAAGGGGTAGCTACTTCAGATAGATGTCTCTCTGATGAAGTGCCTGTTGAGCAGACCTAACTAAAGTGAGAGGCTGAGCCAGGGGAAAATCCAGGAGGGAGCACAGTCCAAGCAAGAGTCACAGGTGAATACACACGCTAGGGACCAGACCTCTTGCTGTTGCCTCTCACGCAAAATGACCCAGGGAGTGTTAATTACGTCAGGAACGATGTATGCCGGTATTTATTTCACCACTCGCCCTTAGTCTTTTCCTCCCCCTTTTGGAGATTCATCTCAATAGAGTTATTGAGTATCTATTATACTCCAGGCATCACTTGGAGCTAGGTGGAAATCAAACTGGGAATCCTCCTTGCCCTCCTGGAGCACGTTTAGGAACAATCACTTAATGTTCGATTGGATGAGCCATAAGTCATTATAATTTTTATGTGGCTCTAAGAGCAAGAAAGACTATGCAGCCCCTGAGGGAACTCTTCCCATGATAGAGCATTAAAACTTCACCACAAGGCTCATCTCACTAGGAGCAGCTCACTTGTTAGAACTGCCCTTTATGTGGAGCCAAAATCTGACTTTCTGACACTTAATACCTGTTAGACCTAGACCAACACAGAAGAAATATTATTCTTCCTCTTCCACATGATCATTCTCAAAAGTTTGCCGCAAATTGGAAGTTCTATTCATTTCCTCATCCCCTTCCATCAGCACATGTAACCCACAGGCTCTGCAGTATTACCTGCCTCTAGGTACTCTCTACTTAGCCCAAGTTTTTGATAAAGACTGGGTCCAGGAAATATGGGTCCCATGTATGTTTTGAATGGGTCCATGTTCCGTGGGAGTACTGCTTGGCATGATACAGACATGCTTCCGTACATCCAGGCTGGGATTAAATTAGCATTGTGAGTAATCATAAGGAATTGTTGACTTACATCGAACATTCAACCTAAAACATACTTTTTACTTCAGCGTTAGACTTTACATTCATCACCTTCATATTTCATCTTAATGGTTTTGATCTGGCACTTGCATGTCTTGATATTATTTCTAATCATGACTCCATATCTGTTGCAGTATGATAGAAAACAGAAGTCCCCAGATTATTCACCATATGACTCTGATTGAGTCATTTGATTTCCCTGAACCTCAATTCTGCTCACTGTAAAGAAAAATGGGGGGTAGGCGTGGGGAGAGGGGTGTGGGAACTAGTAATAAGTCTTCTTAAAGCATGAGAATCAAGTGTGACAAGCTAGGGGAAAGTATTCCGTAAAATGGGACACACTATGCAAATATTAAATAATAGCAGTGGTAAGACTGGCTTTTCTCCTTAGTTTTGAATCGTTGATTCAAAAGTTAAGCAGATCAAGGCCAAAATATCAATCGATGTGCTCTGGGTTTGTTTTCAACCTGTTGTGACTCTGCCTAAAGGTATTATGACCCAACCTGTGTAGCTTTAGCTTACCTTAGCCTCAAGATCTCATGAGCCCACTGTGTGTCAACTACAATATGGTGTAATTGTTACCATCAACAGCTTTGAGACACTCACTAGTAATGTGACTTTGAGTAAATGACTTGCTCTTACTGAGCCTCTGTTTCTTATCTGTAAACAAGGGAGATAAACTACCTACCTACCTGCTAGAGTTATTGTGGGAGTAAATGAAATAAGGCAAATAGGGCCTAGCAAATAGGAAGTGTTCAACAAGTCATTCTATTTTTATATTATTGTGAAAAATTAATTTTCCTAGTCAATCCTCTGATCTTTTAAAGTAGCTCTATTCCAAAAGCAAGAAAATAAATTAAGCCAGCATAACACGACGTTCCTTATAAACCCATGTTCACTCCTAGTAACCACGACATTCCTTAGTTAATACTCATAAACCATTAGCTTAAGAATCCATTCTTGCTTTGTTCTGGGATGGCCTCTGAGAAAAGCTGACCCGGTTATGGATTGTGGAATCTCTCCCTCTTTTTGAAGAATGGATTGAGATTTGCCTTATTCATTCATCATTTGGTCTCTGCAATATCTCAGTAACTCCTGAAATTAGTCCTCAGTTCCTATTCACTCATTCATTTTGAGCATCTCCTCTTGGCCCAGCACACCCCAGTCTTCTGAGCGGCCTGGCATCCCTGGCGCCCAGGGATGGCACCTAAAACTCATTTCATGTGACCAGGCTTTATCTGACTTCCACTCATTTACATAGAGTGGCAGGTCACTGCCTCCCGGCACTGTTTGTGAATGTGGACGAGTCATTTAATGCTGAGTCACAGTTTTCTCCTCGGTAAAGTAGGATACTAAAAACTAGTGTGACTGCCTCACAGCGTGAAAATACAATGAGACAAGGTGTGAAAGAAAAAAAAAAGTCCCCAAAAAACAAAGATCGGGAAAAAATAATTCAAGGTGTTATTTGTTCCTACCCCTCCAGCATGCAGACCACTTTCCTTGCTGCAGAATTTGAAAGCAAGATACGAATTGAATAGTTTTCTTATCTGTTATCATTACACCATCTGCCAAAGGCAGCCTGGTGATCACTTCCTTGTTCTTTTATTTTCAGACACAGACTAAAATGTCCTTTTGTGGTCTTCAATGTTTTCAACAAGCCCAAGTTTTATTATTTATTTGTTATTTATAAACCTATGACATTCTATATTAAGATGCTAGTACGATCAGATCCAGCAAAACTGGAAAAGGATGCAGAGATCAAGAATGAAAAAGAAGAGATGGATGGGTAAGAAAACTTCAGCTAAATATAATCTGTGTGTTGGAATACATACTTAGCTTCGCTTTTGGGAAACAGCTAAAATCCTGGACTGGAAGGCAACACAGGAAGAGATACACTGCACTCTCTGGTTAATTACAGGAAGTGTAACAATAGACACACTCTGTCATGGTGCTAAACTCTAAGAGGGATCCCTGAGAGTTTCCCATAAAGGACACAAAACAATCTAATGGAAAGTGTCTCCAACAGCAATTTCACGAAAGAGGAAATATGTTCTCCAAGCGGTCACTGTTATATACGATCCTTAATAAAAGATGAAGTTGTGATGTCACACTGTCATTCTGTGGGGTTCCTTGTAGAGGACGGAAGGTAACATCGTATACGTGTGAATAAATGTTCTTATAACCTGGCTTCATGCAAAGCTGAACATTTTAAAATCAAGAGTCATGAATTAATGATTGTGACCAGTATGTGATTTCCCTTATCTGTGTTTTAGCCAGCCCTTGACAAGTGGGGAGACTGCTGATACACTGAGGCTGAAGCTAGACTGGAAATCAAGAATATGGTTTTTCTGTCTTACTGATGCAATAAAGAGCTCCATGCCTTAAGTAACTGGCACACCAGGGGCAATGATCGATTTCAAAACGTAAGGTCTTCTCGCCTAAAAGGGGGGCTTTCCCATCATGTTCAGGAAGGTAAACTATCAAACCAACATTTCTCTTGGAAAATAGTTTGGAATGTGGTGAGAACCTCAAACAAGGACTTTAAACCAGGCAGTTCTACATCATAGAGTAAGGGCCAGCAAACTGTGGTTCCTGGGCCAAATACCCCTCTACCTGTTTTTCTAAATAAGGTTCTAACAGAATGCAGACACACCCATGGGCTTATGGATTGTCTATGGCTGTTTTTTTTTTTTTTTCACCACAATGGCAGAGCTGAATAGTCACAACACAGAACACATGGTCCACAAAGCCTAAAATATTTATTATCTAGCACACTGCAGAAAAAGTTTGCCAACCCCTGCCAGAGAACAGAAAGCGAGAATTCAGGTTTAAAGCAGCTTGACAGCTATGGTTATGTACCCACCATCAATTTTCACTACAAAATGGTATAATATAGCCTTTGCAAATGCTTTTATTTTAAGCACTGCAACATCATAAAGGGCTCCCCGTGATGAATTAGCTCACAATTCACACCACAACAGTAACTGAATTAGTCTTCAAGTAGTGAGTTCAGTGGGGTAAAAACAGACATGTGCTTAGACTGACTTTTCTTTTTCACTCAAATTTTAATAATTTAATAGCACTTTTCTATAAACAATGTATTTCCCCCTCTTCTAGGGAAGAGATGAATAGACATCCTCTTCTAAGCAGACTCTGAGTTTATTGCCATGAACAGAATGGCTACAGATCAAGCTTGCCCTGATTAGTGCCAAGAAGGAAGGGCTGCAGATGAACATTGCTGAAACCGAAGTCACCGCTGTTGGTTGATCTGATTTACGGTCATCCTGTACAGCTAGTTTGTCAATGGTTTCTGCAAGTATAAATTCTATAGCTAGTTTATATCAGACACTACATCAGGAAGTTATGTTCCTCAGAGACACAAATTTCATTGATGCTTTACTGATTTATTTTCAATTCAGGCGAAAATGATTGTTGGGATGCTCAATGTCAACATCTTTGGGGCCTTGATCTGCCATAGGCTGTGCCCTGAGAGACTCAAATCACATCTTAGGGATGTTGGGGGGGACCTTGACTTAGAGCCCTTTTTTTGTATTAACGACAAGAAAGCTCAGGGACCGCTGCATAGCCAACCCTGGTGAGGGTGAGGGACCTTACAGATCTCAGTCAGTCTGACCCACTTCTGGCTTCCTTTAGTTTTCTGAGTCTCGTTTTCCCCTTGTCCTCCTTTCCTCACCCCTTATTTCTCACTTTATTTTATCTTGTGTGGTATTAATTGACAATCTACCTTAAATCCATTGTGGAACAAGGCAGGTTATAAGTAAACAGGTAAAAATGAACTCACCTGTTGAACAGAGTTATTTAGTATTGTCCATCTGAATACTGAAAAAAAATATCTGCTGGAAACAACTCTTTTCTTCTGGCATGGTAGCTCTGAGGTTTTCTTTCAAATAGAAATTGCTTGGAGGCCTGGGTGGCTCTGTTGGTTGAGCAGCTGACTCTTGGTTTCAGCTCTGGTCGTGATCTCATGGATGGTGAGATCGAGCCCCCTGTCGGGCTCCACACTTGGTGGGGAGTCTGCTTGAGTTTCTTTCCCTCTGCCCTTCCCCCCACTCACTCTCTCTCTCCTTCTCTCTCTAAAAATAAATAAATAAAACCTTAAAAAAAAAGAAAGACGAAAGAAAGAAAGGAAGAAAGAAAGAAAGAAAGAAAGGAAGAAAGAAAGAAAGAAAGAAAGAAAGAAAGAAAGAAAGAAAGAAAGAAAGAAAGAAAAGAAAGAAAGAAAGAAAGAAAGAAAGAAAGAAAGAAAGAAAGAAAGAAAGAAAGAAAGAAAGAAAAGAAAGAAAGAAAGAAAGAAAAGAAAGAAAGAAAGAAAGAAATTGCTCAGCAGGTGCAGGGGCCTCTGGTTGCACCTGCTGGCATGTGATGTTAGGACCGTGCATCCGGAGAGAGGTGTAGGCTCACGTTGCCATCTGCGATGGTGGGAAGGTGGGCAACCCAGTGCCATTGCGTCAGCAACAGACAGATCATCAATGGAAAGGGCCAACATCATCTCTTCAGTCTCTCTGGGGGAAAAAAATGTGTTGGTAAATAGTATTTGAATAGTGCTCCACAATTTGCAAAGAAATTTATACATATGCCATCATAATTCAATCCTCACAATAACACTGTTAATTTGGCTTATGATACTTTATTTTCAGAGGGAGTGGAGACTCTGAAAGCCAAGTGCAGTGAGTAGAGGAATGAGCATTGAAGCCTAGTATATGAGGCCAT
This sequence comes from Leptonychotes weddellii, assembly GCF_054177405.1. Classification (NCBI taxonomy): domain Eukaryota; kingdom Metazoa; phylum Chordata; class Mammalia; order Carnivora; family Phocidae; genus Leptonychotes; species Leptonychotes weddellii. Next base: position 107,575,763 of record NC_138376.1, on the reverse strand, counting down.
GTCCTACACTCTATTTCTCCATGCTTCCCCCATCCCTTCAACATATTTCTAATCATTTGATCCCAGAACAATAAAGTCTGGACAGCTGCTATGTTACAGGTCATAGTAAAAGGCTTTGGAGTTAGACCTGAGATTAAATAATAGACTTTTCATTTTCTAGAAGTCTCTTTAAGTCACTATATTAGGTTCCTAAGGCGGTTGTAACAAATTACCCCAAACAAGGTGGCTTAAACCAACAGAAACTTATTCCCTTACAATGCTGGAGGCCAGAAGCCAAAACCAAGCGTCTGCAAAGCCACAGGCCCTCCAAAGGCTCTAGGGAGAATCTGTTCCTTGCCTCCTCCAGCTTCTAGTGGCTCCAGTTGTTTTTTTTTTTTTTGGCTGATGGCCACCTCCTGTCTCTGTTTCCTCTTTGTCTTCTCCTCTGTGTGTCTATTTTATAAGGATATGTGTGATCCATTTATAACAAGCTCCTCCTCTCAAGATCCTTCACTTAATTATATCTTTTGCCATATAAGGTAACATTCACAGGTTCTGGGGATTAGGATGTGGACATACCTTTTTGTGGGCCACCATGCAACCCACTAAAGTCACTGAACCTCACGTCTCCCTTCCATAAAAATTAGAATAGTATCACTTATCCGAAGGGTAAAGATTAAATAAGATAATTTAAATAGAACTGTCCAATATATAATAGATACTTGGTAGAAGGGGTTCATCTTTTTTTCCTCATCAGGAGAGCTGCTAATATAATCACACCACTTTTGAGATGATTTTTTTTTATTTGTCCCATTGGAATAATAGCTAAATGTCTATTCAAATTCCCCCATTCTTTCATTTTCTCTTTAAATTCCTTTTTCTAATGAACCGTATCCCAAAGAGCAGTACACTTTTTGAATTCTATTTTATCATGAACTATGATAGTGCTTCTCAAGCATCTGCAGTGAAGGATCAGTTTTAATTTTGTAAAATTTTGTTGTGATGATGAAAATTGCTTAAAAAAGTATCCAAATACTTACTTTGATCTTGTTACAGACCAATAACAATTTGCCCTTGTCAAAGACATCATTTTGAGGATTAAAAATGTGAACATTAAAAGTGAAGCACATATTGAGTACTTTAATTCTATCATTATTAATTTTCCAAAAGATAGTCAAATTCTCTCATTACTGCAAAGGGTTACTTCATACTTTTACCACCATTTAACCCTAAAAACATGATATCTGTATTTTTCCTCTTCCCAAGGGGCCTGAGTGGTATATTTTCATGACAGTAAATGTTGATTTCTTTTTTGCTTGCGCTTTGTTTCCATCTAGATGTATACCTTCATTACACAGACCACTATTCTATTTTCCTTCTACCGTATCAGTTTTTGAATAAAGTATGTTTTTCTCTTGATATATTCAGGCTGAGTTTTATCCCATAAAACCTTAGTCCTCTCAATAATATTATACTTATTTTTTTTTTTTGGTTTAAAACTTCGAGTTCTTTTGTCGCCTCCTTTTCTGTGTTGGCCTATATAGTCTCCTAAGATCATAAATATTCTTTTTTTTTTTTTTTTCTGAGAGAGAGAGAGTGCAAGCAAGTGGGGGGAAGCAGCAAAGGGAGAGGGAGAGAGAGAATCTCAAGCAGGCTCCATGCTGAGATGTGAGGCTCCATCGCAGGACCCTGAGGTCATGACCTGAGCTGAAATCAAGAGTCGGACGCTTAACCCACCAAGCCACCCAGGCGCCCCCATAAATACTGTTCTTAGTGAACATCTCTATTATTTGTTGAATGAATGAAAGAGTGATAATTACTAAGGACCACCTCCACTATACAAACCCTTTCTCTGGCATGCCCACTGTCCTTATTACCTACTTGGTAGTTGGTCTCGGTTTTTCTCACTGCCCTTTATTCATTCATTTTTGTTAAATATGTTCTCCACTTTGATTTTTTTCATTTTTGTTAAATATGTTCTCCATTTTCAGTAGTTCATCCTACTGACAGTCCTATCATGATCCAGAAGACAAATTCTTTCCTTTAGATACCTTCTATGTAACCAGCTATTACCTGCCTTCTTCTTCCAGAGTCATGACCAATAAACCGGAAGAAGACAAAAAAAGTCCCACTCAACCTTAAATGGTTTCCCTTCCCTACCTGGCCCTAGAGATGTAGATCCTGTGACAACAACTTTTGTTCCCACATGAACAGAGTAGCATGGATCGGTGAGGTTGGTGATCTTGGCAGGTCCTCTATCACATCTGGAGGCCTGCTCTGAGAAGTTATAGTGCGTAGACCCATGACCACAGCAGGTTTATGCATGGCCATCTCCTCCCAACCAGCAGAGAGTTCACTATCAAATAGTTATGATATGTGTGTTTTATTTGATTGGGATAACAGTTCCATCATTTTTTGAATGCTTAGGAATCTCTTGGAATCTCTTAGAGGTTGGATAATGCCTCTACTTGAATATGTCTGGAATTGCCCTCTAGGAGAAGAACCTCATAAAGCTTCCACGCAGCTTAATTTTCTCTTGCTCATCTTCAGCTGTGTCACAGTTGTCACAGTCCTTATAGGCTCCAGATGGTTAACCTTCAAAAAACAAAACAAAACAAAAAGCTGTGCCCTTCTACTCTATGTTCTATCATTTGTTTCTTTCCAAGGTAGGTTCTGCTTAGGATATTTTACAGAGTACAATATGACTCACCCACCTCCTCCCTTTATTGTTACAGCCCAGAATAAGTACACAGGCCCTTCCAGTTTAAGACAGTATTATTTATTACTGTGGAGAAGTAGATAGGTTAATGACAACAAATGTGAAAAAGCTACCCCCAAAATCAAGACATCTAAGAGTTTTCCTAGCTATTTTCCTTGGCATGTAATTACTGACTTCCTTTCTCTCTAGTATACTTAGAAACCAGAGTGAGGTTTTGTGGATTTTTAGTGTCTTCTACAACTCACATCCTAATATCTGTCCCTGGTGTGGGACTTTGCCAGTTGACCAGTCTGACATTCCTTTGGGGCCCTATTTGGGGACAGAGACTAGAAAAACCTAAAGATTCCTTCTCTGCACTTCAGGTTATTTCACTCTGAATTTGCAGGTATGTCCTCACTCTTCCTGAGACTAGCCCAGTCTTCCAGCCCTGCAAGCCCTCCTTTTTGTCTCTCCCATTACCCAAGAGAGAAAAGGGTCTTCCTTCTTAACTCCCTAAACACTCCTCCTCCCAGAGGATACCTGTCCTTCCTTGACCAGTGGTCCTATCTTTCACCCTTCCAGGAAATCTGCTTTATGCAGTGCCTGCAACGCACTCAGCGGCCAGGTAAGATGAGTTCTGCTTACAGCCAGTGCTTGCTTCTTCCCCTGCTGTTCTCAAATACTATCCAGTGCAGCTTCTCTGATCTTGGCTCTTGTGGCTCCCATCATCTTATAGTAGCCAGGACCAGCTACCTAATTTGCAGGGCCCAATGCAAAGTGAAATTGTGGGTCTCTGTTCAAACATTATTAAGAATTTCAAGACTGCACTAGGACACCATAGACCACATGCAGGGTCCTCTGACTGCAGGATCCCATGCGACTACACAGGCCGCACTTCCATAAAGCCAGCCCTGCTAGGAGCATGTCTTTCTGGACTCTTGGGATAGTCTTCAATCTTGTGTACTCTTCTTTGCCTCAAGGTATCATCTTTGGCTAAATTCACCATATTCATGCTTCAGATTGTCAATTTACAGTAAAAGAGGTTATTTTCCTCAACTAGTCCATAATCTAGCCCTACTCAGGTCAGTTTATTGGCTCTACTCACCCCCTAAATTCTCTGAGATGACCCACAGGGGTGTCCCATTCCCAGGGAAATGACTGTTTTAGAATTAAAATTCTATAATATAAAAAATAATTTCAGTCATTCATTAGTCATTTGTTGCAGAACTGTTCTCTATCCAGCTTGATGCTAAGGATACAAAAAAAGAGGACACCTGCCCTCATGTAGTTCACAACCCAGTGGAGGTAGGCACACTTAGAGAAATGAATAGAAAACAACTAGAGCAATGCTCTAACAGAAGGATTCAAATTTAAAAACCAAATCAAAAAGAAGTATGAATAAGCCTAATTTCTACCAATGGGAAAAGCTACTTAATTCATCACATCTACTTGTTGACAAAGATTTCCCTTCCCCTCCTTGTTTTTTTCATCTGGCTTATTTTTTGTGTTAGTTCCTCAACACATCCTTCTCACAGTGTGGAGTATGCAGAGGTGCTCCTCAAGCCCTTTCACCTTCTCCTGTAAGCAAGAAACAAGTTATAATTACCACAAACATTGTTGGCCAACCCCTCAAGCACAAAAGAAACATATCATCTACCCACCCTGCCACAGATTGCAACAGTGGCTTTGCTCTCAGTATTTCTTCACCTTCTAGATAAAATAGTAGTGCTTCTGAAATGACTGTAGAAGAAAACTCCTTCTTAAAAAATATTTTTATTTACCATGGATCGTGTTATAAATTGGCCATGTCCTTCTGCCCTAGGGATCTACAGTCAGTAAGAGGGGAGGTAAATTGCTGGCTCTCCAGGAAACTTCCCGAACTCCACAACCAAAAGTTTGGGACTTCAGTAAAGCAATAGATATGGAAACAGTTTAGGAAAACCTGGCATCACAGCCAGTCAATGGACTACTTTTTTAAAAATGTGCTGCATTTTTCTACTGCATTGCCTAGGCCGTCAATCTTCATAATCACTCTTTCTTCTCAAGGAAAGATCTCTGACCAAGTTACAATGACTAAAGGAATCATCTTGGCCTTCCTCTAGAGAGGCTGAGAACCTAGCTGCAGGAAAGAAAATGCTTCCACCCTCCTCCCCCTTACCACCACCACCCCCAATGCTCCCCAACCCCACAGTCAGCTTCAATCCAAATGCCAGAGTCCATAGTAGAGTGACTTGGTAGATAACAGAGCAACAACATGCCAGCAAAAGGACTCTTGGGTTTGGCTTTTTCGGTTTTGTTTTTGTTTTTTTGTTTTTTTTTCCAGAGGCACACTCTGGTCAAGCACCCTTCAGCCACCTACATTAGCCTTCCTCCATCAACCTCCAGGATCAGTCTCACCCATGAATTGCTCATGAATAAGTAGTCACTTATGTCCTAAACATCCAAGGGTGTTAAGAAACCTCTGCTGCTTTGAAGTTTCGTCTTCACTTGCCTCCCTTGATTCTTGAAATTCCACCATCAGAGTCATTCCTGCAAGTAATGATATCATTGATTAGATTCTTTCCAGGTGATAGCTCCCAGATCAGATTGTGTTAAGGGGAAAGTGGAAAAAGTATGAAGGTCTAGTGTGCTGATGGGAGAGGAATTTCCATAATAGAGACAAAAGCTCTGAAAGGGAAGCCTGTATCCCAGAAAATAAGTCTATTTTACAACTACACTTAGGCCCAGAACCACTCCTGTCCCACCGAGAACTTGTTCTGATCCTGTTAGTCGAGGTTGTCTTGACTCAACACCTTATAAAAAGACCCCAACTAAAGATCACAGGAAAGCTCAGGCTGATTCTAGTTTATTTCACTGCACCTGATACAACAGTGTTTGCATATGCTTGATCTCCTCAGCCTGAACACTCAGCAATTGGGTGAAATTCTGGAGTTACTATGAACTGCTCATTTCCCTCAGGCAATACAGTGAGAAAAAGAAGACACTTTGTTCATCCTCAAGATTCTTAGAGAGATGGGTTAGCCAGAGGCAATGGCCTCCTCACCTCTGGTTGGCAGACCACTGGAAGAGTTAGTATTCTCTGTGCATTTACCTGTGTAGAGGCAGTAATGGTAGATGTTAAATTAGCCTGCTCACCTATTGGAAGCAATAGGTTATAATGGAAAAAAGCATGGATTTGGAGTCACATAGATCTTCCTAATGCTGCTATTTATTATGTTTTTGACATTGGTTAGATCACCTAATCCCTCTGAGCCTCTGTTTCTTCATTTGTGAAATAGGGATAATGATGCCCACCTTGTAGGGCCATGGGGAGAATACATATGGAGCCCGGCAGACCATAGTCTTTCTACAAATGCAGTGGTCTTCCTCCATTAGTTCCCTATTGGGATGGAGCATATGAAATTACAATGTTATGCACTATTAAAGCTGTACATCCTAACCCAGAAAAAGAAACCTTTCTAAAATTCTTCCTTGCATCTTAAATACTTTAGTTTAACTGTAGTCTTACTATCTCAAAAAGTTATGTCCCCCAAGACCAGAGAATGAATTTGAAGCTCCCATTGTTTAACATAGCTTTTGATATGATCTCTGTGCATGAAAGAAAATGCAGCTGTCTTCCACATGAAATGAGAAACGTGGGTTTGTTATGGTATATATTTACTTAGGTTCCCCAAATCAATTATTTTAATGTAGTCTAAGAATTACCAACAAATGAATTTATAACATTCTTTCAATGTTGATTTACTGCAGTAGGAACATAAGAAAGAAAGAAAGAAAGAAAGAAAGAAAGAAAGAAAGAAAGAAAGAAAGAAAGAAAGAAAGAAAGAAGAAAGAGGGCGCCTGGGTGGCTCAGTCGTTAAGCGTCTGCCTTCGGCTCAGGTCATGATCCCAGGGTCCTGGGATCGAGCCCCACATCGGGCTCCCTGCTCTGCGGGAAGCCTGCTTCTCCCTCTCCCACTCCCCCTGCTTGTGTTCCTGCTCTTGCTATCTTTCTCTCTGTCAAATAAATAAATAAAATCTTAAAAAAAAAAGAAAGAAAGAAAGAGAGAGAAAAAAAAAAAAGGAAGGGAAGGAAGAGAAGGAAGAAAGGATCCTATCAACTTATTGTGTGAACACCCAAATAATACTTAATATTTCAGAGATACAACAGAAAAGTATCCTGACCTTATACCTGCAAAAAATCCCTCCCTCCAAAAAAGGTTTAATTTATTTATGCAGTTCAAAAAATAAAAAGTTGTGACTATATTACAAGCCTCTAAGGCTTTCTCAAAACAAAAGTAATCTATAGCCTGGACTCAAAAAATAAAAAGACTTACCACAGGCTTCAAATTCCTGAGGTGGGAGTTTTCCATAGATCACAGCAAACTGATCATGCGTAGAAAGGCTGACACAGCAAGGGTCACTAAGGAAAGGAAGAGAAACACAAGGGAGAAATGAAAAAGAAAAGAAAGGAAGAAAAAATGCTACTTTCTCTTTTTCGGCATATATAATTTCTATGAAAGAGCTTCTGAAACGCTCAACCCTAGGTAAATATTCAATCAGGTAATTAGTTTTGAAAAGCTTTTCAAATTCCAGATAATAATGCAGTTGGGCAAAATGGTGTTTCTTTGGGGCCCCCAATGAGAAATAATAAATTCTTGGTGATTAATGGCACTTATGTGCTCTTGGACATTAAAAACATTTTCTGCTCTTGAGTCACAACGGAAGCTACAGCTTGAATTTTATTGTTCAATTTGCCTTTTCCTTTCCTGGGTGAGCCAGCACTGGATTTAGAAGTTGAAAGTTTATAGAGTCAGCAGGACCCCAAGGGACTGAGAGCTAAGCTGAGCCAATGAGGATAATGCCAAAGATTATCTACCCTCCGTGAAAAAGCGGGATTCAGAAAAGAAAAAGAAGGAAGGGTGATTATAAAGACTGACAGTCTGTAACTTAGACAAAATTTCTTTGGGGGGGTTGGCAAATCTCGTTTTAAAAAACAAACAAACAAAAAATTTCCTGGTTCACAGTTGCCAAAGCTCTTCTTTTTTTTCCATCTTTGGCACATGGTCAAAGGACAAACTGATGTCTTCCCAGAGGACTGGAGGAGGATGCATGAGTCTTCAGACTCGGTACAGCAAGGCTCACAGCTAAAAGCAGAGGGTTGAGAGTTAGGACGCTTTCGGAGGTTGAAAGGAAAAGATTTTTGCTCAGTCAACGATGGGTTTTGTCAGTGTTGACGTGCTTTTCCCTGCGTCCTTAAAGAAGTTCCCCAAGTTGGACCTTGGGCATTACCTAAACACTAAACAGGACTATCTCTATCTTTCTGTAATGTTCTTCAAGCACATTTTAGTTACACTTTACAAAACCATCCTTGTCATTTTCCCCAGTCTTGGCAGTGACTGAAAACAGTGCAAAATAGAAGGCTTTCATGGGAACAGTTACCCATATCGAAATTAATACAGTCTTGCCAGTCCTGTGATGTGTTTTCTCTAGCCTTAATCTCCCCATCTGTAAAATGGAGAGGACATCTAGGTCCATAAAGACCACAGGTACAAGGTATCCAATTTATAAAGACCCGGAGCTAAGACTTTTCAGGAATCTGAAAGAAACAAAAACAAACAAGCAAACAAAACATCTCAAGGGAGTACTGGATTAGGGTCTCAACTCTCCCACCTCCTGGGACTGTCCAATCCAGGAGCTTCAACGAGGTCCACGAGGGAAGGCTTATCTTCTCCTATTGGGTAAGTTTACTGAAAATGCGGGTAAATGCACCTCTCTTTTCCTCTGTGTCCCAATTTCCTGTAAACGATAAAACAGTAAAACAAAAAGTAATAAGATCCAAATCTTCCTGCTGGGGACTTGATGAAGATGAATTAGACACTGACACTCAGGAAAAGATGGAAGGCTCTCCATGACAGAGGCCAAACTAATTCAAAATGAAAATCATCAATTTGAGTGTGCTCACATGTTACTTAAAAATCAATGAAGAAACAAAGTGAGGGAACCCTGAAGCCATTTTAGCACCCCTGCTTTCGCACTCCACTCTAACTTAGCAGCCTTGAAATATCTTGGCTCTGAAAACCCAGTCAATCATCATTAATAATGATATTTTTATAGCACTTTAAAAATTGGAATTTCCAGAGCCACTTTGATAGATGCCCTGTCACTACCTTGCCATTTGTGTAATTTTTTTTCTGAGTTGTTTTTTCCCCTGTATTTAAAGAACTTTTTAACAGAGAAGAGGAGGATTTTTCTTTTGATTGAAAAATTCATAAGGGATGGCACAGCTTGCCCTTGCTACGAATCCCTTACTAATGAGCAGTGTAATTTAGCGATTATACAAGGACTTTCAACTTTAACGATTCTAGAACTCGAGTTTACTTAAGGAGTTAAAACAAATGCCTGCCTGTTGCCTTCAGATCTGGAATGAGAGTTCAGTGAGTTTGCACAAAGATGAAAAAGATTAGAGGCAAAGCCAGGTTGTTGTTTTCTCTGATACACAAACATCTCGAGCAATTTACCTGTTGTTTTTCTCACTGTGAACCTTTAGGAATTACTTAGTACCTCTAGTGTGACTTGCCCAGAAAATTCAGAATATTCCTTCAAAATATTTTAATTCATTAAGTTATAAATAAATTAGGCAAATTTTCCTCTGCTTCTGGCTTTATCTGATCATTTCTTCCTCATACACACACACACACAGACACAGACACACACACACACACCAAACAGCACTGAGTATTCCTTGCCTTTGAAAATGCAGATGAAATTTCTTATTTCTCTTGTAACTTCCACAAAACTATCCAAGCTTATGAGATATGTTGGCCAGCTTCAACTTTGAAAGGGAACTCAAACAATTCATGTTTAACCTCTGAGCCAAAAAAAAAGCCTGAATTTTTTCAAAAGTTAGTATTGTTTTGTTTTTTCCCCCCTTGTAGCTTCTTTTATTCTTTGCCTCCAAAAGACTGTACAGGAATTTTTATCACCACTGGGGGCTTAATACTGGTGGTGAAAAAAACGAGTTCCTGTCCTGGTGCTGAACTAAAAAGGAATACATGTCTTGGATGTATCAGGTTTCTTTGTCAAGCAAACAAAAATAAAGGGATCTAGTTTACTGGAATAGTTGCAGTGCTCATTAAAATTGATGACTTCGAAGATTCTGTGCCTCTCTTCCTTTAACCAGGGCCATCAGCCAAGAATCTGCTGTGCTGTTAAAGACATCATGTTATTGGGGTGTTGTAAAACAGACCACTGCTGTTGCCTGTGCTCACCCTTCATGTTTCAGTGTGACAGCGAGAGAGGCCTAGGGGCACTGGCAGAGGATGGGCCTCGCCATTTGGCCAAGGGGCGTCAGTAGAATAGACGTATGGGACTAAGACGCAACCTCGTATCTTTTAGCCATGAACATCAAGTTCGAAAGAGAAAGAAAAGGAGCTGGATTAGCATGAGGCGGAGTTCAGTTTTTCTTAGAAATGTGCGACTCTGCAAAAGTGTGCCTTTATTTTTGGCACAAATTGCTATAGCAAATTACATAGCTTATCAGATGTGGTTTTTTGGGCTCAGTGGAGAAGCCACCGCAGGGACTTGTTCTCTTTGTTGTTTGTTCCCAGTTGGGAATTTGGATAGATCAGTGTCCTCTTATATTTCAGGAACAGGCTTTAATAATAAGTGCTAACACTATTCGTGATCCAATTAAACTCACATTATTACAATTGACCAAATTAGACCTTGGACTTACAAGAGATTTCCATTCTGCCTTAAGGGAGGTAAGATACAAAGTTTGAAACTCCATGTCACAGATTAGCCAACTGGACCACGTAAACTTTGGGGGGAGTGAAGAGAACAGAACAGGGCAGGAGGTCAAGCCCAGTGAATGAGGAGTTTCAGAGAGAACATTCTCACTTCTGCTCACCAGCCCTCTCTCTCCTTTATTTCTTGACCGTCTATGTAGATTCACCCTCATCTAGGTGAATGTCACTTTTGATATTATTTCTATTTATTTTGTTGCCAAAAATGGAGAATAGATTGAAAACATAATTATAGAAACAGAAATTTTCCACTAGCTAAAATAACCATCGAGTACTCACGTGTTCGTTGGTTTATTCACTCATTTATACCAAGATAAAGCACATACCAGGGGGGATGCAAAAGAAGTATAAAAATAGCGTTCAAGGAGGCCAATTTATTAAAAGTACAACACAAGACAATAGGTAAGCAAGTGCATCACACCCAGGAGCACAGTGTTGAAGGTAGAGGGAAAAGTCAATGTGGAAAAGAGAGGCTTAGTAAAGAACAACTCCTGGGAGAAGATGAATCTTAACTGGAAACTTCAATGCTGCATAGATCTTCAAGTGTTTTTTCACTTTGGAACCCTTTTCTTCCAATGAAATCTTAACACAGAAATCCAATGCAGAGCCAGAACAGAGCCCAGCTCTCACCCTCTCCACTTCCCATATTCCTCCCCTGTGTTTCCCCTACCTTCAAGGTTCACAATTGGAGAATCATGGGCATCGATAAAAAGCAAGTTAAGGAAGAGAAGGAAGGCAGCACTGGGTGTGGAGAACAGCATGAGTAAAGCTGAATGAACAGGTATGATAGAAATGTTTTGAATGAGTCCAATGAAAGCATTTAGGCAAAGAAATCTGCCTGAAGTTGATTCCATAGGCCTTAGGGGACACATTGACGATTCTCAAATTGAAGAGTGATGTGATAGAAATGAACATTTAAGGATATTAACATGGCAACTATATGCTGATGGTTTGCAATAGAGAGAGTCCAGTGAGGATGCAACTGGAGTAATCCGAATGTCAGAAATAGAGGGCCCCCAACAGAGTCGCAACTTCAAAAATAGGGGTGCAGCCAATAGGTCTTAGTGATTGATTAAATATGGGAGTGATGGAAATACAGGCTTGAAAGTCATTTTTTACTGAGGTATTTATATTATACACTTGTAAGAATCTGTAGTTTGTCCACGGCCTTTATCTCTATTAGTCATTATACATTTGTGTGATTATTTTACTAATACATTTCTACCCCTGGACTGCAATACTCCATGAGATCGGGGACTCTGCCTGTTTGGTACTAGAACTTAGCATCATAGGTATAAAACAGCCACGCATATTTGTGAAATTAAGAAACTCAATAATTGATGGTGTCATTGACTTTATTAAAAGAACTAGAGAAAAGTAGTTGAGTTCGATCTTTATCATATTTTTCTTAGATGTAGAAAATAGGTCTAAATTCAGATTTCTTACCCCTGCTTACCACATGGGTCTGAAGAGCAGTTGAAATGTCAGTGATGGGTGTAAAAACTAGGCCATCAACAGCAATGAAGCCATGAGAATGAATTAGTTTACCCAGAGAGAGTGTGCGTTTAAAGACAGAAGAGCAGAGAGAACTTGAGGAATCTCATGCAAAAGTCAAATGGAGAACCGGAACAGTCAAAATTAAAGAATATTTTTCTGAGGGTAAATTTGGAATGGTTTGCCATACACCCACACTTTGAGACATTTATAAACTATAACAGGAAGAAATCCTCTTTTAAAAAAGTTTAAAACATTAGGAATTTTGGAAGTGGGGATAAAATGTACAATTAATCAAAAGGAATCCAACCCATTTTCAGTCTCTATCAGAATTTTTTTATAGTATTTGTAAAATATGACTGACCACCTTATCCCAAATACTCATGGTGTCCCTGCTGAGAAAGAGTAGCCCAGACATGGAGCTTTTTCTTTGCTTTGCTTTTTTTTCTCTTTTCTTTTTTTCTCTCCCACTTTCCTTTGATAGCAACATATAAAACATCTCTTTCTTAGAATTATATAAGCCCCATGAAATTCTCAAATCTCATTTGCTGATCTAATTTTGGTACCATTCCACCTAAATCCTCTTGTTCGTTGTTGTTTTTGTTGTCAATGCAGCTATTGTTGTTGAGTTGTTTTGTTTTTAGAGTTTTTGTTTTGTTCTCTTCTGTTCTTTGGGTGGTAGAAAGGAGAGAGAGAAAAATATGTTTGAATGACACAAACTATGATTTCTTTGTAGTCAAAGAAAGTGCCTGTATCCCCCGTCCATTCTTACTTAGAGCATTAGACAAACAGATCTTTCTTTTTTTCTTAAAAATAGCATTAGCCCCAAGGACATTACTATACAAAGTCACAGTGTGGATTTTCTTCCAATTTTTTTCTATTTAGTCCTAGGAGAAATTATGTGTGTTTTATCCAGAAAATAAATAGGTATGGATTTTGAATGCCTCACATGCTACGTGCTGTAATTCATATAAAAAATGTAAATGTTAAAGTTCTGAAGGTATTTGAAAGTGAAGTCTAATATGAATAGCAAGGAGTCTGAGAGAAGAAAACTCTGGGAATAAAAAGACATTGTAGCCACCAATGGTATTTCTTGAGCAGAAGCTGCACAGGTACTTTCTGGTTTCAGGCCTCAAATAGTGGTTTTGTTCCAGAGGAAACACCAAACTACCAAAACTTGAGATGGGTCCAGGGACAATACAGAGCCAGGACAATCCTCTGCTAAATCTGGAAGTTAGGCTTCAGAAGGCTGCGCATCTGCTTGAAGCTACCTCCAATCCATGAAGGCCTTTTGGAGTTTGTTCATTTATTCATGTCCACGAAGCTCTAAGAGGACATCTAAGATATGTCCAGCGCTGTACTAGGCCAAAGAAGTAAAGAGACCCAGTCCCTGGTCCAGGGAGCCCGCGCTGGGGGGAGCTCCTCTGTAGCCACCACCCCCAACAGTCTTTCCTCCTCACCTTCTGAAAGATTTGGCAGGTATCTGACTGTAAACAGGCAGCTCTTTTGTTGCTATCAGTTGTGTTTATAGGCACATAAAAAACCTTACGTAGCTGTGACTTAATCTCATTTTCCAAGAATAACACCACTTTTTTCACATCCCCATTCATATTTTCTCTTTATGTAATCCATAACTGCAGATGGAGCGAACTCACCTCTCTGGGTGCTGTCTGCCCGAACACTTGGCAAGACGCAGGGAGCATCCTCCTCCAGAACACTGTGAAAGTCCTGTGGAGAAAGAATCATCAGTCACAGGGGAGAGAAATCGTCCAGCTTATACGAAGGGTCAGGCTAAGGAGGATTAAATGGAGACACATGCTCCATGAATAAAAAAGAAGACAAGCAAGAAGATTAAAAAGAAGAACTCATTGAACACATCGTGCTGCTTTGATGGAGCAAGACAAGAATACGATGGGTAACCTGCCAGGCATACAGGAAATAATGTGGCATGCCGACGGCTCGCCAAGGCTGAGTGGGCCTCTGTATTGCAGGCAAAGTAGTCAAAGCCTGATTGCAGGTTCTCTAAACACTGCACTGCACACCCAATGACTTCATAACAACCCCACCTGTGCTGACAACAGGGAGCGTCACCCAGTGTTCTATTTCTATTATGCTGTTTTTCAAGAAAACACATTCTTTCTTAGCACATGCAGCTATCCTATTCTATAAAGATGTCTTCTCGGGGCGCCTGGGTGGCTCAGTTGGTTAAGCGACTGCCTTCGGCTCAGGTCATGATCCTGGAGTCCCTGGATCGAGTCCCGCATCGGGCTCCCTGCTTGGCAGGGAGCCTGCTTCTCCCTCTGACCCTCCCCCTCTCATGTGCTCTCTCTCTCTCATTCTCTCTGTCTCAAATAAATAAATAAAATCTTTAAAAAAAAAAAAAAAGATGTCTTCTCTTTACGTGTGTGTTTTACCCTACGTGCATAATTAGAATGATCTGGCCGGGGATCTTGCATGCTCTCTACTTTCTTTATAACCTTTCTTGATGCCTAGCACACCAAAACCACCCAGTAAATGTTGTTGAGCAACAGGTAAATTTTTTTAAGATTTTATTTATTTATTTTAGGTGGGGAGGGACAGAAGGAGAGGGAGAGAGAGAGAATCTCAAGCAGACTCTGCACTGAGGGCAGAACCCAATGCGGGGCTCGATCCCACAACTGCAAGACCATGCATGATCTGAGCTGAAATCAAGCGTCCACCACTCAACTGACTGAGCCACCCAGGCACCCAAACAGGCAATTCTTTACAAAGAGAAAGGTCGGGCCACAAGTGTATGTCACATGTTGACGAGGTGTCTCCAAGCACTGTTCATCACAGCTGCTGTCCTAAGAAGCAAGAATTTATGAGCAATGACCAGGTAGACACCATTGGTGCTGGAACCAATGGCAGCATCCATGAAAAGAACGCTTGACCAAACTTTGCTACCCAGCCAGTCCCCACTTGCTGACGGTTCTTGCCGGTCTGGGTTTCTTCCTGCTTCTTCAGCATGCCTTTTCTCCTCATGATCTGACACCTGGACTGTCTTCCCCGATTCAAAACATAGTCATTCTCCAGAGCCCTGCCCGTGAAGCACAACTTCTGTGAATTTTTCAGGTCTCAGGGAACTTGTACTCTTCGGGATTTACAGCCAATGATGGTCCATATTTAGCATCCTTATTTACTTCCCATCTGTACTCTTCCTTATTTTCTGGGCCCTTGTCTTCTCTATTTCTTATCTAGATTCTAAGCACCTGTGAGTTCATTGCCTCACAACCTAGGACTATGATTTTATAAGTGATCAATAAGTGGTCAGTTGAATGGGCAGCTTCTCAGTACACCAAAAACTGGGTAATATGAAAGTATGCACACATGTGCATACATACACACACATTCAGGAAGCATCACTCAGCATTAGTTACTTTGTGTATTATCCCATTTAATACTCACAGCAACCCTATGTACCACATAGGTAGGTACGAGTCCCATTTCCATCTCCTTCATGGGTAAAATTTACATATTTTGCCCAATGCCATCAAGTCAGTGACAGGTATAGACCATAGATTTTATTGTCTTCTGATTCAAGATCATGTCTCCTGCCCCACAGATATAATCATAACAATATAATAGCTTGTGCTCTTAAAAAAAAATCTTGATAAAGTATAATCTGTCTCTCTCACCGCCCCCCCTTCTGAGCCTTTCCCCTTTCTACCTTGAATATTGAATATGCGCAGCATACGGACATTACCTAGCATGCCAGGTATAAGTCAGGAAATGCTGCTGTAAAAAATAATAACAGGATCAGCTTCTCAGTCTTTGTTAGTGTAAAAACCACAACACACCCGATATTTTCCAACAAATGTATCAAATGGGTCACTCCACTCATTGGCATGTGGACTTGTTCTTCCGGCCTACTGAGTCAGTCAGAACTGGAACATTTGAGTGGCTGTGTGTCAACGTCCTTTGAAGGAAAAATATCAACATAAGCAATAAAATTTGTAAGTATTCAGAATCATAAGGTTCCCAGCCTCTCCACAGGGATTATATTACTTGATTCTGACACGTATGAGATGCAAACAACACGTATAGTAGGACTGTCCCCGATTAACAGGTGAAGAAAACAAGGCTGAGAGAAGTTAAGTGATTTACTAGAAGTTAATAAGTTAGTGAGTTGCAGATTCTTAACTGGAATCCAGTTTTGCTTTTTTTTTTTTTTTTTTTCCAAATTGTGATCTTTCCCCCACATGCCAGGAAAGGAGTTGAATGGAATGAAACTAGTCACACGACAGGGCCTGGACCAGGATGAGCGTGCACGAGAAGTGAAGAGCCCCTAGCCACGTAAGGAGAAGCCCCTTCAGGGAGAGAAGAAGCCTCCACACCATCTGAGAGAGGGAGGAGGGGAAACAGGGGCCAGAGAGTAGGCACCTGCAGCTTGCAAGTTGGCAGGAGAGACTGTTCTCCAATGTTCTTGTTCAGAAAGGAAATGTATTTGAAATGCTGAGGACTCCACATATATTCTGTTAATAATTTACCAACTGAAACCATTAAAGATGTTGACAAAAGCTTTCCATTTACTATGGGTGTCTATGGGTGATTTGAAACCACTCATTACCTTTATAAGCTTCTGGGTTATTTCTGAGTGTCCCGACTAATCGGCAGCAGCAACGGCAGCTTGGACCAGCAGCAAATGGAGTTTTGGTTTGAGCATACAACTACCCCGATTCCACACTCAGGCGTCTTGCCACTAATTCACTGAGAGACTGTTGGCCTAGGGCCTCTGTAGGCAAATTATATTTGCCAACAGATGAAATTTATACTGTAACTGGGTATCCCTGAATGGGAAGCTCGATATTAAAAAGTAAATATGTTTTCTCAGAAGAAACGCATCAAGATGTCATCAAAGCCAAACATTCAGTAGAAACGAAGAAGCAGAACATTCCTATATCAAATAATTTTATATTCTTCCAGAACCTTCTAGGTATACAGGGACTAAAGTTCCTAAAGTGAAAGGAACAAACTGCCCTTCCCATGCAGGATGAATTAATTCTTTTAAGCTGCTATTTGTAAATAAAAACCAAGCAGGATATTACTTGCTATTTTGAAGTTCTGGATTCTTGTTCCATTTCTGCCATTTCTAACCCCCAGTTACGTGTTTTAGTTAGAATGCATCTGGCTACAAATAACAGGAGAGGCAACTAACAGTGATATAAGCCATGAGGGCATTTATTCTTTTTCATCGCACAAAACCCAGAGTTATGGAAGCCCCACTACGGTCAAGTTGACATCTCCGTGACTTGTGACCATGTCTCTACTCTGCCAGGCATCCTGGACAGGTTATCCCTCCGTGCCCTTCAGGTGGCTACTGAAATATCCACGTCACACATAGATGATGAGATCCAGAGACAGCAAAGCAGTATCTACCCGTTGACTCCCTTTTTTAAACTGAAAGAAATTTCCAAGAAGTTTGGACTGACCATGTCCTGTGCCTAAGCATAAAGCCAGTCACTTAGCAAGGCTCATGAATGCAATTTCCATGACTGACTTATCATAATCAGGATACACTCCCTGGGGCTGAAGATGGAGCCCAGCCTGCCTTCAAGCATGTGGCCACTCAGAGGACGGTAAACAAAATTAGAGAAAAGGAGGAAAGGTCAGTTTTGCAGGCAACAGGGATTATCTGCCATATCAAGAAACCTCCTATCGTCTTTATGGCTCATTTTCCCCCTGTCACTGGGTAAAAACTAGGCTAGAGGTCACAACTAAGATTCCCCCAACTGCCAGAATTCCACAATTCAAAAATGAAGATTACTCTCTCGTCTGCACTTAATGGAAGAATCAACATGATTCAATGAAATAAGATTTTTCCCAGAAAACAGTATAGGTTAGAAGGAATTAATACACAATATACCAAACAAATGACCTCACTTTTAGAGTCAAGTGTACCATCATCCATTGATCTCTATATTTCTGTGAGATAAACAAAGCTGTATCATCAGAAGAGGTAAACTGAGGCAGAGAGAAGAATAAGTAGCCCACATGCTCTGACTTTGAACAAATCATTAAGTCACAGTGAGGAAAGTGGGAGAAGGTCATGTTATAGCAGTGACATCCAAACCGGGGTGTGCCGGCCATGGAGAGTGCAACAAGGATCTGTCCACGGCTGAGAAGAAATGGTGGAATTTCTATTTATATTTTTGTCTCATCTTTTAATTTATATGAGTAATATTTTATAATGTTCATGATCCACTAGCCAAGTACTAGTGCACACATATAATTTATAGCTATGTAGAAAGAGGAGATGTGGGCTGATAAATTTTTTACTCGTAGAATGCAAAGTTAAAAACTTTGGAGACGACTGGTATAGATCATTCTAGCATTTTGATGGCTTCAACTCCAGCACAGAACTGGAAGGGAAAAGTACATGCAGAAACCGACACGACTGCATCTGTGATTGGCCCACACTGATAAAACAAGCCAGCCCTGAATCTGGGTTCCAGTAAAACAGAGATTCCCAGCTTATTTTTATTTGTTGGCCCTTACAAAGGCTCTCACTCTGTTTACCAGGAGACCACCTCTATCATTGTTGTCCTCCTCCCCCTCCTCCAAAGTATCTCCTGGTTTAAGAAGTATTAGCCTTGCTCTGTCTGGCTCAGCATAAATGGGGCTTCCTGGCGCATTCAGGGGGTGGGAAGAGCTCCGTGGGCTCCACAGTTTGTTTGCTCATTCAGTTAACAATGGTGCATCTCCCAAGTGCTAGACAAGAGGCTACAAAGAGTTGTCAAGACTCCCGGAGTCCAGTGGCTAGGAGGAGTAGTGCCCACTCTGTAGAGAGACCAACAAAGAAAGTGGTACAAGGAGAGGATAAAAAGGAGAAGACAGGTCTGGAAGTCAGAGGTGGGTAGGCGCGGTGTCAGGAACGGCCCCCACTCCCAGAAGAAATGGCCCCTAACCTTTTAGTGAGTCTTAAAGAAGAGAGGAGCAGGTCAAGTGCCAAATTCCTGTCTTTGGGAAAAATAGTAATGGCAGCTCGACTCCACCCGAGGAAGGAAATGTGGTAGGGGGAAGAAGGGGGATCTCTTTTTCCCTTGGTAAACCTTGGCTCTGTCTCCCTCCAGTCTCTGAAGGTGTGGCGTGGGTGTGGGCCTTACACTCAGTGGAATGCCGCTTTCCCCGGGCTCTCTGGAGCTGTCTATCCCAGTGCACCTCATGGCCCAGGAATACAGGCCTCCCTCAGCTGCCCAAGTGCTCAGGACTCCAAGGCAAATATGTTTCCAGGGGCTCTTAGCAAAAAGAAATCAGATAGCAATGGTTTTGATAGACAGGAAGATAGGGGAGTGGGTGGAAAGGGGGTAGAATTTAATCTCCACGTATATGCCATGTAACAGGTTAGAAAGAGTTTATTCAATGCGTTTAATCACAAAATCCACTTTAAGAAAATTGCAACCTGAAACTCAAATTTATTCCAATGAGTCAGCACTTTTAAACTATACACGGGAAGAAAGACTGGACTTTTTACTCAAAAAATGTTGTTTTCCTTCAATGCTCTTCCCTTCTTCCACACTTCTGTTTTTCCAGGGATTAGTTCAATAGTGGCTTAGAATCAGGCTTCCTGCCTTAACTGAAAATGTTCTGGGTGGTGTAGAAAAGGTATTTATGTCGTGATACAGCACAAGGGCCTTAAAGACACTTTTTTTTTTGCTACTTTCAGAAGAAACATGACAGGATTGCTTAATTGCTCCTTCCTGAAACATGGAAGGAAGGGATGCAGGGAATGAGGAGTCAGAAGGGCAAGATTAGAGTTTTATTGGAAGCGGAGAAAATCTTTTTTGTAAGAAAAACAAAGATTTTACCATCAAAATAGGAAATCCATCAAAGCACTGTGGTGCTTAGTCCTGGCAGTCAAAACAGCTGGGGGGATGGGGGCGGGGGAAGGAAAGAAGTTAATCTATATCCAGAATTCGTTAATTAGATGATTAAAAACAAGGCAAAACAAAACAAAAAGGGAAGAGAGACAGAAAAAAAAAAAAAGCTTTGCAGTCAACTTTTGAGTGTTGTTCAAGTTGAACAAGGAAACTGGAATTTGAACTTAACTTGCAAAGTAGGTGCCCTCAGTGAGGAAAGCAGCCTGGGGCCATTCTGGAGCCTTCCTTCACTGCTGGAGAACACATTAACAACTTCATCCAGTGTCTCCAAAATGGACGTTAATTTTAAAAACTAAATGTAAAAATTTTAAAGCAAATGCTCAGGCATGTTGCCTCAGCTGACAAAGGTTTCACCCAGAATATCGTGCCTACATCATTTACAAAAGATGAGATTCAGCCCCTCTGAATAGAAAGCCCTCACCTTTTTTTCCATCCCCTCTTTGTCATTGTTGGATATGAGGTGTACCTAATATATTTCGAAGCCAACCTTAAAAAGACAAGGGTAAATGCAGGGAGAAAAAGTGAAAATGGGTGACCTTGGCAACTTCTTTAGTAACTGTGAAGGATAAGGAGAAACATAGTTGCATGCACTGGGTAACACAGCTATAAATGTAGCTGTCCAGAGTCTCATTAATTCAATATGCACATTTCAGTCCCCATCATGCCCCTCTCCGCCCCCCTTTCTCTCCCTCTCTTTCTCTCTCTTTCTGTCTCTCTCTCTCTCTGTAAACTTTAATATGTAGCTGAAATTTTCTGATATATTTCTGTAGTTGATCCTTTTTTAAATTCAATTTAATTTTTTTTTTAATCAAAAGCAAACATGGATGTTGACTGCATTTCTGAGTGGATTCCATCTCAGAAACCAGTGTTGCAGGACATGTCGAAGCATCAGTTCCAAAGTGTCTATGTTGGCGGGCCCCAGGCTTCAGGTAGATGCCATCTAAAGCATGTAAAGAAGTTTTAAAGATTAAACAAAACTATGCTGTTCTTCAATGACCTTTTTTTTTTTTTTTTTTTTTGTGACCGTAGCCAGAAAAGTTGAAGCTGAGGTAAAAATTAAGAGGACAGGGTGAGCATGCTTTATTGTCAATGTGTTTCTAATTTTATACATTTTTCCAAAGTTATGTCTTTAAGGTGGATGTCAGCTTACAAAAATAACAAATAAAGTAATGGTCATAATCTCAAATTCTAATCAGCTATTTGCTTTTCATCATAAATTTTTTTTGGCCGGTGCTCCCTTTTTCAAAATATTTCTCAATTTCTTTGAAATTATAAATATAATAGAAGTGGAAATATATAATTTCAAAGTTCTGGACAATTTCTTTCTTCCTGTTTCTCTCTTCTGTCAAATGCTCACTGCTGTCAACTGAAAAAGAGTCACCTCCTCACAAGGCAAATGGAAAAAAAAATTAGATTAAAAAAAAAAACGATGTTGCCCAGAAATGAGAAATGTTGTTGAAATTTAGGAAATAATTTCCTAAATTCTAATTTTGTGGGCAACTGTCACAGCTGAATTCCCTACGGTGCAGCTTCCAGCCCTGACTGCTGACCTTGTTTCAGCAAAGTGCACATTAGTGTCACACTAAGTCCTTGTGGCCAGATCACCTGACACGCTTGATTTAAACAAAATGGAGCAGAGACTCTGAAGTTCTAGGGCAACATGTGAGTCATAATAAACACACTCTACTTTGTCTTTGATTCAGCTTGTCATTTCCATTGCAGAAGGCTTCTTTGAGAATGCTTGTTTTTGTTACTTGCAATATGTTTGGTCCCTGGACTCAAGGGTTCTCAATCTAGGAGATAAGAGATGGCAAACAAAAGGAGTCCACTCTCCACAAGAAAGGCAAACACACATCGTCCTTCTCCTTTCACCTTACGGGCATAAAAGGATCATCAAAACAAACCAAGCAACCAAAAAACAAAGTTCAGAAGAGATACATAGGAGACCACTATATAATTATAAACTATTAAAAAAGGGAATCAAGAAATAAATAGGTAAGCTGCTCTAATTTACAAGAGAAGGCCGCAAAAGTATGTATTGTCCCAAGATTCAGGGAGGTCATGGCGATTTCCCCTCGTCCATACAGAGATATAAACAGAAGTTCAGAGCTGAGCCGAAGAATCTCAGCTCAGGGTAAAATCCAACTGAAACCCTCAACAAGCTTCAGCCTCAGGGAAGAGAAAGCGTTTGGGGAGCACATCACGCAGACATACATAGGATCATCTTAATCATAATAACAGTCAACATTTTTTCCGTGCCAATTATGTGCCAGGCCCAATTGCCCAGTGAAGTATGATTATCTACAGTTGGCAGGTGATGAAACCACATCTCAGAGGGATTAAGTAACTTCTCAGTGAACTGGAGAGTAAGGACTTAAACCTCCGTCTGCCTGACTTCAAAGCCATGGTTGACCACTTCAATGCTCTCTCTCTCTCTCTTTTTTATTTCTTGAGAAACGCTTGGCTTGGTAAGGCCCATGACTACCCTCCTTGGCATCACTCTTGTAGGCTGAACCTGTTTCTATTTTCAGGAGTTTTTATAATTATTCTTAGTAATTTGTTAAACACAGCAATATATATCATATATCCTGCCCACACCAACTCTGGGGGTAAAAACGCCATGGGTTTATTACTAAATGAGTGCGTCCTTGTCATGTCTCATATTTACTTGGCCAGTTACGATGTCATAGATATTCATCTCAGCCTTTTCTCAAACTTCATCTTTAAAATAAAGTCTTTCTCCCAAACTTTCATTTTCATCTCTTTTGCCATTTTTATCACCAATCTTCTTCTATTGGTGGGTACCAACTTAAATTAATCTGACTAGAACTGCCCACAAAAATGCAGATGTAAATGCATCCTAATTGTAATACAGGACAATAGGACAACATTTGGTTTGGTATTTCACACCTTTTTTTTTTTTACTTCTTTCTTCTTTGAAGTTTCATCTTTGAACAGTTACTGGATCTTTATTCTCTTTCCTGGTTTCTATTCCCTTTATTTTCTATGTATTTGATGGGTCCCCTAGAGTGGTGGTAAGGCACACAAGTTTTTTTTGTTTTGTTTTGTTTTTTAAGATTTTATTTATTTATTTGAGAGAGAGAGAATGAGAGACAGATAGCAAGAGAGGGAAGAGGGTCAGAGGGAGAAGCAGACCCCCCGCTGAGCAGGGAATCCGACGTGGGACTCGATCCCAGGACTCCAGGATCATGACCTGAGCCGAAGGCAGTCGCTTAACCAACTGAGCCACCCAGGTGCCCAAGGCACACAAGTTTTAAGTCAGGATCCCTAGCTTGACATTGATCCAGCTCCACCATTTGCTATTTGTGTAATCTTGGGCAAACTATCTGTTGTTCATCATTAATGAAATGAGGATAATCATAGCACTAACTTCCTATGGTGATTATAAATCTAAGCAAAATAATAGATGCCGAGTGCTTAGAAGAGTGGCCAGTGCATGGTAAACTCTTGATAAATGTTTTTCCATTACCTAAAACCTCTCCATTGTCCCAGTTGCCATTTGTATCCCTACTTACACCAACTTATGAACTTTCTGCATTTGTCTCTTTTTTAGCTTGTCTTCCAACCCAAAGAAGTTTTATGTTATTCACAAATGTAAGCACTAAAATTCATTTGTAAGGAGTCTGGTTAAAAGCAGGACTTGAACATTGCTCCCTTTCTACTTCCTGTTCTAAATCGCCTGTTTACAATACCTTTCATTTCCTATTTTTAAGTTGGTTCCCCAACTGTGACTAATCATCTTCTTTCCCCCAGTGAGAAAATCATTGGGATACTCCACTGAAAATCGAATTATCAAATACATTATAAAAATCTACATATACTCCACCCACACTTTTCTCCTTATCTGCATGCAAATTTACATCATAATGCAAGGCAATTATTTAGGGCTCTTAATTGCTTATTGGAGAAATCTTTTCTCCCTCTTTTCTATATATGAGTGTTGTATGATCCTCGTGTGATAGTCTACCTAAAACAGAGAAGAATCAGAGACCATAATCTTCTGGGCCTGTGCTAGATTTCTTCTTGGTTCTGAGTGCAAGTTATAATTTGTTTTAAGATTACCAATCCGGCCAAGCAGTTCTTCAATATCTTCCATCAGCTCTTTCAGAGAAACTCTGGTGAACCCACTTTATTAGCTCAGACTTCTTGTTACAGGTCAGTTTAGAATAGTCAATTTAAAGCAAAGCAAGGAAGTAAGTTTGACAGTATCCAGACAAGGAATCCAGAGGAGGCTGGAAAGAGACACCCTGGGAAAAACACCCTCGAAAGAATTCCTTAGCTCTTTTCAAGGACCCAGTTAGTCCTGAATCAGAGGTTCTCTCACCTGCTGACCTTCATCATACCCTGGCAGTGCTCCTCATTCGGTCATCCACTAAGCACCTGTTGGGGTTGGGTACTGTGCTAGCGAGCTGCTGGCAATGCCCTGAGGAGCACAAGAGAGCAAGTCCTAACCTCCACAGGGCTGATTTTAATGGAAATGCACAGACAAGGGAAAAGAAAGAATTTTAAGATAGTGTTGGCGATTAAGTGTAATGAATAAATTATCAAGGAAATGCAATTAAAAAAAAAAAACACTAAATACTCTTGGTTAGGGGAATGTACCAGGATTCAATCTCTGAACTAGGAGATACTGGAGGAGAAACTATTTCCAGGGAATAATATGAGGACTTTTGACCCGACAGGCTGTCTAGCAAACAGTAACACTGAGTAAAGGGTTAAGGGGATAAGTCAAAATTTCAATGTTAGAATAGCATTAAAGTATGCAGATGTCCTAGTCAGCTCAGGTTACCATCACAGAAACCATAGATGGGTTGGCTTAAACAACAGGAATTTATTTATTAGGTTTATTTAGTTTAGTTCCAGAGTCTGGGAACATCATGATCCAGGGGCCAGCTGACTCAGTTTCCCCCTGAGGGGCCTCTTCTGGCTTGAAGATGGCTGTCTTCTCATGGTGTCCTCACATGGTGGACATAGAAAGAGCTCTAGTCACTCTTTGTCTTATCAGGGCACTCATCTCATCATGGGGCCCCTCCTCAAGACCTCACCTAAACTTAATTACCTGTCAAAAGCCCCACCTGCAAATACCATCACATTGGAGATTTAGTATATGAGTTTTGGGGCAGGGGAAACACAAACATTCAGTCCATAACAGCAGGTATGAACATTCTACAAAAGCATGCTTGGAAATGCTTTGTCCTGTGTGCAGAGACCAGAGCTTTCCCATCACAGTCAATGGTCTGGCTACATTAGTGAAGGCAGTCTCTGCCTCTCCCCCAGGACACCCAGGCAGATGGGTCTCCAGGGATGCCTGGCCTCAACCACCAATGCACTTCAGTGCCGAGTTTCTATGACAAATGCCTTGTTATCTTCGGGCATGTTTCCTAGGGGAGAGAACTGAGATGCTACATACAATGTCTGCTTTAACATTGCAAATGAGGAATTTTACTCTCTTTCTTACATGACTGAGAAAAGAAAAGAAAATAGTGTATTTCAACAAACTTTGATACAATTACAAAGCAATTTAAATGCCTATTCATTCTAATCATGAGAAATGTTAATCTGCATCACACATGTTTCTGGGCTTTGAACATAACAAGAAAAAGAGAGTGCATCCTATATACATTGCTAGTAATGGGCTTTAATTTTTAGGTGCCCATTTAGAGGTATAAGGAATGTTTCTGTGTAACAGGATCGGGGATAAACAGCAGAACACTCGTTCTTTGTGAATACAGATGATATGCGAACACTCAGAAAGAATCTCCTTTAAAAGAGTGTATCTCTCCTTCATCATTTTCAGAACTATGCACATGGACTAAAATTAATGCCAAGTTATTACCCTTAGACAGTTGGGGGTAGTAGCATACAGATAATGCAAACCAATTATTAATGACATTTGAAAGTGAAACAGTGATACAAATGGGGAATAATATGTCTTTCTAGTGATGCTTCAGAAACTATTTATGATCACTATTTAAAAAATTATTCTATGGGGCGCCTGGGTGGCTCAGGTTAAGCATCTGCCTTCGGCTCAGGTCATGATCCCAGGGTCCTGGGATCAAGTTCCACATCTGGCTCCCTGCTCAGCAGGGGTCTGCTTCTCCCTCTCCCTCTGTGTGCTCTATCTCAAGTAAATAAATAAAATATTTTAAAAAAATAAAAAATAAAAAATGATTCTAAAATAAATGTGGTATGTCCATCATGGCCAAATTCACAGAGGGCCTCAAAGAAATTGGGCCAAATGTAACCAAATCAGGATGTGCACAAGTAAGAATGCTCAAAACAGTGAAACGGGACACTAAGAGAGTACCTGACAACATCGGATGCCTCAGAGTTGTTGTGGCCAGGAGCACCACCTCAAAGACGAAATGGGGTGCACTGAGGGGGGGCACAAATGGCAAGTTTGCTGATACAAACCACCAAAAATGGTGAATAATTGCCTGGCACTCCCAGCAAGTCTGCCTTGAATCACCTTCCTTCTCAATATGTTTTACCATGGCTGAATGGAAGAGATAAGCACAGACTCTCCCCGAGAGAACTTGTGAAATGGTGACAACCATTAAATCTGACACCATGGTTGAGCAGGGGGGCTATGAGGAGGTCAGGAAGGTTTGTGGGTCTGTGTGTATCTAAATTCATGCAACACTATTTTGTTGGAATTCTGGATTTTGCTAGGATAATACTGATGTTTTCTTATAAGCAGTTTGGGAGCATGATTTCAAAAGAAGAAAACCCATTTGCACCCTCACTGGAGAAGACTGGTGCAAAGACACCTCTGGGTTGGTCGAGCACCACTGGATGGTGGAAAGAGTAAGGCTGCCCGGGTGGGAACTCTGGTTCCACCAGTAACAACTCATTGGACCAGGCAAATCACAATTTTCTGGGATCACAGGCTTCCTCATTTGGAAAATGGGGTTGGTTGTTCTACCTTTCAGGGAGGTCATGAGGCACTCTCACCCTGTAAAGAAAATCTCAGGTTATACTCATCCTTCTTGCCAAAAGGGGTCCAAATACCTTTCACTGATGGGAAACATTTGAGCTTAATGACCTGATATTATGAGAAGGATTAAAAGAGTCTTTTTAAAAGAAGCCTCTAATGGGCCATCTCCAGAACAGTAAAACAAAACAATAACAATGATTGTCTCTGGGAGAAAAGCTAGATTGTTGTGGGATGAGGTTGAAGGGAAATGGACTTCTCACTGTGTACTCTTTTGAACTATCATCTGGATGCTTAACCAAATCAAAGAAGAATAAAAATGTGATTTTTTTAAAGTAGTCTTTGAAACTCATCCCGCTTTGTGTGTTTATCTCTACTATCAGGGTAATCATAACTTAGACCTTGACTCTGCCCCTTGGACATCATTCAGTGTGAAAGGTATTCCACGTGAAGAATAGATGGGACCCTACTTCAAAGAAGGAATTGAGCCCAACAATTATTAAAAATTCTCTTAATAGGAACACAGAATGTGTTAACAAATGAAACTCTCATTTTTTTTTAAGATTTATTTATTTATTTATTTATTTATTTATTTATTTATTTGACAGAGAGAGACACAGTGAGAGAGGGAACACAAGCAGGGGGAGTGGGAGAGGGAGAAGCCAGCCTCCCACAGAGCAGGGAGCCCAATGCAGAGCTCGATCCCAGGACTCTGGGATCATGACCTGAGCCAAAGGCAGATGCCCAACCGACTGAGCCATCCAGGGGCCCCAAAACTCTCATATTTTATAACTGGTCCATCCTACCCTAAAAGAAAAAAATACTTATGTTATAAACTTTTCCCTCCTTCTTCTCCAATCAGCTGTATTTTCCCTAGTCAGCTGCCTGGATTTCTCTATAATGAAAGTAGGTCATACTCCTCCTTACTTTTCCTCATCACCAAAGACTATCTTGCAACAGAAAGGAAGAATCTGTGTCATTGGGACAAGGACAAAAAGTGTCTTAATTTCCTTCATTTGGAAAAATAAAAATCAATGTTACTCTTCAGGCTCCCAATCATGTTGTCTTTCAGACTTTAAGTTCCCAAAGGGGAGAGCATTTTTCTTTTCTTCAGCATCTTAAACATGGTCAAGTCTACTTATGTTTACAAATAAACACTGTTTGAAATAACATTATTTATTCTTTATGTGACTCAGAAGCATTATTGCATAACAACTGATTCCACAGCAAAGCAAAGCTCCCAGTGATATTTCATTAAACCCACACGCTGTCAATGCATCACCGGACTCACCACCACCATTTGCACAAAACTGCAGTCCTATTTAGGACAAGGGGAACTGGTTAACATTCCAAGCTCCTATCCCAGAGAAGTTCCCAACCACAGTGCTCTCCATGCTAAATAGCCATGATCCCCATGCCCTTCCCATGGTTGCTAAAAAATCTCCCTCAAGGGAAAGGACATTCCTCAACTTTTCCCTTTTTTCACCTTTGGTATATTTATTCATGCATGTCATAATCAGCCTATTAATACTCTGGAAACCTGAGACTATCTCTTTAGGAAGGTAATAAGAAGCAATGCATCATTCTTCTATGTTTTAGAGAAAAGAAGATTTGTGAGAACCATTTTCTGTGCTATAGTGCCCAGACCTCCATACTGAAAAGTCTACGTAAGGTACAGAGATTTGTAGAGGAAATCTCTTAATTCTAACAATAAGGGCTGCTTTGACTTAATTATGTGAAGGAAGCAGTATTTTAGTGATTCATGTTTAAATGAAACCATTATTTTCCAGATCCTGCCAAAAACTTACCACAACTCATTCATATGATTTTATTACAAATTAAGATTCTCATAATTTTGGAAGACAGACGTGCATTTTAGAGTCTCTCAGGAAGGGAAGCCCTGTGCTTCGGGGCAAGAAATTGCCCCAAAAAGTAGAACAAAATGAGGACCTTGTTATAATGCTGGGAAGCAGAGGACCAGGCTTGCCCTCACCTTAGTAGTTCTAAGTGCTGCAGAAGAGGAGCCCTGTGAACCCCAATGTGGCAGGGCACACAGTCAAGGCCTCGTAGGATTTACTTACAAGGAAGTACAAAGAGAGAGAGTTTACAAAAAGTTTAGAGGTTTTGTTTCATTTTTGGTTTTAATCTATGGATGGGTCAACCATCTCCATAGCCTAGTCCCTACAAGAAATAGGAAATAAGATCAAGAAAAGGTTATACACAATATTTTTTTTCTTTTACATTTACCTGGAGACAGAAACTTCTAAAACTCGTCAAGAGGTAGAGAGATGGAAACCTCTTGTTCTTGATAAAAGAAATAGAGGGGCACCCTCTCCCTGCCAATAAGCCAGGAGCCCAGCCACTGGACTCACTTGGCCTAAGAAAGGCACAGAAAGTTGGAAATTTGTCCTTTTCACACCTTTCTCCAATATTTAACCCTTTCCCCCATATCAAATATTTGTTGCCATCCTATTTAATTTTCTTCATTCACAAAGACCCCTGGGTCAGGTCAGTGATGGTTCAGCATTATTTGGAACAACAGTTTTCAGTGTAGTGTCTCATTACTTTACATACTGGGTAGGCATGCTCCATATACACAAGCACGTATTGATTACATCCACAATAACACCTCTATAAAAAGTGAAGGCATCAATGAAGCACTATGAAGACTTCTATGTAAATAGGCAAAACTTGGGAGCAATTTCTCAACATTACCAGCCCTGCCCTATTTTCAGTGCCAAGAGCTCATAGAGGTAGCACGGTTTACTGGAAAGGGAACTAGACTGGGAATCCAATGGCCTGGCTTTGCAATATGTTACCTGTCTAATCTTAAATGTCACATCTCTAAAGATCTCCTTCCTTATTTAGAGAACAAAAGTGCTCTTGGGTCCCTTCTAGCTTTAACATTCTCCATGTGCATATTCCTGTTGATAAGTCCCGATAAAATATCAACCCCTATTCAACAGTGCTATGAATTATAACCAGGAAGGACAACAACAAAGTGACAAAAATATGACTGCAATCACCTTTCTTCCCTGTGAAATTAGTGATTATGGCAATAGCTCCAAAACTTAGTGGTAGATTTTCTCACTATTCAATGTGTCAAAAGAAAATATACAGAGAAAAATCTGCTGCCCCCACCAGAAAAAAAAAAAAAATCAATATGTTACCTTATTTGTGGAGTGGTGACTTCCCTGAAAGTTGGGGTAATCCAGGCATTTTAGAAAGTTCTTTGTCTTTATCCAAACTCCACAGTCTGTGTCAAAAACTGTGGATTTATTTTCAATCCCAACCCATAATAGTAGCTGGTTCCATGTATATAAAGAAATTATTTTAAAAGGTATCCAAGTTTTCAGTTTGTTAATAAGACAGGACTCCAGATTTGATTAGCTTTAACATCCCACCATTGTTTCCCTGTGACCTACAGTACCTGGATTATAGGAAGGTACAGTCTGTGACCATGAAGGAATATTTCATCATCAACAGAAAAGCATTTATTAGGTTGTAATTATAGCTAGTGCCTCACTGATCAAAGGAAGAAAGAAAGAAAGAAAAAGAAAGGAAGGAAGGAAGGAAGGAAGGAAGAAAGAAAGAAAGAAAGAAAGAAAGAAAGAAAGAAAGAAAGAAAGAAAGAAAGAAAGAAAGAAAAGAAAAAAGAAAAGAAAGAAAGGTAGTCCTTCCATTCTAACTATGCAGTCTATTACTGGAATAATGCTCTGCACCAGCAATGATAGGAATATCAGATAGCAAAACAAAAACAGGAGGCACAGATTTACACACAAGCGTGAGTAATAAAGGAGGGAGCAGGGACAGTATTAGATGCATATCTGAGATGGGAACAATCAATATCAAGGTCTGGAAATGTTGAGACAAGATAAAACATCTGTGTTCTTATCAATCTGGGAAGACTTCCTGGAACTGGTAGGGTTTTTCAGTGAGGAAACGTACTTTGGTAGATGGATTGGGGGTTCTATTAAATAAAGCACATAAAAGCAAGTGAGGTCATCAATCAAGAGGCTTAGGGAGGTCTGCTCCCCCTGAAAAGCCACCCAGAATCCTAGATCCAGCACACAATCTTTGGAGGAGAGATTCCACAGTCAACTACCTATGGGCAAGGACTGGCAGGAGGCAAGAAGTCTGACCAGGCCACAGACACAGTGGTCCTGATTAAAGAGGACGAAATTCTGCATCCATGTGAAGATAAACAGCAAAGAGACAGCAGTCTATTCAGAAGATACTGAAAAGGAAGGCATTCTCCTAAGCAGCAAATGGCTTCTGATGTGTGTCCCCTGCACCTTATAGCATTGCTTTAAGAAGCCATTTGCTACTGAGTACTTTAGCATTTAGTATCCAAGAACAGTGACCCCTTTACTTCTAGTGTCTTAATATGCTGAAATGTGGGGCACCTGGGTGGCTCAGTCAGTTAAGTGTCTGCCTTCAGCTCAGGTCATGGTCCTGGGGTCCTGGGATCGAGCCCCACATCGGGCTCCCTGCTCAGTGGGGAGTCTGCTTCTCCCTCTGCCTCTCCCTGGCTTGTGTGCTCTCTCTCTCTTTCTCTCTCTCAAATAAATAAATAAATAAAATCTTAAAAAAAAAAAAAAATGCTGAAATGTACCATGAACTTGAAATGTCTGTGGGATATTACTGTGAAATCCCTAAATCATTCTTTCTTAACTGCTCCTCAAAGGCTTAAAAATCACTCTTAGAGTGATTTGACTGGCTTAAAATAAGTGACTTAAAATAAGTCACAAATATCTCCCGCAAAGAACGTAGGGGAATGATAGGAGGTGGAATGCAAATCAGCTAACAGGTTTTGTCGACATGAAGAGAGGCAAATAGATTGGAACTAACTGATCAGAGGGACCTGGGCTTAACAGTAGAGTTGATGTCATCTTGATCAGATTACCACAGCCAAGAGTTGGTTCTTGTATTCAGAGTGGAGAGGTTAACAAGACAGGAACACTGGGCCCTGGACAATAAAAACTAGGTAGATTAAGGAGGTGATGATCAAGGGAGGAAATTCCTCTTATCTCTATTAAGCCACATCTACATGGAATTAACAGTCAATAGACTTTCTATGCCTATAGGACAGCAATTAATTTTCCAAGGAAAGATAGTGCCCGAGCATGAGCCCCCGACAGGGAAAGGGGTGAGCCATGCAGGTGCACTGTAGCCCTAGTCTATAAACACTACAAAAAGACATTCTTCTTTCATTTGAAAGTCATATTCAGTAAACTTATAAATTAATTCATTAATCCACCAGACATGTATTTTGCACTCATCATACGTCAGGCACTATACCGGGCCCTGAGGATACGAAAGTGAATAAATAATATAATTATCACAATAGCTTCCATTCTTGGGTACCTAATATGAGCCAGGAAATTCTATTTCCATGATGCAGTGGAATGCCCACAATGAACATGAGGCTTTCTGTTCCCACTCTGCCAATGAAAAACTAAGACGAAGAAATGAAGACTCTGAAAGAGTAAATAAAAGTGACAGATCTCTCAAGGAACTCCAGTGCAAGAGTGAGATAAGCAATAAAGTAATGTTTACAATATTCTACGGTAAATGCTAAAACAGAGATAAAAAAAAAAAGGAGGAGCTCCTATCCCTCAGCAAAGGAGAAGGGAGATAGGAGGGGACAGAGGGCGGTAAGAAGGACCGTGAGCACATGCGTGCGTGAGTGCGTATGTGTGCATGTGCGTGTGCGTGTGTGTGCGTATGTGTGTAACCTGGGTGGTGGGCGAGGAGTTCAGGAGGATAGATAGTCCAGGAAGAGAGCTAGAGGTCATATCAGCTGTCTTTCAACCATGGCCACAAAAACTCCCCTCAACATTTCCGCAGGATGAAGAATGTTACTAAGAAAAAGCAGCAGGGCTCACACAGTGTTTCTGGGATGACACAGGAGGCTCTGTCAAGACACTTTTGATCAGCCTGAAGAAGAGGGGGCATTTTTCATGACAGACTAATCGCTCACTTTGAGGTAGATATTGTTCCATCTAACTATGCGCCCTCTGTGACTACATACTATTGACAGGTTTTTAAACAAACAATCCATAGCTTATGTGTCCAAATAAATGCTCCACGGCAGTCAGTCACCTTAAGTTTAAATGTGAATTTCAGGGTCCCCATCACAGCACTTAGAGCATTTCAGGTGCATCTCTTTTGAAATTGCCTTTGCAGAGTGTAGTACGTTCTTTTGGCTATCCTTCCGGGTGGCAAATTTTCACCCTTTAAAGTGCAATATTTGGGGCTTTAAGTCAAAAATCAGTTTGAGCTGAATCCATGATGAGTGATTAAACTGGGTAAAAGTTATTGAGAATGCCCGATAAATGCCAGGCACTAAGCTGAGTGTATTTTATAAATCATTTCACCTATATTAAATTCTTACCACAAGTCTATAAGGTGGATATTAGTGTCTCCATCTAATACTTCTTTAATAATCATTAAATTAGTACATGTTCATGGAAGGAAGTTTGGAAAATCTAGAAGAGCAGAAAGAAAAAAACCAAACCTTGTTCAAGGTCTCGCTGCTCCAATCTAACCACTACTGACATTACCAGGCTTACCAGTTTAGTCTTTCTTCTATGCGTGAGTATATAAATATGTTCTGGCCTCCAGAATTAATCACATTGTGCATAACTTTCTAATTTTTCACTTAATATCATATTCTGAGCAGTTTTTCATGTCACTAAATTTCTTCTACAAAATCATCTGTACTCACTGTTTGGTATTCTCGTATATGAATATGTCATAATCTATTCAAAGAATTCCAATATTTCAGTGCTTCAGATGAAGCTTCTTCACAGATAAGTCTTTGTAGATTTCTATGATCATTCCCTTCAGTTAATTTCCTAGAAGTAGAATTACTGGATTCAAGGCATGCATATTTTTAGAGGCTGTTATAATTTCCCCGATTTTTAGATGAGTAAATGAAAAACTCAAAGAAATGCTTTCCAAGGTCATAAACCCAGAATTTAGCCAAGGCTGGATCTGACCCACGTCTGTGACTCTCTAAATCCTGTATTTTTTTTTCCACTCTGATAAATGAATTTTGATCAAAAATGGAAAATGTCAAGAATAAAAGAAGTTTTGCATATGCAACTAAAACTATTCCTGAAAGACTTTTTTTTAAAGGAGTTTTAAAAATGCTTTAGATTTGCATTGTTTTTATAATGATCCTTTAAAGGATCAAGCTCATGTCTGAGTTTATATTTTTGTTATATTCACATTTAAAGCACTCACTGCACTTCATTGTTACATTCTTAGAAGATGTCAGTTCTGTCCTTTATGAATTTACAACACTATTAATATTCTGGCCTAAGCACCGAGCTTCTGTTTGAACTTCCAAAAAGCGCAATCTCTCAGGCATTTAGGCAACCTAATTGGGACAATCTTGGTTACAATTCAGGCAAGCCACAGCCAGGTGGGGAGTCCACACCCGCGTGTTTAAAATACCAAAGACTAATAGATAACCAGTCTTCTTTAAGTCTGGCTACATTCTGATAAGAGGGAAGAAAAACATTTCCCACCCAAAGTTCTACTGGTTTGTTATAAACATATAGTCTGTTCTCCTGGAAGGATGAGTGGAATGAGCAATACAAGAACAACCAGCTTTCTTCCTCGCGCATTTGTCGTGGAATGTAGTTCAAAATGGATTAGAAAAAAACCAGTCTGGTGGGGGAGGTGCACTAGAAGGGACGGGTGGGGATGTTGTGCTGAAACTGTATTTTTTATACTTGAGTCTACAAACATTTCCAAAGTGTCCTTAATTCTTCGGCCCCAGGCACTTGTCCCTCTTGAGGTACCAAAAGGATTTTAAAGATAAGGCAGAGGAGAGGATTTTAAAGATAAGGAGAAGATTTTCACGACAAGGCAGAGGAAGGAGTTGGTTTATTCTGACTCAAAGCTTTCAAACCTTTGTATGAGGATGCTTTCCACCTCTTTGGGATCTCCACCAGCTTTCCCCAGTGCACCGTTTATGGATTCAGTGATCGATAAACAGCCCTGCTTTCTTCCCCCAATCACTTACCTCAACCTGAGTGTTTCACCAACATCTCAAATGTAACTTAACCAACAGAATTTTGTATTTTTGCCCAGACCATCATCATCTCCTCATCCCCCACCCCAACCTACCCCTCCAACTTACCCTGTCAATAAATGGCACCACTGTGCACCTAATTGTTCAAGCCATCTGAGTTATGCTTTTTCCCTTAACCCAACATCCTGTAGGTTTCACCAAAACGCATCCCCATTCCGTCCACTGATACTTCTTTCCATCTCCACTGCTATCCCCCCAGTGTAAGCCTCAATAGAATGTCATCTAAAATTGTTTCTACCTCCATCCCTTAATAATGCTTTCTCCACACAAAAATCTGAGTGATCTTTCAAAACATAAATCAAGCCAGTGGCCTAATTTAAAAACCTCCAATGACTTTTTGTCACAGAAGGCTGGACTCCTTACCTTGGTGTTCAAAGCCAAGTCCCTCCCACCTCTTTGCGCTCATCCTCTACCCCATGCCCCCTCCTGGCCACCACTCTGGCCTGGTTGTTTTTCCGGGTGTGGCCTTCCCTTGGGCCTAAAACTTACTGTTCCCGCTGCCTGGAATACTCACCCTCTCAGACCTTCAAGAAGATGCTTTATTTTTACCATTCAGACCTCAGCTCAAATATTATTTCTTCAGAAGGCTTCCCTAGTTCTCTCCATAAAAAGTTGCCCCATTCTGTTTTCTTTATATCACTCCTTACTAGGGGAAATCATCTCCTTTTCATCTATGTAATTGCTTGTTGATCTGCCCCCCTCATTAAAATATGAAGATGGACTTGTCAAACTTAGTCAACATTCTGTACCAGCACATAGGGCAGTGCCTTGCTTAGAGTAGGCACTCAGAAAGGTGTGTCAAATGAAAGAATCAATAAATGACTGACATGGATGGGCAGAACCCAATCCCCTACTAATGCCTTAATTCCTCAAGAAAACAACTACTTGATTTTTCTGAGGTTCAGGCCATAACACCATATCAAGTGAGTTTCAGCGATAATTTGCTCCGAGTTGTAAATTACGTCCTTTTTTTTTAAAAGATTTTATTTATTTGACAGAGAGAGACACAGCAAGAGAGGGAACACAAGCAGGGGGAGTGGGAGAGAGAAGCAAGCTTCCCGCCGAGCAGGGAGCCCAATATGGGGCTCAATCCCAGGACCCCGGGACCATGACCTGAGCCGAAGGCAGACGCTTAACGACTGAGCCACCCAGGCACCCTAAATTATGTACTTTTAATAGTCACATCAGTTCTTAGGCTATTACTACACTAATGTATTAGCAGCCTGAAAAAATTGACAAAGCTTCCAAAATACATTTCTCATGACTAGCAAGTCAGTGATGATAGAGAGAATCTGGCACATTGTATCTTATACAATTAACTCCTGTTGCCCTCTTGAATTTTACTTTTTTTCTCTCTTTCATTATTTTATTTATTTTTAAGTTTTTTTTATTTTAGTTCCAGTATAGTTAAGTCTAGAATACAGTGTTATATTAGTTTCAGGTGTATGATATAGTAATTCAACAATTCTTTACTCAGTGCCCATCAGGATAAGTGTATTCTTAACCCCCATCACCTATTTCACCCATTCCCCCACCACCTCCCCTCTGGTAACCACCAGTTTGTTCTCTATAGTTAAGAGTCTGTTTCTTGGTTTGCCTCTCTCTCTTTTTTTTAACTTTGCTTGTTAGTTTTGTTTCTTAAATTCCACATATGAGTGAAATAATATGGTATTTGTCTTTCTCTGACTTCTTTCACTTAGCATAATACTCTAGCTCCATCCATGTTGTTGCAAATGGCAAGATTTCATTCTTTTTACAGCTGAATAATATTCCATTGTGTGTGTATATATATATATAAAATACAATATATAATACAATATATATACAGTATACAATATATATGCAATAATATTCCAGTGTGTGTGTGTGTGTGTGTGTATCTCACATCTTTATCCATTCATCTATCGATGGCCATTGGGCTGCTTTCATAATTTGGCTACTGTAAATAATGCAGCAATAAACATAGGGGTGCATGTATATTTTCAAATTCTTGTTCTTGTATTCTTTGGGTGTCTTCTTGAATTTTAAACTAACTCTCTTTGCTTACAGAATTCTGGATTTGAAAAGTAAATTCTTAAGATATATGACTATGATCTTAAATGAAAATGCATACATAATTGATAATATTCAGATTATTCATCTTGTCACCTAGTAAAAGTATGCATTTGCACCAAAAAATACATTTAAGTATATACACTCACACATATAAATGCAGAGACATAGGAACATATTAAGCATTAATGAGTCCGCTGTATGCATGAAACTTTCTGCAGTACATAATGCATGAGTGGCAAAATAGGTCAAACAGTGGGAACCTCCACATCTTTGAAATCTTTATGAATACAATGCTGTCCCCACATCACCTCTTGCCTAAGAGCTTTAAAATAGAGCCTTGTGCAGAATGTGAAGCAAAAAAAAAAAAAACCTAGCTCTTGTGTGGCAAATTAAAGCAGCACAGCAGTCTGGGGCTCCGGTGTCATATTCATTGGGACACATTCTTGTGGCTAAAATAGTGCTTCTATGTTGTCTGCTCTGAATGAAAAAGGATTTTCCATATGTGTTTTTATAATGAGTGTTAGGATTTGGTTACATATTTTATTCAAACTGTGAAAGCCAATGGTAACAATTCAGTATTCTAGCAATGATCTAAATGGCGTGCTTACTTTCTTCATAGAAACATTATGGGGGAACAATCTTTAAGCCACTCTTTGATGCCAGGCTTATTTTTTATTTTAGCATCTGTGTCCATATACCTTTCCCTACATGAGACGAAGCTCTTTCCTTCTCCCATCTTTTCAGTAAAGCTGTGTCCACGCCAGATAACCAGAAAAGTGGGTATTTAGAGGAAAGGAATAGAGAGGTATTGTGCAGGAATAATTGTGATGCCTCAGATACTCCCCGAGTTACTCTTAGGGGGTGAACATTCATTTCTCTGTAAGTCTCTAATAAAAATGTTAGCAACCATAGGGCTCATCTTTCTCAGACTTACCTCCCCTCTCTGAGGTCATTTTGTTCTTTTAAAAAACTGATTTCTCTGGCCACGTCTGTAGCAGATGTTGCTTTATTGTTTGCTAACATTATGCTAACATTACACTTACAAAACAGTCTGCAGAGCCTGACTTTTGTCAACACAGTCTACGGGTTACAGCACAAGCTGGGAGATTTTTCCCAGCTCTCGTCATTGACTCCCTTTAGGCAAGTTGCTCAACTTCATCAATTTCCACATGTATAAATGGGGACCCATGATAATATATAGCTGAAGTCTTTAGAGGAAAGGCCACCTCCCTTGTTTTTCAAACTTTCTCCCTGCAGTCGTGTTGTGTTAAAAGTCTTCTGGCTTTCCAGACAAGAGAAAGACCCATCGTTTTAAAATGGCCTTCCCCTTGCTTAGCTGGTCAAGCATTTTTTAGACCCCTGCTTTTTAAAAACATCTTTATCACTCAAGTATCCAATGGTCTCCTTTGAAATTTTCAACTATTTTAAGAAACTTGAATGTGGGCACCTGAGTGGCTCAGTTGGTTAAGCGACTGCCTTCAGCTCAGGTCATGATCCTGGAGTCCCGGGATCGAGTCCCGCATCGGGATCCCTGCTCAGCAGGAAGTCTGCTTCTCCCTCTGACGCTCCCCCATCTCATGCTCTCTCCGTCTCTATCTCATTCTCTCTCTCAAATAAATAAATAAAATCTTTAAAAAAAAAAAAAAAAAACTTGAATGTATGTGTACTCCAAGACAGATTATTGAAGTATAATTTTGGAGATACAATATATTACCAATTTATTTTACTAGTAATATATAACTGTTCTACAAGAACCATGTTTGTCAAGCTGAGTAAAATGAATTGTTTATTCTTTGTTTTAAGGCTAAGTGAGGTTCAAGTCAACTGTCCTTAAGCTCAACCCAGTGCCAAGAACAGTGGAGAAGTGACTACAGATAAGGCCTGGTCTCCTGCCTTAAGGATGCAGAAGGGACTGGAACTTGGAAAAACTGTACAGTGAGTGAGACCTAAATGGAAATGCAAACTTGCTCTGAGCCACACATTGAAATTTGAGACTGGCAAGGGCTTCAAGAAGACAATGACTTCTAAAGCGGGTCTCCAATGAAGAACTGAATTTCCACACCGAAAGCAATGACCAAAGACAGAACCTTGAAGGAGTGATTCTTGGTTTTAGGAATTCTGATTTTTGTCATACCAGGCAGGCTATTTCTAAGTGTTAAATGTTGCCATTGTTTTTGGTATACTAGTGTAATTTCAACTGAAAATCCGTAATTCAAATTCGTTTATATCATGAAATCATTACTGCAATTACAAGTTCGAATCAAACAAGAGTCATTTATTTAGAAAGGCTTTTGACCACATTCCCTCACCTGTGTGAAACCCATCCAAGATATGTTATTGTTGCTTTAATTTCCATTTCTGGAGTTTATATTTCTTTTTTTTTTTTTTGAAGATTTTATTTATTTATTTGACAGAGAGAGACATAGCGAGAGAGGGAACACCAGCAGGGGGAGGGGGAGAGGGAGAAGCAGGCTCCCCGCAGAGCAGGGAGCCCGATGTGGGACTCGATCCCAGGACCCTGGGATCATGACCTGAGCCGAAGGCAGTCGCTTAACCGACTGAGCCACCCAGGCACCCTGGAGTTTATATTTCTTTGTCTCTCGCATTTCCTTCCAGAGGATAGGAGAAGTTAGGGAAAAACTAAATGGTATATGATAGAGCATTAGGGTAAGAGAGGAGGGGAGCCTCAGGCCCAATTCCATGCTTTCCCTCCCCATTCTCCACCCACACACCACCCTAATTTTCTCTTTTGTTCTCAGAGCTGGATTCTCTTCATCAGAACCATTCCCTGAGGCTCTAACACTTTCCACTAGGATAATTTATGTTAGCCTGCATCTTCTTCCCCAATCAGACTGCCTTGGGAGAATCCAGCAGGAGGGGGTAAATCTCAGGCTTGGAGACAGGTGGAACAGCATTTGATTAGAAAAAAATGTAATCAGAGCTCACTGTTCTATAAGGATATCATATGAACTAAATACCCAAATTTCCTATCTTTGTTTCACTGTAGAATTACAATCACTATGACAGAATTATTAATATGAATACTTGACGCACTGATAGTGTTTTGTGCTTGATTGAATGTGCTTGGAGGTAGGGGATGAGGGGCAATATTTGGGACATACATTGGGACATTTAGGACACACACTAAAAAGTTATTCTCTGTTTATCTGAAATTCAAATCTAACTGCAAATTCTGTATTTTTATTTGCTAAATCTGGCAATTCTAAATAAGAGACCATTCAATTGGGAAATTACAAGGTCTTTGTGATCTTTGAAAGCTCAGTTTCCAAGTGAGTTGAGGGGAAGCCAGATTACCAGAAGAAAAGGAGTGAATAATTATAAGGAAGGGGAGACTAGTATAGAGCCCTTTTCCCAGAAATTGGATCTGGAAAGAGAGACATGTGCTGCTATTTTATTTGTTTTACAGACTTTTTGGATATGTCCAAAATGATAACAGGATTCAGTTAAATAAATAAAGAAATCCACTTGGGTAACACCAGATATAATCATCTTAATAGACTGTGCTTGAAAATGACAGAAAACATATATCTGCCATTTTGCCTTTTTAAAATAATGAACACACACACACACAATAAATAAATAAATAAAATAGAATAATGAACACAAATGTATTTTGCCATTTCTAATTCTTATATTTAAATTAAAATTCTGAGTATTATAATTAATTTAGTTTTACCTCTTTAAATATTAAGCAGAAAATATTTGTTTGCCTTGGTAAAAAAAAAATTAAAGAAATAACAGACTATGTCAAAAGAAATTGAAAATGTAAGAATCTGAAAGAAAATATTGCAACATACATGCATAATCAAAACAAGCATTTGTATCCAGAAATAACTCCTAAAAACAGACAAGTAAAAGTCAACAAGCCAATAAATAATAAAATGGGCATATAAAATAAACAGACATTTAACAAAAGGAGAAACATATAATCAGAAGCTCAAACTTTTTAGAAGCAAGGGAAAATAATACTAAGTCCACTACAAGATACCATTTCACACCCACTGAATTGGCAAGAATTTGAAAGTCGAACTATACCAAAGGTTGGAGAAGATATGGAGCAATAGGAACCATGAGCCACTGTTGGTGGGTGTGTGAACTGATTTACTGATTTTTAGAAAACAGTTTGGCATTACCTGGCAAAGTTGCAGATGTTCATATTCCACTAATCAGTGATTCCACTTTTTATACCCTAGAGAAAATTTTGCTTGTGAACAAGCCTGGAAACAAAATTTTGCTTGTGAAGAAGCCTGGAAACAATGTGGCTGTCAGTCAAAAAGGGAGTAAATAGATAACTTGTATATTTATGCAACCAAATACTGAACAACAGAGAGAACGGATGAGCTACATGCATATGAATGAATCTCACAAATAAAATTCTGAACAAAGAAGCAAATCATAGAAAAAGGCATAAAATATTATACTTTTCCTTTAAAGTTAAAAAACTCGTAAAATTAACACTTTTGTTGGGGATTATGTGTACACTAATATCCTTTTGCTTACAGTCTTAATATATTTTTACAAACATATAGTATATATATGTATATATTTACAGCAACTGTTTACTATATTGATATATATCATATTTTTATACATATTTGAGGACTGTAAGGAAAACTGTCAGGAAAAGGATGGGAATGATAAACACAAAAGTCAAGATAGTGGTTACGTCTGGAGTGAGGCAGAAGGAGAAAAAAATTACAGGGAGCTTCAAAAGGATTAGAAGAGTTTTCTTTCTTAAACTAGATGATAAAAGCAGGGGTAGAAATGTTATTATTATAATTTACACTTACTCTATATTTATGAAATACTTCATAATTTTTGAAGAGAAATCTACATAAATGCTCATTATCAAATTCTCATCATTTTTTGCAGAAACTGAGTTTATCTGGGTAAAGACTGAAAATGTGTAACCCACACTCTTCAGCCTTCTTCTGTCAGCATATGGTGAAAGATGTGTCAAGCCCACATGGGTTTACAGTCTTCTGAACATTATGCGGATTCAGCATAGCTGTGAACTTCTTGCATCAGTAATAATCACTGGCCTTACAGCTCTGTTTTGTGTTTAAGACTGAGCCTTTTAGAAACCACCCCACCCAGAATGTTACACAGAATCTCCAAAACATGTTTTTCAAGTGCTCTGAGAGCCAGAAATGATTTGGCATAATGACAAATGATCCAATGAACACTGGGTCCAGAATAGTCCGTGATTTTAAAGACTCAGGTGCAGGATTTCAGAAATGGTGCAATCAGGTTTTTCCTTGGAATATATTTATATATAGGTGTAAAGGAGATAATCAAACTGAGCCCTTTTTCACCTTTATTTCATGCCAAGTAGAGTCCATAAAAATCTACATCC
Organism: Leptonychotes weddellii; assembly: GCF_054177405.1. Taxonomy (NCBI): domain Eukaryota; kingdom Metazoa; phylum Chordata; class Mammalia; order Carnivora; family Phocidae; genus Leptonychotes; species Leptonychotes weddellii. Next base: position 107,533,413 of record NC_138376.1, on the reverse strand, counting down.
TGGAGTTTATCAAGGGCCAATTAATGGGGGTCTGGCTGGCACCCAGCCTACTGCTGTCTGCCAGGCTACACGAGCTCAGTGAGGCTCCCATGCCTTCTTCTCTCCCACACTCACCTCTCTTGCCATCACCAGGTGTCCCTGTCAACAAATCATGAGCAACAGTGTCAAGACCTGACAATTGTCGGAGGGCCAGAGCGTACCTCACTCACTGATTGGCTAAGACTCTAGACTTAAGTTGAATAAAAGACAATTCATTTTCTTTCGGAGGGAAGGAGGAGCTCTTCATTTTCTGGTATGTATTACTTCAGGGATTTCTTTCTTTCTTTTTTTTTTCTTTTTTTCTTTCCTTTCCTTTTTCTTTTTTTTTTTTTTTAACCATTCCTGATATTAGTCTTCAAAACAGAGTTACAAATAGAAGTGTCTCATCAACATACAGACTACAACTTAATTCTGGCTGAATCTCACTAAGAACTCTCAGCACGTCAAATTAATCTTTCATCTCTATCACTGCCATTTTGTTCCTTGTCTCAGAACTATGTAATGTGGAGAACATTCCCAAACTACTGTGAAAAAGAACTGGAAACCACTTTCAATAATTTGGCTGCTGTCATTTAAACAGATTTGTTTTTCCTGAGAATATTGAAAATCTCTCATATAATCTCAGCATCCACAGCAGACTGCTGGTTAGAGCTCTCTCCTCCTTGCCCCCCACCCCCCTTTTACAATGGTCTTCTCTTCCTGATGCCAGTGGATCGGTGTCCTCTTATCACTTGCTTTACTTTTCACATATTGCTTGGGTGCTTCAACTAGTGCTGTTTTCTTATTTTTTTTTAAGATTTTATTTATCTGACAGAGAGAGAGAGAGAGCACGCATGTGCACATGTACAAACAGGGGGAGGGGCAGAGGGAGAGGGAGAAGCAGGTTCCTTGCTGAGCAGGGAGCCCACTGTGGGGCTCGATTCCAGGACCCTGGGATCATGACCTGAGCAGAAGGCAGTTGCTTAACCAATTGAGCCACCCAGGTGCCCCTGCTAGTGCTGTTTTCTACAAAGCAAGGTTCATAGGCTTTGTGACAGCAAGTCCACCACACCCAGGGCCAGTCTTAGTTCAAATCTAGGATTGAGGCTATATTCTCAGTGGCTAAGGTAACTGAAATGTACTCTCTTGATAAAGGAGGTAAAACAAAGCCCTGTTATAGTATGATTACTATAATAGCAGAAGTCTTAGGATGAGGCTTAATACAGAAAGTTTTATGAAAGTTTTTATGTGATAATTTGTAAACAGTCTAATGCAAAAGCAAGGGAAAAGGACAACAGCATAAAATCAAAACAGAAATCCAGCAATTACACAAGTATAGCTATAACATCAAGAACCAAAAAGCTATGTAGGTCATATTTGTATGGTCACTGATGAATATGAAGCTCTCGTCCTCTCTTTTCTAAGTTTTCCACTAGTTAAATGGGAACAGTAACTCTATTCACCTCCTGAGGATGTTGGAAGGATTCATGAGGCAACGCTTGTGAAACACTCAAAGTCCTTTCAATGAAAGATCCTATGTAAACACCACCTTGTACTGTTCTATCCAACCATAACCACACTCTGCTTGTTGAAAACTCACCCTCTATACCCCAAAAAGGAGAAGTGTACATTTCTAGTACTATACTATTTGTAGTTAGCTGACTCTTGAGAAATAGGATGACATAAATAGATGGACAAAATTAAAAATGTATTTTGAGGTGGATGGCATCTTATTCAATTTTATTTCTTTCTCTCTAAGGATTGCCTACATAAATATTATTTTTAACACCAAAAGCTTATTTTTAATTAGCCACCCTACTTGCAGTGTCTCTAATTGTAGTGTTATGGGCAATATCAAGTATCAATTGAGAGTGCTTTGGATAACATCACTCATTGGACTGAGAAAAGAGATTTAGTTAATAAAATGAAGTGAAGGTGCATGGGAAAAGAAAAGCTCTACTTTGATATGGGTCAAACTGCTGTACACAATAAGGAAACTAAAACCCATATCACCTCAGTTACAGGATGGAAACAGGAGGGAAAAGAAACTTATGGTTGGTTCCAGACTCCTGCCCCACAGCTGTGTTTTGAATTGCACCATGGATTTGATGTCACATCACCTGATTATCTGGTCTCATGGTTCTCCTCTCCACCCTCAGGAATTCTGGACAGTTCTTGTTTATGTCTAAAAGGATATAGCCATTACTCTACAGGGGCACTATTTTGTCCTTAGTTTCAGACACTTTTTTAAGGAAAATTCAAGGATCTTCTTCCAATGAAAACTGTACTGAGAAACACAGTGTAAGTATTATTTCATCCAAAAACCTTAGTGAAATATTGCCCTACATATGAAACCCTCTGCCCCCAAAGGTGAGAAGGTGGAAAGATAAAAATCATTCATTCAAATGTCAAACATATTAGTAGTTCACATTCAACTGAATTTATTAATAATTTATGGAGGGCACCTGGGTGGCTCAGTCGTTAAGCATCTGCCTTCGGCTCAGGTCATGATCCCAGGGTCCTGGGATCGAGCCCCGCATCGGGCTCCCTGCTCGGCGGGAAGCCTGCTTCTCCCTCTCCCACTCCCCCTGCTTGTGTTCCCTCTCTCGCTGTGTCTCTCTCTGTCAAATAAATAAAATCTTTAAAAAATAAATAAATAAATAAATAATTTATGGATCTCCAGTATGAAGAATTGTGCTTGTTGCTTTAAGCAATACAAAGATGATTTAGGTAAGACCTTGCTCTGGAGATTGTACAGTCCATCAGTGCAGGTAGAAGGATAGGAAGGGGGATAAAAAAGTAAAATAAGCACACAAGTAAATATAACCAAGAGGATATCAAAGAGAAGTACAGATTGCATTGGGATGACCAATGAAGACTTTTTATTTGAGTGAGGTATAAGGAAAATCTTCATGGAGAATGTGGTGTTTGAAGAGGACCTTGAAATACAATTGGAATTTTATAAAGGAAAGATAATAGAAGAGAGAAAAATTGAGACAAATGTAGGAAGGAGAAATTTTTTTAAAGGTTTTATTTATTAATTTAAGAGAGAGCACAAGCAGAGGGGCGGGGCATAGGTAGAGGGAGAAGCAGACTCCCCGCTGAGCAGGGAGCCCAACATGAGGCTCAATCCCAGGACCTTGGGATCATGACCTAAGCCAAAGGCAGATGCTTAACCAACTGAGCCATTCAGGCACCCTGGAAGGAGAAAATTTTATGGTAGATTTGGAGGACAGCAAGTAGTCAAGTTTACCAGGATACTTACACTGGAGTTGAGGATGATAGATGAAAATAGTGGAGGCTAAATTAGGGACGTGCCTTGAAGCTCACGATAAAGAATAAGAACCTATTAAATGGATGGGGGAGCCACCAAGGTTTTGGAGCAAGAAAACAGCATAATTTGAGCTACATGTGGATAAAGAATTTGTCTACAGTTGTATAGGCTGATTACAGAAGGGAGCCCATGAGTAGAGAAACCAGTTAAAATCTGTTTGCAGTATTCTAAGCAAGAAATAATGGGAGGGCTAAACCTGGGTGTAGGCAGTCTGCATGAAAAAGAGATGTCACAGGTGGGATTCCCCAGGAAACATACCAGACTCTGAAATGTTTATTCAGGGACTTCACTGAGGAGGGCTCTCAGAAACATCTTGAAGGCAGTGGGGAAGTTAGCAGTGGGCAGAAAGAAGAGGCAAACTGAAATGCAGTCACAGCAGAGGACTGAGCCAATCCCAGAGGAGGTTCTGAAGCTGAGATGGCCCTTCAGAGGTCTCCAACTGAAACAGTGGGTCTGGGCCATGTACCCATCAAGTGGATTAGCCATTGGATGTGGGGAAAAGAAAAAAAGTTGCTGAAGTGAAATTTGCATGAATTGGCAGGTGATGTGTTGTAAACGTAGAAGGAGAAAGAAAAGGTCAGAGCCAAAGCCAGGTTTAGGAACACCCAAGAAATACCTAGAATGCAGTGAAAAACCTGATTTGGAGGTGAAGGTGACAGCTTCAACCAGAGACATACTGGCACATTCTTATTTTTAGTAACATGGTCACTAGGATCATGCCTAGGAGGCTGTAGAGTAGTTCATCATACTTGGGCTCATTCAGGTGCATTACTGAAAAAGAAAAGACAACGATAACTTGAGTTCATATTGACAGCAAAAACAGCACTGGATAGTACAAAAGGTCGGAAGAGGACTCCAGGTGGACATGCCATAAAAATTTGAAAATAAAAATTAAAGTATCTCTATTTGTAAATGATATGATGGAATCCCTGGGAAACCATTCAGTGATAAGACAAAACAATAAAATCCTTAAGATATCAGGATACAAAATTAATAAATAAAAATCAATGGCCTTCAAATATACAAACCATAACTGATCAGAGAATTTAATGCTTTTACAAGAGCCAAAAAAGAGACAAAATAATCAGGAATAAATTTAACACAAGTAATAAACTTAAATGAAACTTACATGAGGACGATTTTAAAGCTTTAAATCCTGAAAGACATTAAGTTGACTTCAAAAAATGGAAACATTTCCCTTTCTCTTGGATAGGATGACTCAACATTACAAAGATAGTGATCAGTTCTCCTCGAGTTATATAAGTTTAATGCAATCCCAATAAAAATACCAGTAAGCCTTTGTTGGAGTTAGTCAAGTTGGTTCTAAAATTCATATTTTTAGAAAAGGCAAGAATAGCTAGGAAAATTCTGAAGAAAGTAAAAAAGAGCCAGGTGGGAACAGGGGAGGACTAGCTTTACCACATTTAAAACACTAGAAAGTCTCTATAATTACAAAAATATATATATATATGATACTCTAATATGAATAGAGAGGCCAAGGAATAGAACAAAAAGTAGAACCAAATACATGCCAAAGGTAAGGTCACCGATCTTATTAAATGGTGTTAAGGAACATGTAACTTATTTGGAAAAAGCTAAAGCCAGATTCATACATCAGCATAAACTTCAAATACATTAGAGATTTAAATGTAAAACAGTAATTCAAGTAGTAGAAGAACATATGGCTGAATATCTTTATAATCTGGTGTGGGGGAAACCTTCTAATTAGGATTCAAATCCAGACATGAAAAAAATACATTGATAAGCATATCTGAATAAATTTTAAAAAATTACTTGGCATGGCAAAAAATCATAAATAAAATTTTAAAACTAATGACAAATTGAAAGAAAATATTTGAAATATGTATCACAAAGAAAGATCTAATCTACCTAAAATATTAATGTCTGTAAAAACACAAGGACAGAAACAACCCAAAACCTATTGCAGAAATGAGCAGAAGATAAATAGTTCACACACACACACACACACACACAAAGATATAAAAGAATACAAACATATGTAAAGATGTTCAACTTTACTCATAATGAAAGAAATACAAGTCAACACTACACTAACTATATACTGATATACTTTCTCACCTATCAGATTGGCACAAATTCAAAGCTTGACAATACATTCCCTCACATCTCGCTTTTAAGAATGCAAGATAGTACAAACTCTATGAGGGAGAATTTAGCATTATCTCACAAAGCCACATACACATCTTCCCTTTGATCCAACAATTCCATTTCTAGGAATCTACCCCAAGACATGTCTTCACAAATCCAAAACAGCATATGCACAAGGTTATTCACTGTGAAAATATTTGTATTATCAAAATACTGGAAACAACCTAAATGCCCATCTCTGAGAGATAAGGGAAGAAGCTTTGCAGCAGCCACACATACTAAGCAGCTGTAAAAAAAGAAAAAAAAAGTGAGGAAAATCTCCATGAACTGTTTTGGAGTGATACCCGGGACATATTTTTAAGCGCAGAAATAAAGTTGCAAAGAGAATATATAGTATTCTACATTTTATGTAAGAAAGATAAACCCGAAATTAATGAAAATCATTATCTGTAGTTGGTGGGCAGAAACAGTGGCAGGGATAGGGGTGGAAATGAGACTTCACTATGTATATCTTTTCTTTTTACAAGTTTTTACTTTTGAACCACATAGATGTTTTATTTATTCGGAAAATAAAACTTAATTTGAAAATGATCAAAGAAAAGCAAATCCTAAGGCTGAACACAAATTGAAATAAATCAGTATCAAATTGATAATATAACAACATAATAAAATTAATGTATGTAGTTTTTGAAAATAGTAACGCAGCCCGTATGTACCCTCTTTGTGAAGCAGTTCTCAACTGAGGCGGATTTTGCCCCCAGGGGATGTTTGATGATGTCTATAGATATTTATTATCACAACTGGTGGTTGAAAAGGGAGTACTGGCATCCAAAATCTAGAGGCCAGGGATGGTGCTAAACATCCCACTATGCACACAACAGCCCCCCAGAACAAATAATTATTCAGCTCAAAATGTCAATAGTGTCCAGGCTGAGAAACAGTATTTTGGTGGGAGAGAGTCAAAGAACCAAAACACAAAAAATCATGAAGAAACTTTGAACTTTACTATAGGTTTGTTGTTGGGAGAAGCACTGATGTAACAAATCTGAAAAACTTTTGTGAATATTATGTGATAGAGAGAATGAACAAATGTTTCCATATCGTTGAGAACCAAGGTTCTCATTGCCATGGAAAGAAGATACAAATATGGAGTGGTACAACAGGGAAGCCCTGTGATTATTGAGTATGAATTCCTGATTTAACAAAAAGGGGGGGAAGAAAGGGTATCTCCTCGATTTTCTCACTGAAAGGGACTGAGGTAATGACATCCCAGTAGGAATAAAGACCCTTGGCCCCGAGATCACAGTCTCTAACAGTCTCTCTCTAACAGTCTCAAGCATTTATTCTGCTTTCCCTAAAAGAACTGTAACTCAGCATAACTCATCATTCACAGACAAGAACTGGGGTTCCTTGGAGAAGACGCCTACTCAAGCACTGAGCCACCAGGTGAGCCCCAATATCTGACTGGACCGGAAAGCATGGACGTGCTGGAAGACCAGTGAGGATATAGTAAAAGGACACAGGAGTTATCTTGAAGGAGCTCGCATAGGTCAAATTTGGAACAATGTGAACCTGAAAAAGAGTAACGGTGATAACGGATTACAATACATTGAATCAAAAAAGAAACCATGAGTCCGTAGTGTTGACTCAAAAAAATGGGGGAGTAATGAAACCTCTTTTTCACAGAAAAATATCCATCTTCCCTATAGAAGAAATATTCACATTAGAAAAATCACCATTTTGTAACCAGCAATGTAATAATTGATCTGGGCCAGATCAGAAGTGGATGCTAACACCTTTGGGGAGGGTAAGAGGTCCAAACATTCTCAAAACACTATGCCACATGTTACTTCTTAGTTACAAAAGGAAAAAGTTCCCTTTGCTTTTGTGAAATCTGGCACACTTCAACTTAATCGAAGAATCAGGCTTCATAATAGTAAGTCACAAAGTGACTTTACAAGCCTCCTGATGTGATACAAAAGGAAGTAAACAGCGTCACATACATAATGTACCCGCAGGATCCTCTCCCACCCAACCAGGCCACAGGCAGCATAATGCAGGATAATGGGCTCTGGGTCAGGCAAACTTTGGTACCCATCCCAAACGACGAAATAACCAAAAGGATTTTAAAAGATTAAAGGAATGTGAAATATTATGCATGATTTGTCATTGGTTCCTGGAGTTTTAAAAATAGTTTTAAAAGATATTATTGGGACAACAGGCAAGGTGTATCAGTTAATTGTTAAATACTATTATTTTTGTAACAGTAAATTTATTTCTTATGATAATGTATTGTGAGTATGTAGAAAAGTATTCCTGTTCTTAGGGAATATATGCTGAAGTATTTAAGGAAAGGAGCACCTGGCTGGCTCAGTTGATAGAGCACTCAACTCTTGATCTTGGGGTTGTGAGTTCAAGCCCCATCATGGGTGTAGAGCCTGCTTAAAAAAAAAAAAAAAAATGAAGTATTTAAGAATGAACTGTTATGATGTCTACAACTTGCTTTCAGGAGTTCCTAGAAAAAGAGAGACAGACAGAAAAAGAGAGTAGATGTGGCAAAATTTTAACAACTGGCGCATCTAGGTAAGGGATTTATTCTGTCAACTTTTCTATAAATTTGAAGTGGTTCATTTAAAAAAAAAGTGATGGAAAAAAGACTTATGTGAATCCATGAGTTGACAGAGAACCAATACACTATTTGAAAACTGATAAAGGGAAGAATAAAGCATTTATTCTGCTTTCCCTAAAAGAACTGTAACTCAGCATAAACAAATAGTTAATTAGGGTAGTTTCTCTACATGGAAGTTTCTGTATAATAAATGAAATAGAGTAGCACCATTGGCAACCCCTAATGAATTAATGAATCTAGGCATAATTATCAATGACTGCCAACATGCTGAAAAGAGAATGATCAGAAAGTGTGTGCCTTCTGCAAGAAATAGACACCACCACCTATGAAGTATCTTGCCAAAACAAAAACAAACAAACAAAAAAAAACCCGAACTGAATCCAACCAAGCTTCTAGATCTATCATTATGTAGGAAAAACAAGGGACAGAGGAAAAAAGGAAACATCACCAGGAAGATGCAATCAGCCACATGGGGAAGAGTTTCCTGAGAAAGCTACAGGACAAAAAACTCAGTTCTTTCCTAATTAAACTGTGGAGAAGGAGAGCTATAGATTATCAGAAACTTAAATGACATAGCAACCTATCGCAATTTATTGACCTTAATTTGAATTCTAATTCATACAAACTTATGGGGTGGGGGGGAAGTGTATGAGAAACAATTGGAAAATGTAAACATTGCTGGGATGTTCAATGATATTAAGGAATGATTTTTAGGTATTTTGGGATATGATAATGGTATTTTGTGTGGATTTTTCTTTTAATTTTATTTATTTATTTGACAGAGAGAGAGAGTACAAGCAGGTGGAGTGGCAAGCAGAGGGAGAGGAAGAAGCAGGCTCCCTGATGAGCGGAGAGCCCGATGTGGGGCTCGATCCCAGGACCCTGGGATCATGACCAGAGCTGAAGGCAGACACTTAAATGACTGAGCCACCCAGGAGCCCTGATTGTGTGTTTTTAAAGGGTTATTATCTTTCGGAGATCTACTCTGAAATATTTATGGAGGAAGTAATATAATATGCTGGGAATTTACTTCATGATGTGTAGATGGAACAAGAGGGTCTACGAGTTGGTATTTGTTGAGGTATGTAAAGAATACATGGATATCAATTTATTTAATTTTGAAAAGAGGTATTTGAATTTTTCTTAAATAAAAGATTAACTGAAAGAGTGAAACAAAGACAGCATCGGAGACAAAAAGCAGGAGGCAGGTGCTCTGCATTCACTGAACTCCTGGCTTGGTTCACCTCCTGTTAAAGCCTAGTCTATACTATCGCATGGAATCCTCACGAAGTCATACTATGACACAGATGGGTATCGCAGAAATTAAGCACATCTCCCAGGTTCAAATCTCAATTCTGCCACCACCTGTTGAGCCAATTAGCCTCCATTTCCTTATCTCTACAATGGAGATGACAGTAATATTATCTACCTCATAAGGTTGTAGTGAATTATTTTAAGTCAAGTGCTTAGGACACTCCCTGGTACATAGTGACACAATGTAAATATTAGTGCTTATTATTAAAGAGTGATAGAACTAGCTGAACCAGAGCCCATTATCCCCTGAGGATGGCACATGTGTGTGTAGATGTGCATCAGGTTTTTAGTACTCTCTGTCAAAGCCACTCTGTCCACCCTGTTGGGCACACCCTAAATTGTGTTCAAATATCAGCAGCAGAGTTTCAAATATGCCAAGAAACAAATACAGGTGTTATAGAATCTTCTACAGTAACTTAGGCAAATATTCATTTGTTAATTCAATACACATTTACTGAGACTGGCTCTGCAAGAGAGGCAGGGATTTAATAGTTAAAAAGTAGATACAGGGCGCCTGGGTGGCTCAGTTGGTTAAGCAACTGCCTTCGGCTCAGGTCATGGTCCTGGAGTCCCGGGATCGAGTCCCACATCAGGCTCCCGGCTCAGCGGGGAGCCTGCTTCTCCCTCTGACCCTCTCCCCTCTCATGCTGTTTCTCTTTCTCTCTTTCTCAAATAAATAAATAAATAAAATCTTAAAAAAAAAAAGTAGATACAGCCGCTTTATCTACTTTAGAGATAAATACTAATACGCAAGGACCATGCGTGAAGTTCCACCATCCAGCTGATTAGGAAGCAAAGGATGCCAAGCAGAGCAGAATGGGAGGCTAAGTTGATAGACCTGTCCTCTGAGGCCAACCCAGTAATGGCCACTATACACTATGTCCAGGATCTAGCCAATTCAAGTATGGTTCTGGAAATCATCAGCACTAGTTAGGCCCAAACCAAGGGACAGATCCCAGCTGTGGTGACTCCAGGCCATTGCCTGGAGTGTGTAGAAGCCAGCTGGGAGCAAAAGAGTTTTCCTGAATTCTGTCCATCCATGTAAGAATTTTCTTAAACAGCTGAGGAATGAAGGAGAAGATTCTAATCCCAGGAAAGGTAATTGGCAAGAATAAAATAAATTATATTTGGGTTTAATCACACCAGCAGTGTCCTAGTCCTGAAGGGTTTGTGGTTCCAGCCAGGAGAAGGAGGGAAACTATGGAATTATCAAGGTCAGAACCAAGTTCTGAGGCCTAGGCCATGAAGGATGGGGGCAGGGAATCCTGTACTATTTGAGTGCTCAGTGTGTCCCCTTACATTCCACTTGTTCCCCAGAGCCAGACCCTGAGACAAGAATTCCTGTACAGGTGACTTATTAAGAAGTTCTCCTGGGCGCCTGGGTGGCTCAGTCGGTTGAGCGACTGCCTTCAGCTCAGGTCATGATCCTGGAGTCCCGCGTCGGGCTCCCTGCTCGGCGGGGGGTCTGCTTCTCCCTCTGACCCTCCCCCCTCTCATGTGCTCTCTCTCATTCTCTCTCTCTCAAATAAATAAATAAAATCTTTAAAAAAATTTAAAAAATATTTAAAGAAAAGAAGTTCTCCTAAGAGAAACCAAGCAGGGAATGGAGGAAATCGGAACAGGCAAGAAAAAGAACTTATTTTTCAGCAGCCAAACAAGGGTACCATTTCAGGCCAAGTCCCAGAGTGTAGGTTCAGCTGGATCCTACACAACCCCTCGTCTATATTTTGCCTCAGAGTTTGTCCCAAAGAGAGGCAAGAGAGCTGGGCTCTTCTGCTCCTACATCATACTATTACTGGCTAAATGTTGCCCCTGAGGGACCTAAGCCCCCAGGCATTTGCAGCTCTTTGCACTTGTGGCCAGTCATTCAGGTGGTCCCAGGGCTGCCCTCTGAAGACAGTCTCAAGCAAAAATAACACAGAAGTCAAGAGAGGACACAGGCTTATAAAAGGGTTCTGAATAGCTCTGGGCAAAGTACCTGCAGTGGCCACCTCATGCCTATACTCAAGACTCTGGGTTTAATTGACAGTAAAGAATAATTTGGGAGGATGTCCATGGGCCTAGCCATTGTGAGCATGCTATAGATCATTAGTGTGCACCTCAAAAATTACATGCTACTTCCAAGTATAACAGAGCTAAGCTGCTGGCAGATGGAGACTTGGAGAGTTGACTCAGATATGGGGAACACTGGGCCAGTGGGTGCAGGGTGTGAGCTCTCCCCTACATCTGTTGCTTGCAGTGGTCACGCACAGTGCTCTGCTGCTCTCAGAGCCCCTGGGAGCCCAGTTTGACAGGCTCACTGCCTCTTTCCAATATTCCCAACCAGCAAGTGAGATCTGGAATCACATCCATTGGGTGAAATACCAGGAAGTTTACAGAACCTTAAACATCTTCATAGAATTGGCATAAAGTTTTTGTAAACTTGACCCCAACCAAAGTCAGTAAGAAAAATGTCACTTGGCTTATGCAGTCATTCTTCTTCCTGTGTCTCTTGAATATTTACTTTGTGTTTGGGCCCATGTCGTGGGTGCTGGATGATCCCAGACCCGTTCTTGAGACACTCAAATCTCTCCTCATTCCTTTCAGATCCATCCCTTGGAGCTGGGTACTGTTTCTGACCTTCATTTCTTCATATTATATCAGAGATCCTTCATATTAGGCCCATGGAACTTTGACATCAGAAGTTAGAAAACTCTGTGATAGCAGAAGAATGAGAATATGCTGGTTGACGTGTATTTGTTGGGGAGCAGGGAGTAGGAGGTGGTGGTATTAATTCTGGAAGGCAAAGGAGAAAAGATTTTCTACTTTAAGAGTTATCAACCAGAGTAGAGCCATAGATAGACAGGTCAATAATACCTCAGGAGGGCATAGGCTGAAAAGGAGAGCGAGACTCCCAGGAACTGAAATGGCTGAGGCCAAAAACTGTACTCCTGATGACATTAAGGCCAAACCAGAGAGAAGATCCCATAGGTAGTCAAAAGGGTGAAAACACTGCTCAAAAAGCATCCCTCCATAGCCTTACCAGTTTTTCTTGCCTTTAGCACAGGGAAATGCGGTACTATTTCTTTTACCTTAAAAATTGAGAAATCTAGGGGCGCCTGGGTGGCTCAGTCGGTTAAGCGACTGCCTTCGGCTCAGGTCATGATCCTGGAGTCCCGGGATCGAGTCCCGCATCGGGCTCCCTGCTCGGCGGGGAGTCTGCTTCTCCCTCTGACCCTCCCCCTTCTCGTGCTCTCTGTCTCTCATTCTCTCTCTCAAATAAATAAAATCTTTAAAAAAAAAAAAAAAAAATTGAGAAATCTATAAGTAATAGCTTCAACCCTTTAGCCTCAGCAGTGATCAACACAAAAGACTCTAAATTGTTCACTCGTTCACCAGTGACTAGAAATGACATCATCTACTCTACCTGTCCTGCCAGTGTTCCAATTTGAATCACTGTGGTAAGTAATGCTACTTCCTGAAAGATTATGGTAATTCCAACAGATCCAAGTTATTCTTACCTGTTTTTAATAGATTCACTGTTCCAGAAGAATGTTCAATAAATTACTTATGGCTGTCCTTTGCCCTTCAGGCTGGTAAATACTCAAATTATTTAAGGCAAGACTACATACGTTATGGATCTCCTGATGGATGTGTGTGGTAGTACCAACAACAGTCGGTCAAAAAAAAACCAAAAACAAAACCTTACTCTGACCAAGTGTCTATATCTAACTACCACTTTATAGAAAATTCAAGTTCCCCTGGGTGGCTCAGTCGTTGGGCGTCCGCCTTCGGCTCAGGTCATGGTCCCAGCTCCTGGGATCGAGCCCCACGTCGGGCTCTCTGCTCAGCTGGGGAGCCTGCTTCTCCCTCTCCCACTCCCCCGGCTTGTGCTCCTGCTCTCACTGTCTCTGTCAAGTAAATAAAATCTTTAAAAAAAGAAAGAAAGAAAGAAAATTCAAGTTCACCTGGGTGGCTCAGTCATTGGGCGTCCGCCTTCGGCTCAGGTCATGGTCCCAGGGTCCTGGGATCAAGCCCCGCATTGGGCTCCCTGCTCGGGGGGAAGCCTGCTTCTCCCTCTCCCATTCCCCCTGCTTGTGTTCCCTCTCTCACTGTCTCTGTCAAGTAAATAAAATCTTTAAAAAAAGAAAGAAAGAAAGAAAATTCAAGTTCAAAGTAACATGTTAACTTACGTTCTTGAAATTACATCTATTGTATCCGTATGGTGGAAATACTCTGTAATGGTGTGCTAGTGTGCATCTCTTCCCACTCCATTTCCTGTGACATCATGTTGATAGCTTAAAATTGGCCATGGTGAGAATATCCACACCACAGAAAGTGAGAAGTGCTACAAACTAGGGCTTGCATTTCCTGAGAGTCCATTGTTAAACACTGAACAATACACCAGACCTTAGCCAAGTCCCAAAAATGTTCATCGCTAACAACACCCAACTTAAGAAAAACAATGGCAGAGGGCAAGTCAGGGAGGAAAGTAGCAGTGGTCTTAACTGACTGCAGTTAAAATATCCTATTTTCATCGGGCTCCCTGCTCAGCAGGGAGTCTGCTGCTCCCTCTGACCCTCACCCCTCTCATGCTCTCTCTCTCATTCTCTCTCAAATAAATAAATAAAATCTTTAAAATAAAATAAAATATCCTATTTTCCAATTTTACAAAGACCACTGCTAGAACCCCTCCCAGAACTACAGGGTGAACAGCCCTAAAGCATAATCTTCATTAGTTTCTTGATCTAGTTAGCTGATTCTATTAAGTCATTCAAATCTTGTTCAAATGTCCCCTCATCAGAAAGTTTTCTCTAACCACTGTAGCTGACCACCCTCTTTTGTCATTCTGTACCCCTAATACTGTTCTATTTTTCTTCAGAACACTTACCACTACCTAGCATTACGTTATCTATTCATAATGAACTGAAGCTTTAGGAACAAGATTCTGTTCTGTTTTGTTCAATGCAACATCCCAGCACTAAGCACAGTGCCTGGTAGGTTCTCAACAAACTTGAGGTGCATGGAAGGATGTCTATAAATTATTGTTGAATAGGGAAAGAAAAACACATTGTAGAGAGATATACAGTCAATCCTCATTATTTATAGATTCTGTATTTATGAATCTGCTTACCCATTAAAATGTATTTGTAACCCAAAAATCAATGCTCACAGCACGTTAGCAGTCATTCACAGATATGCACAGAGCAGTGAAACTTTTGCATCATGTAATGTGCATGTTTCCAGCTGAGGTTAAATAAGGTGATGCTCTGTTTTCTTATTTCAGCTCTCACTTTACAAACACATGTCCTTCTCATGGTCTATTTAGTGCTACATTTTTTTGCATTTGATTTGCTGTTTATTTTTTTTAAGATTTTATTTATTTATTTGAGAGAGTGAGAACACGAGCAGGGAAGGAGGGTACAGAAGGAGAGGGTGAAGTAGGCTCCAGGCTGAGCAGGGAGCCCAATACTGGGCTCAATCGCAGGACCCTGAGATCATGACCTACGAACGAAGGCAGAAGCTTAACCAACTGAATGACCCTGAGCTCCCCTGATTTTGCTGTTTAAAATGGCCCCCCAAGTAGTGCTTAAGTGTTGTCTGGTATTCTTAAGCACAAAAAGCCCATAATGTACTTTACAGAGAAAATATGTGTATTCTAGATGAGCTTTGTTCAGACCTGAGTTATAGTGCTGTTGGCCATGAGTTCAGCATTGAGTTAATAATATATATCAAATAAGGTGTCTTTAGACAGAAATACATACAAAACAGGTTTTTTTATTGATAAGTTGATGAAAATGTTGTGACCAGAGGCTCACAGGAACCTAACTCTGAATTTCCCCTAGGAGCAATGGTTCAGGATTCACTCACTTAGTGTTTAGAGCAACTTTATAGAATATAGCTATTGCAAATAATGAGAACTGACTGGATATAGTATATTCCATTTGTTTTAAGAAAATATGACAGGTAGCTAGATGGATAGATGATTAATTGATTGAAAGATAAATAAATGGATAAATAGATATAAAAGTAAATTTGTAAAGACATAGAAATATATCTGGAAGCATATATGCCAAACTGTTAGCTCTCGGGAGTGGGATTAAGGGGATATAAAAAGAGTTTCACTTTGTGCCCTGTATTATACTTCTGTATTTTTGAAATGTTTTCAACAAGTAATTATAATTTTGCTAATTTTTCAAACAGATATTTTTAACAAAATTAAAACAATAAATTCTTGGGGGACCTGGATGGCTTAGTTGGGTAAGCATCCGACTCTTGCTATCACCTCAGGTCATGATCTCAGGATCAAGCCCCATGCCAACTCCACACTGCTTAAGATTCTCTCTCTCCCTCTCCCCTTACCCCCCCACCTCTCTCCCTCTCAAAACAAACAAACAAATTCTTCTTTAAAAACACTCATAAACTTAAGCAAGTACTAGGTAAAAAGCTCATGTAATCTTTGGACATTTTCATTTGAGAAGGAACATCAACAAGAAAGTGCAGAAAATAACAACAGACCAGATAAGTGATAGAAGAGGTAAAACAGTATAAGAAAATACCAACATTTCTTCACCAAATTGCTAAATAAGCAAGTGCACAAATAAAGAACAGACATCTGTGAGAATGAAGTTGCCTTTACAGGAACAACGATGCGAATGAAAAAACATGTAAGAAAAGAGAAGGGTCGTCAGGTTTGACATAACTCACATCATCAAAGGAGAACCAAGTCAGAAAAACAAAACAGAACACAAAAGCTTAAATCAAACAGAACTATCTAATTCATGATATAGTGAAAACAAATAGGCACTAGAGCAAAGGGATCTTCCTGGATTTGACTCTTCTCCACATTCTACATTTAAGCAGCTAGAAGTTTTCTTAAGTAGCATCCTATTCAACCTTTACAAAAATACTGGGCTTCTAATAAGAAATTGCTTTTTATTTTCTCCAAAAACAAAATACATCGTCCGTGTGAGCTTAGTGATTCTCTATAAGAGCAGGTCATTTTTCATACAGTGTTGGACACTGAGTAAAGACAGGAGTGCTGCTAATTTATTCCAGGCATAAGAGACTGTGCGCATGCACAGTAGATGGAGAAACAAGATTTAGTGCCCATTCCTAACATAGCGCCTGAGGGGTAAAGTCGGTTCTCAGAGTTGGAATCATTCTTCTTGTTTCATGAACAGAAACTCATGAGGTAAGAAGAATCTGGGTGATGTTTTCCCTCTCCTCCTCACAGACAAGAGCTGTACAGAACTGCCCCAGGTGGCCTTAGAATCAGCAAAAGGGCCTTTCGGCCACAACTGCCATCTTCCAGTAATTTGCCAAAATGACCAACACAAAGGGGAAGAGGAGAGGAACCCGCTCTGTGTTCTCCCGGCCTTTTAGGAAACATGGAATTGTTCCTTTGGCCACATACATGCGTATCTACAAGAAAGGTGATATTGTGGACATCAAGGGAATGGGCACTGTTCAAGAAGGAATGCCCCGCAAATGTTAGCATGGCAAAACTCGAAGAGTCTACCGTATTACCCAGCATACTGTTGGCATTGTTGTAAACAAACAAGTTAAGGGCAAGATTCTTGCGAGGGGAATTAATGTAAGTATTGAGCATATTAAGCACTCAAAGAGCCGAGACAGCTTCCTGAAGCACATGAAGGAAAATGATCAGAAAAAGAAGGAAGCCAAAGAGAAAGCTACTTAGGGTCAATGGAAGGGCCAGCCTGCCCCACCCAGAGAAGCACACTTTGGGGGAGCCTGAGCTGCTGGAACCCATTCCCTATGAATTGATGGCATGATAAATGTAAAAAAATAAATAAATAAAAGACCTCAAGACTGTTTAAAAAAAAAAAAGGAATCAGCAAAAGGTTAACACTATTCTCCCCAGCTCCTCACCCATTATGCCCCTCCCCCCCACCACCATCCCCGTAACTTCCTTGTTCCATGGGCTCCCTGAAAGGTGTCACTTTTAAAATGAATTCTGTGGATTCAACATTGGGACTGATAGATTTCTAATTAACCCAAGTGTAAGAAAATCTAGACGATCGGAAGAGCCATCTTGGAGCTTCTGCCCTGGAAGATAAGAGAAGTTGGAGGGGTAAATCTCCAACGAGAAACTGCTGTGACTCGAGGGTGTCACTCAGCAAGATGCCCTTGTATGATGCTGGGTTAATGTTTTTACCACCATAGACTTGACTGGCATACTTTGCAATCACCCACCAAAAAAGCCATACAATTGCCCTCTGAAGTCAAATATTGCATAACACGTTACAGAACAGAAATTAGGAATGTTCAAATGAGAGGTTTTCCCAAAAGAGCCACACGTAACATGAGTACATGCCTGCTTAGTGGGCATGAAATTGTACTGTATTTCTTTCCCAAGTACATTTGTTTCCTTAAACGGGCAAAATTTCTTTAATTAAAAAAAAAAAAGTTTCCAGGGCATCTATTGATCCTTCATCGTGAACATTTATATTAATGGTTGAGAATAAAATGTGCGCATTTAAGGAAAGAAAAAAAATCACTATGCAAGCTAATCTCACGCCAAGCCTACAGCCAAGCTAATTGAATTTTAAGTACAGTAGTGAGTTCCTCCTTCTTCACACCACTAATATATTTCACTGAATATAGAAATAATTTTTCACTGTATATTTTAAGAACACATAAATAGACAACATTATGGCTCACAGATAGACCAAGGAAAGGCTTCTCCTGTGGTTTTTACTCTCCATCTTTATAAGTCTGCAAGAAAGGAAAAAAAGATGGACCTTCATCAGAACCTGACCTTGACCATTTTTAGGGCAGAAAAAATGAGGAAACCTTCCAGAAGGCATCACTAATACTCAGTAAAACAAATACATTTCAAGAGCTCAGAGTTAAATTCATCTAATGAGCCGGTAATGAAAAATTTTTTCTAGGACTACTTGCCTGAGGGATTTAAGGCTTTGTTATTGGAAAATAAGAAATTCTAGACTCTGAGAAAGGCCACTTGGCTCAGCATGGATGATACATTCAAATTCCCTGATTCCAGCTCCCTACAGTTTCTCAATTTACAAATTCATCTATTCATCTTTTTGGAAAAAATAAAATGATGCTTCTAGCTTCTCTAGAATTTTTTGGCGACTACTTATTTGTGACATTTATCCTCCAGGTGAGAGCATTTTTGACAGTAACATCTTTTTTCTCCTACTGTCCTATTTGTATAAGGTCAGATTGGCCTCTATAGTGTGAGCGTGAAGAGCTTAATTAGAACAATATTATTATCCTTCACAATTTACAGAAATATATTTGGCCTCTGCAAAGTGTCATTGTCCTCAGAGAGAATAAGCTGCTTCCTTATTAAGCCCTTTGGAAAAACAGAAATAGTTCTTCTGAACCTTTTGGTGTTGGCAAGGCATTCCACCGTGTTGCTCTTAAAGTAAAAGAACAGAAGAAACACGGTGGTCTTGAAATTTTATTCTAAAACGTCCTCAAGGGGTGCCGGGGTGGCTCAGTCTGTTTGCACGTCCGCCTTCAGCTCAGGTCATGATCCCAGGGTCCTGGAATCGAGCCCAGCATCGGGCTCCCTGATCGGCGGGAAGCCTGCTTCTCCCTCTCCCACTCCTACTCCCCCTGCTTGTGTTCCCTCTCTCGCTGTGTCTCTCTCTGTCAAATAAATAAATAAAATCTTTTTAAAATATAAAAAATAAAAAGTTCTCAAGTGAAAATCTGAAAAATCACTGAGTCAGTCTTGGAATTGGTAGGTTTCAGAGGACGAATGCTGTTGAACCCACGTAGGAAGGGACTTGGTTTATAAGCAGGCAGGATCTACCCCTCCTGCGACCTGTATATGTGACTCTAGCTTGTCCCTTCAGGAACCCCATTTCACCCATTCCTACAACTTCAGCTCCTTTTATGCAAGGGTGGCACCAATTGTAGGCAACCACATTGCTTGACTCTCTTTCCCTCAAAATTTTAGCCAGAAAGACCACAAGCAGAAATTCCACCTTCTCAAGATCAAAATTAATGGGACCATTTGCTTTCTTAATTCCTTTTATTATTCCACTGTTCAGATTCTTCTCAGTGATGTTCACATCTGTTACTTTCCTTCAACATCAGCATTTATCACCATGTCCCCAACTACTGCATCTCCCTCAGTTTCCCCATTTCTCCCCTCAATGATATTACCTTAGTCTCTTAGCCTTTTGGCCATCAGACCACCTGGCTATTTTTCACTGCCTCTTCTCTTGTCTTCTAGGTACAGTATCTTGTCAACTCTCCCTCTGCGGTATCACTTCGTCTCCCCCTTCCTCTGCGCTCCTGCAACCACTGCCCAGCTGCACGTATCCTTCTCTTACTGGAAAACCCTAATTTGTGGTATTCAATTTACCTGCATCCAACCCGCTCCCCCCATCCCATCCTTTTTCAGCCCATCGTACTCTGTGCAGCCATCTCTGTCTTCCTAAAATTCCATTTTCGGTATTTTGTCCTCTGATCCTATTTTTTCCAGGCGCGTCCAGCCACGTTTAACCACCTATGCTGGAACAACAGCAACCGTCATGCCGTAGCTGAGTACCTGCAACAATCATTCTAGGTGCTACGCACATTTCTTTACATACATTATATTTAGTCCTCTCTACAGCCTTAAGAGTTAAGTTTTGTCATTCCCATTTGGATCATAGAGAATACTGAGCCTTAAAATGGCTAAGCAATTCTTCCAGTAATGACTAGCGCTGAATGAGAATGCTCATCAGTTCGCCTTCCAAACCCAAGCTTTTCCCTGATGATGAAGGTCTTCGATTGCCTAACGGATCTCTCTGAATTCTTGCAGCCGGCAATCTTAACATCCTCACGACCTGACCCACCTGATCCACCGCAAACCTTGTGCTCCAAAGGATGGTGATTAAGGTCGCGCACTCTGGAAGCAGCTTGTCTGGGTTCAGGTCTTGGCTCCACAGCTCACCAGTTTGGCCAGGCTCAGCAAGCTACTCTACCTCTCTGCACCTTCACTTTCTCATAAATTCTGCTTACGGCACTCGACTCAGAGAAATGTGAGATTAAATGAGACAATGCCTCTCTTTACAGGATCCCATCTGTTTCCCTGCCAAGAATGATCTTCCTTTTTTCAACTTATGAAGATGCAACACAAACTCACCACTAACTCTTAGTAATTAATTTCATTTTCATAATATTTCCTGTAGCTAAAGTCCCCTTGTTTCGTTTAAAGAGTCTCACAAACATATTTAGAATATGTCACATTATCTTGCTCTTGATCGGATATTACCTTGTTGTTGTTCTTTTGTTCTTTCTTATCCAGTGTTTTTCTCTTCCCAAAATGATTATAAATTTCAAAGGATGCAGACATTATCTCCCGTATGCGTCACAAGAACTTAATATGGTGCTGAACACAAAATGCTTTGCCCCAAGCTGAGAACCTCGGATTTACATTTCGTAAGTTATTATATACTAACCATACTATCAGTCACATTTTATTCTTTCTTCTCTTTGTGGTGGTGAAATTCCTCCTCTAAGATTCTAATCATCTCCAGCCTTGACCCTAATATCCCAACCGCACCATCTTAGGAATTCGCTCCCTCATTCAGGACCAGTAACGGGGACTACGGGCAGGCCAGCGTGACTGAAAGAGGAGAAGGTGAGAGGACACAGAGCAAGATTAAGCCTGAGAGGCCGGCAGAGCCAGAACAGGCAGAATCCATCTGGTTCCCTCATCCTATTTTAAGACAGGGCATAGTGGCCAAAAATGCTTGTTCCGGAGCTGGGCTACTGGGGGTCTAAATCCTGACTATGTCACTATGGGCTGATTACTCCTCCTCTGGGCCTTGGTTTCCTGACTAATACCATGAGAAAAGTTATGAAGTTGGTGTCACCAACAGATTCCCTAGGAAACAGATTCTGAGATAGAAATTTGTGTAGGGAGGAAAACATCAGGAAGGCAGGGAAGGAAGGCAGTTTGAGGAGAGGGTGAAACGGAACTGGAACACGGTGGCAACAGAGCCTCAGCTGTTCCTACAAAGAACTCTGAGACTAGAATGGCCCTGCAGACATACCTTGAATTGGGGCAAGTCGACGGGACCTTTTTACTCCTGAATGGACCAACCGCTGGATACAGGCTACCTCTGGACAGGTATGCAACCTTGGGCCAGGCAGCTCCTTTCTGCCAAGGGCAATTTCCAGAGAGGGATTTAGCTAAAAGCTGTCAGCAAACAACCCCTCAGGAAATGAGAGAACAGACGCCTTGTCCTAGAAGGGAGATCTGTTGGACAAACTACAGCATCCACTACAGCGGGTATAAAGATTAAATGAATTAGTATCTACAAATCACTTAGAATAGCATCTGACACATTTAAGCCCAAAGTAAGTGTCGGCTGTTACATCAGCTTCATTGCTTACAAGGTCTCTTTGCTTTACCTCAAGATTTCCTGACTAAAATTTTAAAAGAAAGGTGACAGTACTTTTTTTTTGTTGTTATTTCAATACCCTAAGCATCTAAACGCTATGAATATTTATGCATTTTTTGATGATTTATGGGTTTGCTTCCACCTATTACATAATGCCTTGGCTTGTACTTTCAAAATGTTTGTTTCCATACTGTCTATCACAGCTTAAGGCAAATAGAGGAGAACGGTGTCTTCTTAACTAAACATTGGCATCCCTAAACACATACCGAGCAACTGTTGGCTATTTAAAGAGTAAATTAATACAGAGAACCTTGAAAAGAAAGATGAAGTTTAAAAAAAAAAAAAAAGTGCCAAACTGAGGGGCATACTTCAATGTCAATGCCAGGAGGACTAGAACTTGGCAAATCTCTGAATGGATACCCTTCCAGCCACACTCTGGGACCTCCCTCTCCTCCTGGCAATATCCCTGAGGCATTGATTTCCTCATCTTGAGCCCTAGCTGCCCAGAGACCAAAGTTTGGGGACCCTGGTGCTGTTATTGCAGGGAGACTGATATATGTATGTAGCTACCAAACTTTAAATTTAGCAAAAAGTGGTAGTATATATCTCTCCCCATATATACCACAATCCCTCAAAATAATGTAATGCTCCAATTCACATGTAAACTTGTTTAATAGCATTACTGAATAAATACGTAGTTTTCTACACCATGAATTTTCTTAATCAATGTTTAACAAATGTACAACTATTATATATTTCATGGTAAGAAAACATTCCAATACTCAATTTCTAGAGCTTTGCATTCTTCCTAATCCTCAACACCATGTGTCTTTTACAACTGAAAGGCATCCGAGATACGGATTTCCCCTTAAGGTTAGAAACAGTATCTTATATTTATCTATGTATTCCTACAGTACCTTTTACGTAGTA
Organism: Leptonychotes weddellii; assembly: GCF_054177405.1. Lineage (NCBI taxonomy): Eukaryota > Metazoa > Chordata > Mammalia > Carnivora > Phocidae > Leptonychotes > Leptonychotes weddellii. The sequence goes on along the minus strand of NC_138376.1, from coordinate 107,510,684 downwards.
AAAAAAGCAAAAGAAAAATCATCATTTGACAAATATTAATTGCATACAGACACTGAGCTAGGTGCTAGAAATGTAATCCTGAACTAAATATATAAATTCTCTATTCACATGTAGAGAACAATCTAGTCGAAGAAACAAGCCACTAAAGAAATATATCTCTTATACTTTTTCTTTTTTCTTTTATACTTTTGATAAATGATGTTAAGGAAAAATCAGAATGTGATGAGTGATTATTTTAGGGGAAGTTGTTTCAGATTGGGTGGGCAGGAGAAAAGAGGGAGATAACAGAAAAGAAGCAGAGTCCAGCTGGGATGGAAAGGATGAGGAGGAGTTAGCCAAAACGACATGGGTAGAGGATCCCAGGCAGCGGGTACGCCATGTGTAAGGAGATGAAGGAATCTTCCGTGTTATACCATTGGCAGAGGGACAGGACTATTGGCAATTTAGAGTGCAATTCAGAGATAAATCTGATTGAAAGCTTAATATGCAGGTTTTTAAAACTTAAAACTTTTAAAACTTTGCTTACTTCGTAAACAATTATTAAAAAACACATTTTTGGTTTGACATTGAAATATTTAATTCTTTTTTTTTTTTAAGATTTTATTTATTTATTTTACAGAAAGAGAGAGACCGCACAAGCAGCCTAGGACCCTGGGATCATGACCTGAGCTGAAAGCAGATGCTTAACCAACTGAGCCACCCAGCCGCCCTGTGAAATATTTATTTCGTTAAGGATCAATCATCATAAGAAGATGTGTTGTATATATACAATGGAATATTATGCACGCCATCGAAGAAATGAAATCTTGCCATTTGCAACAACGTGGATGGAACTAGAGGATATTATGCTAAGCGAAATAGGTCAATCAGAGAAAGACAAGTATCATATGATTTCACTGATATGGGGAATTTGAGAAACAAGACAGAGGAGCATAGGGGAAGATAGGGAAAAATGAAACAAGACGAAACCGGAGAGGGAGAGAAACCATAAGAGACTCTTAATCTCAGGAAACAAACTGAGGGTTGCTGGAGGGGAGGGGGGTCAGAGGGATGGGGTGGCTGGGTGATGGACACTGGGGAGGGTATGTGCTATGGTGAGCGCTGTGAATTGTGTAAGACTGATGAATCACAGACCTGTACCCCTGAAACAAATAATACATTATATGTTAATTAAAAAAAAATAAAGAGTACACTTATCATGAAAAAAGAAAAAGGATCAATCATCATGGTAGATGTTATGAATACAAGGTGAAGGAGAGAGGGTTCATCCTCCAGGAGCTTACAGTTCAGCAAGAAGAGGAAGTCAACGGACAGTCACATGAAGAGGGGCAAGTGCTGGGGAAGGGGCTAGTACAGAGAGTGAAGACAACTCAGAAGGGACCATTAACTTCAAGGAGGGCCTCCTGACAGCAAGGAGCATATAATTGGACATGTGCTCCAAGGTAACCACTACAATAGTGGGCCGAGTAAAAAGCTCAGGATCCCTCATGGGAGAGGATTAGCTTGCCTGCAAATGTTGGGACGTCTGAAAAGAGGTCCTGACCCAGGAGAAGAGCCTTGAAAGAGGACAGAACATGAGGGGACATCTGAAGGAGATGACCATTTAAACCTTAAAAGGTTTTTTAAAAGAAGTGAAATTAATAGAATTGATAACAGTAAGAGCAAACAATTCCATACTACTTTAAAAGTAAATCCATGTGATTCAGCATTATTTCATTTAATTGTTCACAATGGGCTGCTTTTCTCAACTCAGCAATAGTGTGTGTTCCTTACGTTTACTCCATTGTTTCTGTTTCCATCTGACTTCTTAAATTTAGCAGAATTCATCTGCCAAATCACAAGAGAGCCAGTTTTACGTGTGGACCTTATCATATGTACCCCATACATTTTGTAAAATAACGCTAACGCTAATAATGGAAACCACACTATCTCGGCATTTCCTGAGTGCTGTGGTTTTGATAGTAGACTCTTCACAGCGTCCTGGAGTTTTAGATGGCGTTCATTTTGGGGTTTTGTTTGTTATCTCTTCAGACAGGACCCTCAGTCCTGGCTCTTCCTTAATCAGCTAAACCGTTGAATGGTAAAAGCCTCTTTTCCTTGGGGAACTAGAACACTGTAATATAATCTTTCTGCCATTCCCAACAAAAGACTGTCACCTGACGCCCACAGCCTCTGTTGGCCGTAAGTTTTAAAGTACTGATTCCACACACTTGTGAGTAAGAGAGGAACCCCTGAGTAAAGAAGAACAAAAGGCTAGAGGTGTAGGAAGCAGAAAACCAGCGGGAGGAAGCAGAAGAACGAGAAAGAGCAAAAGAGGGAACAGTTTATTACAGAAAACAGTCAGAAGAGAATGTCAAGGAACGTGAATGCCTTCTCTTTCATTAAGTTACCAGAGTTTCTAAAGTCAGAAGAGGATTTGCAACCACTTCTTTAAAATGTTGGCCACATTTTATAATGATCGGGTATTCCCAGGTGTCTAAATGTCTCGCATATTTTAGGAGATCAATTCAGTTCTGATCACAGTTCCAAATACATTGGTGACTCGATGAATATTACTCAGTGGGCTTGTACTAAAAGCAAACCTGTCCCCTGGAGAACTCCCGATTAATCAACAAGCAAGGGAAGAAAAAGGTATAGAAATGACTGCTACCTGCACTTTGAATTCAGAGAAAGTGCTAGATAAATGGATTCTCATGTCTAAGGTCAAATAGCCAATCAAGGGCAAAGCCAAGACCAGCTGCCCTGCACTGGTTGAATCCCTGTGGATTCAACCTGTTTCCCTCCCTGTATCACAAGGGGTTGTTAATTTAAATAAAGCCATCCTTTAGCCATAAAACAAAAGAGGGTTCTTTTGTGATGGGTATTTTTTTTTCCCTTAAAAAACATCCTTTGAAGAAGTTTCTCTATTTACCCTAGACATAGTAGAATGTAGCAAAAACAGTTATATAACATCTCTTTATGCTTCCTTCTGCTAATAGGGAAAGACCGAATCACACATGGTCATTGCACAGTAGAAGAACCATCAGCCTCCCCTGGGGTATTACCTAATATTTATTTGAAAAACAATTTTTATTTGGATTCATGCTTCGCTTCCCGCTTTCCAGAGATCTGTATCTGAGAAGGCAGAGAGTTGATTGTCAGAAATTACCGCACACGCAACAAATTTCCGTGCTGTGTTTGCCTCTGGTAAAGCAACTCAACTTATGTATTTCAAATGTGGTCTCCTGGTCTCTCTGAGATGTTCTTGGGGACCCTGAACAATACAGGAGCTCCTGCTACTGCTCACAAAGGCACAGCGGTGGCTTTCAAATGGAGTCATTCCGCTAAAGCCGAGCATGACAATGGGAAGTAGAGGATCCACTCTCCAGCTGGTGTTAAATCGTGCAAGGTATTGTCAAATCCTTTCCCCAAGGCTGGCATCTTCCCTTCTATTCAGTAAATGCCTCTACAGAATCCAAATGCTTCAGGGTTCAATTGTTGCATGGTAAGCATTGACAATCACCCTATACTTTCTGCAGGGGCTGTGCATACAGTGTAAGTGACTCAAAGCTGTCAGCAACTTGGACGATCTCTATTAGGTCTTGCATCCCTACAACAGCCAAGGGTGATACCATTTGTCACCCTCCTGTAACATACCGTGAGGGCATTTTACTTTATAGAATCACCGAATGTAAAGGGCCAGAAAATAATTTAGAAATCAAAACCCAGTGTTATACAAACGGGGGAGGAGTTTCTGAGAGCCAAAGTGATTTGTCCAATGTTATAGCCACAAATGATGGCCCAATCAGGCCTTGAACCCTGGTGTCCTGGCTCCAGGCTGCCTCTCACTGTACCATAGTTCCTACGCTGTCAGGTATGGGAGCACAGGGACCATACCTAGTCCGTTTGTCACTCTATATCTAGCTGTTAGCACGGTGCCTAACACATGGCATGGGAATGTTGAATGGTTGGGTCCCAAATCTAACTCATTTTTTTTAAAAGTCTTAGTGGGTCACCTGGGTGGCTCAGTCAGTTAAGCAGCTGCCTTCAGCTCAGGTCATGGTCTCAGGGTCCTGGGATCCAGCCCTGCATCAGGCTCCCTGATCAGTGGGGAGTCTGCTTCTCCCTCTCTGCCTGTACCTCCCACCCCCCACTTGTGTGTGCTCTCTCACTCTATCAAATAAATAAATAAAATCTTTAAAAAAAAAAAAAGTCTTAACTATTTTAGCTTATGTAGCTGGGTCTGTGAGAATGGGGTTATGGTGGAAAAAAAGATCGACTCAGACAAAAGGGCCACCAGACACGTGGGGAATAGGATATGGGGTTTGCAGAGAAGGACAGGATTGGGGGGAAATATCAGAAGCTTATAACTGAAGGAAGAAAATCAGCGTAGGATGTCTGGCCCCAAAGTGTGGCTCTCTGAAGCCCCACATCTCAAAGAAGTTGTGTAGTATATGAAGGGGACCCAAGGGATCCAGGACAGAGCAGGTGATACACGCCTTTCCCTACCAAGAGAGCAGCCCAAATCATGGGGCATGGGTTCTTCAAAGAGCTCATTGCCAAGTTCTGACCCATGCAACCTCCCCCCCCACCATGAGACTTTTGGCCTCCTTGAAACATTAGCTATGAAAGTGACTTGTACAGTGATGATCTTGAATCCCATCTCTTTCAGGGATGTCATCCAGAACCCAACTTACATCAAATTCCACCGCAGGCTGCGGAGGGAAGCAATGCGAGGAGAAGCTCACTTCATGAGGATCCGGAGTTCCCCCAGGGTGCTGCCCATGCTCTGACTGTGGCATCATAACAGCCACTGTCCCTCCGTCCCCACCCTTCAGCATGATGTACTTAACCCTACCGAAACGATCTCGTACACCCCATAATCTCTTACACAGTCAGCACGGTTTAGCCATTTAAACACTTACGTATCTCAAATATCTATTTTCTGGCTCAACATCTCTGCTGACCTTCAACTGCATGACTTAAAGGCACCTCATAAGCAAAATTTTCAAATCTTAAGTGAATGCAATAGATCTTCATTATTTGCGGATTCCAAATTGCAAATTTGTCTATTTGCTACCATGTATTTATAACCTCCAAATCAATACACGGGATGTTTTCACGGTCTATCACAGACATGTGCAGAATGGAGAAAAATTTAAGATGCTGGACCCACACATTCCCACTGAGGTAGAATGAGGTGATGTTAAAGCTCTCGTATATGAAACCAGTCTTCTTTATGCAGTCTAATTTGTGCCACCTTTTTCACATTTTTTGTGTGTTTTGTTGAGGATTTCACTTTTAAAATGAACACCCAAAATACCGCTGGAGTGTTTTCTAGTGCTGCTGAGCATAAGACTATGATGTGCCTTTCAGAGAAAATATATGTATTAGTAAGCTTTGTTCAGTCATGCGTTACAGTGTGACTGGCTGAAATTTCAATGTTAATGAATTAACAATATATATTGAATAGAGTGTCTATGATGGTTAATTTTATGTGTCAATTTGACTGCCCTCTTCAGTGCCCAGATTAAACATTAGTTTTGGGTGTGTCTGCGAGGCTGTTTCAGGACAAGATTAGCATTTGATTCCTTAGACTCTGAAGAATGATTGCCTTCCCCAACTGTGGGTGAGCATCCTCCAATCCCTTGAGGGCCTGAGTGGAACAAAAGGCAGAAGAAGGAGGAATTCAGCATGTTTTTCCCCCTGCCTGACGTTTGAGCTAGGTCTTCTGCTCTTAGGCTGGAATTTACCCCATAGATTCCCCTGGTTCTTAGGCCTTCGGTCTTCAAACTCACGCTAGAATTACACCACCAAATCTTCTGAGTCTCCAGCTTGCAGATGGCAAATTGTGAGACTTAGCCTGCATAATTGGGCGAGCCATAATAAATCTCCATAAATATATATGGAGGTATATATATATATATATTTTTTTTTTTTTCCTATGGTTCTGTTTCTTTGGAGAACCCTAACTAATGCAGTGTTTTTAAACAGGAACACACAAAAAAAACAAGACTAGGTGTTAATCACTTGATGAAAATGTTGTGACCGGGGCACCTGGGTGGCTCAGTCGTTGGGCATCTGCCTTCGGCTCAGGTCATGATCCCGGGGTCCTGGGATCGAGTCCCACATCGGGCTCCCTGCTCGGTGGGGAGCCTGCTTCTCCCTCTCCCACTCCCCCTGCTTGTGTTCCCTCTCTGGCTGTGTCTCTCTGTCAAATAAATAAATAAATAAAATCTTTAAAAAAAAAAAAAAAATGTTGTGACCAGAGGCTCCAGGAACTTAACCCTATATTTCCCCTAGAAGCAAGGGTTCAATATTCACTTATTCAGTGTCTATAGCGACTTTATAGAACGTAACCTCCATAAATTGAGAGAATTGACTGGAATTATCTCTCAACTGCTTCTTAAATCTCCACCTTATCCACAAGCTCAAGGTCCCGCAAACCTGGAGACCAGACATCCTCTTCTCCATTTGTACTCAGTCAGCCCTCAGTCTAAATAAACATAATCCCTCCTCCTCAGGCCCCACCACCTCGGGTCAGGTTCTCACCACCTAGCACCAAAATGATCACCGTGGGCTCCTAACTGGTCTTCCCACATCCATCTTTTCTTCAGCCCTTCATCTCCTGCCCCTGTGAATTGACTGTGACTCTCCCCTGCTGGAAACCCTACCTTTGAGATCTCGCCAGGCCTGCAGCCACACCTCAACTCCAAATTCCCCAGGGAGCACCGAAGCTCCTGTGAAAACAAACTGCTGGAGTCCTTCCTTTGCCTTAGTCATGGCTCCCCAAGTTCACTCGTTTGCATCTGCTGATCTCCCCACCTGGGCTGCCCTGTTCTTTCCTTTTTAAGTTAGCAAGCACCTATTTCTCTTTTGAGACACATCTCAAGTGGCACCTCCAACACGAAGTGTTCCCTGATCCAAACACCAGAGGAGGAAGGCAGCGCCATTCTTGGGGCTCCTTCAGCATCTGGTACATACTTTTCTAACCGCCTTGACCACATCCGATGGTAACTGTTCAGATTTTCCTATTCCTTTGCCCTGTGGACGGATCTCGAGGACAGGAGCTGTTTTTTCACGCCTGATCTCACAAGACGTTTCTGCTTAGAATATGGGATTCAATAAACAACGATGACAAAGGGGATTGAGTACAGGAATAAAAGACATTATCCCCACAGTGTCACTTGGATTTACTCTCCTGTTCCGTGACTCTCATCTTGGTCTTAGCTCTCTACCTGCCTGAAGTCATCATTTGGTTAACTACCCACTCAGGGAAGGGGGAGAAGTTTCTCAGCAAAACTGTTAACTGCCAGGTGTTGACTATTTTAAAGCTTATGGTTGAAACCAGAAAAATACCTGGCCTCCTGCCTAACCTTCGCTTTGGCCTGGAAATTCCCTGCCCCTTTTGTCCCTTACCTACAACTTAGCCTTCCTTGAAGGTCTAAATCTTTTCTTCTCCAACGAGCCTTCCCAGCTACCTTCTCATCTACCCCCTAGCCTCTGTCTACCTTATCTGCTGTGCTGCTTGAGACGTCCCCCGGCATGCACCAGCTGACACTTTTATTTATTTTTCTGGGTCTCCTGACCCGTCCCTTGAGCAGTAATGGAAGGTTCCTAAAAACAGGTACCAATGCCTGCCTGGCACACAGTAGACATGAAACACGTTTGCTACGTAAGCGAATCACAATAAGCCTTTGAGGTAGGTGTCAGAATAGCCAAAGAGCAGTACAGCATAATGAGTGAGAACTCATGCCTGGGTGGGAATCCTGATGTGATCACATTCCATCTGGGAAAACGTGAGTTATTAAATCTCTTTGTGCCTCAGCTTCCCCACCTGTAAAATGGGATTAATGACAGTATATACCTCACAAGTCTTTGTCACGTTCAAAAGAGAGAATGCATATTAATCACTGAGCAAACTCCCTAGCACAACACCTGGCCCACAGTACATACTCCAGGCATCGTTGGCCATCATGAATCTATTCTGTATAAAAGAGAAAACCGGTCTAAAGAATAAATTACCCAAGATCACTAGGACATAAATCGCGAGGTGGGGTTAAAGTAGTGGCAAGTTGAAGGGGTTTCAAAGAGTAAAAGGACAAAACTGATTTGAGAGTAACAAGGATGTGCTGACCCAAAGAGGAGAGGAGCCGAGACAGCCCTGTTGGATCATATTTATACAAGGGGAGAAAGTGCGTGCATAGAGGCCTCTCGAATGCAGGCATTCTGAATATGCAAAACTTGGCACTAAGGGATATGGAGTGCAAAAAAAGAAGAGTACATTCCAGAACAGGGTCCAAGGGGATGCTGGCTCAGACAAAGCACATAAGGCTAAAGAGAGGCCGAGGAGGGCTGGGAAGGAGTTTGACAGTATCACAATCTGGGGGCAGAGGGCAGGATAAGAGTGAGCGCCCCACGATGGGCCTTCCCCAAAAGCTGAACCCATCAGGAGAGCCTGTGACAAAGAAATGTCTGGAAGGAACTGTGCATGCTTTAACCTGAGGAAAGGAGACTCCCTGTGATGTTTCGCACTTGTACTCGCCCAAGTTATGCTCCCCTGGGGTAAAGGTCAGTCATGAGCTGTGCCAACCCCCAGGCCAGCTTCTCCCTTACCCACAGGACACAAGGTGCCCAGGGGCTGCAATGCTTTCTAGTCATGTATGAAAATGTTTTCAGCTGCGTTTCTTTTAAAATCAGAAGAGAGAAAGAATGGAATAATAATGAATACGTAAGAGTGAATCCAGCCTGGATTATATTCATCTTTACAGCAGTTCAGTCACAACATCCCATCGTCAGTGTGGAGGAAGGGCCCTTGAAGGCAAAAGTCCCCAGCTAAGTAAGTGAACCACTTACCAGATAAAGCACCAAAGTCACAAGGCGGCCATGCCAATCATGTGAGCTGGAATCCAGTGATCAAGAAAAGTTAGGAAGAAGAAGTCCAGAACACGAGGGCCCTATGTTTGGGAAGGAAATCTCCCTGTTGTGGCGAGACAAAGAAGTTCCCGGATCTTCCCCACGCCCCACTTACCCCCACCCCCACCCCAGCAACAATGTAACAATTAGAACACTGGGTGTCACAGAAGTTAATTACACCTATTTTATGCAACATCAGTGATCACCCAAACACTTCCCCAATCTCACTTCTATCATTTTGGTCAAGCTCTTCCTCCCTTTCAGCCTGTACAATAAACACCTAGCCCATTGACGGTGCCTCCAAATGCTTAAAGAATGACTGTATCATGTTTTGAGCTCTTAATCATAAATTCTGAAAACTGGAATTTTCATGCCACGCTCTATAACCTATACATCTATTCCTACGAAATATTAGGATCAGTTAAGAACAGCTCTCATCACTGAACCATTTTAACTGAGTAAAAAAGAAAAGGGGACATGTCTTCCTCTTATTTTGCACTGAACACAGTCCATTGAGGTTTATAAATACACTTTATCAAATCCCTCTGTGCAAGTAGTCCTGAGTGTTCCCCCACCAACCCTGCACCATGAGAGAATGAATAAATGAATATCTAACAGGGCCCACACAATACCCACGAGATAATCGGCATTCTGAAAGTGTCTGAAGATATCATGTATGATAGACACCAAAGAGTGACCCTGTGCATTTTACTCCTGAATTACTGGTTGGCAGAAATGGCTGAGCAATACAAACAGATCTGAGGAGGACACAACAGATAAATTCAGAAAACAGGGTCAGCCCGATTAGTTGATGTCAGAAATGATACTTTTCTGCCCCTGCCCCCGCCCCCTTCTGATTTATGCAGGACACAGTTTCTGATTTCCTTTGTTTTGCAATCCCCATATATTCTAGCTCGTTATTCAATACAAACGGGCACACGGTTTACTGAAGGCTGGTGTGTCAGTTGTTGAGGGAAGAAGAGACCCGAGCAGGGCCCACCCCCAAAGCCCAGTTCCCAACCGCGTGGACAGCTCTTGGGGGCTCCAGCCTCCTCAGGGCACACGGAGACCGCCGAAGGTTCATCTCCGGAGCGGAGTGTCTGCAAGGCTAGTCTGCAGCGGCCTGACAATCAGAAGGGGACACTGAGGTAGCATCCCCACGACAGCCACGCCGAAAATAATTATTCTGATCCACACACACCAGCTAAGCTCTGAGAATGCTCTTGTAAGCGAGGTCTGCTTTAATAGAAACGTAAGTATTATGCATTGCAGTCTTTTATAAATTGGTTGTAATTTTCTCCTGACACTTTCTGAATTAAACTAGTTAGTGTACAAAATAATAATAATAATAATAACAAATGCCACAAAGCAAAAAGCAAACTCGGTGTCTGAAGGTTAATGATTGCTCATGAAAGCCACGGAAATAAATTAGCTGCCTAGGGACACCGTCACATGATCAGCACAAAAGCTGCAACAGCCAAAAATGTTTATGTAGAGGAGAAAGCCACTGTCAGCGTCACGAACCCCTCCCCCACAGCTAAATTCGCGCCCTGAGCCAGCCAGCTGCTCGCGACCACTCGCATTCAACTAATTTGTGCTGCTACATTGCGGCGCTTAACGTTCAGTCCGAACTTTATCTCCAGGAAGTGTTACAGTAACAAGCGATATGAGGGTATCTCCGAAGAAATATCCATCAACCCCCAAACAATGACAGCTTCAGAAGAGTAGACTGCAGAAAAACAAATTTACAAAAAGAGAAAATTACCCCCACCCTGCCTCTTTAAAGCGGGGGGGAGGGGCGAACTTTTAGTGGGAAAGGCTTTAAAACGCCGCTTTGTTCCGAAGGCCCTTCTGAAATGAAGAAGGGGGATGATTGAAAAGGTTAGCGAGCAGGGGAGGAGTTAACAAGTAAGATGTGCTTTTGCTAAGAGAGGGTGATTTGCAAGGTGAGAGCCTTAGAAGGGAGAAGGCCATTTCCCTACGACAATGCGGTCCGCACTCTGTTTCTCTTGCTCACTGCCCCCCAAAATGTTATGCAAACCCAAATTGCAGCTTGGGCAGTAATTCCCTGAGTTGCTCTAAACATTATCCTTTGGCCAGCCCGACGCTGCAACGTACAATATTGCTTGTTGTTCCCCATGTTTTCCTGTGTTATTTTCCTAGCCCAGTGTAAATGCAGGAACTCTTCTTTGGGCAGAAACAGACACTGACCTGAACTGGTTTAAATTCCTGCCAAATATGCAGGCACTGTTTTTGCTACAATTTTGGAATTTGGCTTAGACCATATGTCAGGCATTTACTTGTACTCCAAACTAGAATAGCTTAAAAAATAAAAGATTGAAAAAAGCATTAGAAATGCACTGAAACTTTTCCATTATTAATCTGAATATGATGGATGTTTTTAGTTGAGATAGCTCATTACACTGTCCTGCTTACTGCAGGGGGTGGGGGGACAATTCAACTTCACCCTGCACAGTAATTACAAAAACAATTCCTTTGAAAGCAGGGGAAGAACGCCCATGTCAGCTATTTACAGCATTTTTTAAATTCTGTGGTTTTCAGAATTAAGGTTCAAAGTGAGGGTTATTAATGTTGAGTAATAAAGTAGTTTTTCTTGCACAAAGATATCCTAAATTTTAAAAGAAAAGTTTACGCTGGAATAATTTTCTCACAGCGGGGAAAGAGGGGTGCGGGGGGGTAGACTTAGACCCACCCTTGTTTTTTTCTTTTTCTTCTTCTTCTTTTTTTTTTTTTTTTAGAGATTTATTTATTTATTTGTGAGGGGAGGGGAAGAGAGGGAGAGCTCGGCACGCGACTTGGGGGGAGAGGCAAAGGGAGAGAATCTTGCAAGGAGACTCCCTGCTGAGCGTGGAGCCCCACTCCAGGCTCCATCTCAGGACCCATGAGATCACAATCTGAGCCAAGAGTTGTGGCTTAGCAGACTGCGCCACCCAGGTGCCCCCCCACCAACCCTTGTTTTTTCAACTTGACATCTTTACACCTTATGGTCCCAGCTCAGGTCCTAGCAGTATTTTCTGTTTTCAGACAGCTGCTAAATCATGCTACAGGAATGAGTCAGTATGCCATGGGACAGGGCCCCGTTTCCTTGGGTTTCTGTTGATGACCCTGCACGGTGGCAGGGTGACTGTTTACAATTGTTCTCTATGGGCCGATCCCAGGGGACCCACGGAGGAATCTCTGGAGCCCGTCAGGATGGCTCTGCCCCTGTGCCAAGTGGGTCACTATTGCGCAAGGCAAGGCTTTCTCTCCACCCAGGGCTCAGCGGGATGTCTCTGTCTGCTGTTGGCAAGGCTTTAAGACTGCTGGGAACTCAGATGCGAGCATCCTGGGTCCTGGAGGTGTGGCCGGTGTAGCGTGAATGAGGGCGACTTTTTAAAAGGTACCTCACCAGGAGCAGGCAGGGAAGAACTCAAGATGGAAGAACAACAGAAGAGAGAATCTCTGAAGGGCAATTCACTTTTCTTAATGACAGAATCGGCAGCTTCATTTGGTTGCCCTTGAGAGGACTCAAAAGACCTTCTCCTTGCAGTTGGAGGCCAGACATCCTGTCAAAACTTCAATTGTGAAATGAGGAATTAATGTGATGAAACGTATCAGTCTGTCTAACCTCTCCGTTTTCTCAGAGCTGGACTAAACAGGTCTGACTGGGACACTTGCAGGCTTATGAGTAAGTTCACACACTTGGTGTGAAAGGCAGGCATAGAGACCTGGGTGCCCGCGTAGATGTGGGTAAGCAGACATGGATAGCACACGTATGATTCAGAAGTAGTAGGTTTGAAGAGATTCTTTGCTCTCAAGCAAGCTCCACGATGACAGAAAGAACTTGCCACCGGCCAGGAATGATCTCATAGAGTTGAGCAGTTTGAATTGGCTACTTTCCTGAAAATCTCTAGAAACAAATCCTTTTCAATGTAGCCTTTTCCAGAATGGTGCCAAATTAGAGTAGACTCTGCAAATCCTGAGTTAGGATCAGAATTCAGGAGTGTGGCTATTTTTACCTTAGTGAGCTCTGTAAGTAGCAAGGCCCTACGGCCACAAGTTCCTTTATCGTGTCTCCAAACTTCCCTCAACCTAACTTTGCTTTTTTAGCTAGAATTATGCCTTTCTGGCTTCTAATTGTCAGAGAAGTGGAAACAGTTAATGGGGGCTGTTGTAATTTCCAATTCACAGCATTAACGCTTATGGTCATAAGCTTGAAATATATCATTACTCACAGAGGCCAAGCATGGAAAGTAATATATATGACTAAGGAGTACAAATTATGGTTTACATTTTTGCCTCCACAGGAGAGCATAGGCCAAAGTGACAGAAGTCAGATGTAACTACTCATTCTTAGTATTATAAATGACAAATAACTTACCTTGAATTAAAACCACTCACTAGTACTATTTTTATGTATTATATATTTTTCCTCCTAAGATTGTAAATGATTTTATATGTCGTCAAAAGAGATGGCATATGTACCTCTACGTGTTTCACAAACTGTAGATGCTCTTTAAGCATAAGGAATATTTATATTATTTCATCTGTCTTCAAATTTTAACCGTAATCCATTCTGTCTTCTATTTGCAACATACATAGATAAAGCTATATTGATCAGGCATAATATTCCAAGAAACAGGACTGACAAGAGTCTTCATTCAACTAGGATATATTGTGGGTTTATTGTGGATACAGTGAGTGGGAGGCTATATTGAAGTCAGGTAACTTGAGAGACACTTTGAATAATTTCTTCCTGCTCAAAATATGTATCCAATGTAAAATTTCCCCTGCATTCAAACAGAAAGAGTTTAGACAAAAAAAAAAACAAAACAAAACAAGTAGCCGTTATCTCTGAAATCCCCCAGTTGGCATGCACTTGGGCTCGCTGAATCCAATGTGGTGAATAATGGGAAAGATTAGATAGACATGCCCATTGGCAGAGCCAACCTACCCATCAGGCATACTTGGCCCGTGATACTTTTAGGTACCCATCAAAATGCTCTAATGTCTTTTAAAATCAGAAAAAAAGGAACTTTAGGTCAAAGAGTGTTTTACTATATGATATTAATATATCTTTGTGCCAACATAATCATAAAATGATTTTTAATATTTTTTAATGGAGGAAAGAGCCCGTGAAGGTAAAAATTACCCATATTGGTTTCCTATTGCTGCTGTAACAAACTAGGACAAATTTAGTCACATCATTATCTTACCGTTCTGGTGGTCAGAAGTCTAAAATGGTCTCACAGGGTTAGGATCCAGGTGTCAACAGGATTGCCTGTTCCCCAGAGAGAGGAAGAATTGAGGGTCTACATTCTTTTAGGCCATGACAAGAGCCCTATTGAAGTTAGAGGCCAGCTTTTATTGGGAACCCCTGGTACTGTACCATCTGGTAGAGGGGTATGAGGAATCCCACCCACCTTCTGCACATGAGGACACTGCTCCCATCCGAGCATTCACTTTAGATTAAATTTTCTAAAGCCCGTGTAAATGGCCTTGGGCAAATGGAACACAATTGTCAAGATACCTCCTCTCAGTTCACTGGAAGTTTTCTACTGATAGACTCTCTTGTTCCAAAACTGGTTCTCGGAGGCCACAGCCGTGTGATCTTAAGACGATCATTAAGAATCTGATAGACACATTTTCAGGATTAGAATCCTAATTATAAGAAGAATGTGGAAGGCAGCCATTCTTGGCACCATCACAGGCAAGATAGTGATATTTATGAAAACAAATAGGCCGAGCAATGATCCAAAGGAGTTCATCCTGCTAAAGAAGACCATTGAGCTAACACACATTTCTTACGATGAGGGATTTTTCTCTATACAATATTATGTAACTGATTCACATCTCCTCATTTTTCCTTTACAAGCCCAGACACAGCCCCAGGGACACTAAGTCCCTAGACATTTCATTTTTTAAATCAGATACTTGACACGCAGAAACACATTTGCAGTCAACAGTTTAAACAACGGTCTTGGAAAATGTTGTGATTGTAGGTTCTAATTTCAACTCCCCTATAATCCATTCCTCTGTATTACCATCTAATGGATATAGCAATAATAAACCAAGTCATGAAATTATTTATGGGTATAACCACTGATGGGATTATATAGCACTTTACACATATAAAATCCTGAATAGTCCAAGCAATAAAAAGTAACATTTCCCAGTGACATCTCCACGAAAGCCACTTTCTTCTGAACAAGTACAAACTTTCCACAGAGATGCCTAACCCACAACACTGTACAAATAGACTTGCAATGTAAACCCGATAGAAAAACAGAGAAACATAATGAAATCTGAATTTGAAAATTGGAAATTTATCACAATCACAATACATCTTATATTCTTATTTTTGTTATTGTTGTTGTTGCTACTGCTGCATATTGTTTTTCTCACCATCACAAAGAAAAAATACCACAGAAAACTAGTTTACAGACAGATTACCAAATACTTTCTGAGTCTTTTGGCTGGTGAAAGATTAGGTTTTTCAAAGAAACTTCTCCAAGAGAAAACTCTTTGAAGTGTTTCTACTGCCATGTGATCATTGGAGATTTTGATTATTTGCATTATGTCATTTTATTTTTAAAATCTATTGATTGAGTTAGAGTCCGAGTAGGGGGAGGGGCAGAGAGAGCATCCCAAGCAGACTCTGCACTGAGTGTGGAGCCTCATGCGGGGCTCAATCCCACGACCCTGAGATCATGACCTGAGCAGAAATCAAGAGTCAGACCACAACCGATTGAGCCACCCATTTGCATTATTTTAAAATGTCTTCATTTTCTAAAGGCCGATAATAGGAGGTATAATTGTGGGAGACACCTTTCATAAATAAGAGAATGCTAACAAAAGAACAATGTGAAATTCATTTGGCATTCCTTGGATGAAGAAAATTGAAGTGGGGAGGCTGTCCTTAACATGAAAAGTTAACAACTGAAATCTGGGGCAGTTGTATTTTTAAGGGAAAAAAAATAATTCTCCACCATTGATGTGTAATTTGTACAAAGATGAGGTTTTAAAAAAAGTGAAAGAGCAAAGTCAGGAAGGTCGGTTGGATGTTAAGTGGGATTTCTGCAGAGAAATTACATAATAATACTTTGGAAAGAAGACTTAAGTGAAACTGGAATAATGACATCCTAAATACTGTTTGGCCACAAACAGCAGAAATTTCTCCCTTTGTAATGCTTTCCACCTCATCTCAGCAAGGCAGGAGAGGCAACAGAACGAACTTTGAACAGCAGAGAACTACATCCAACCTGCCCCAGCAGAGAGAAAAGAAGCCATCATAGTGGGATGTTATATTATCCCAGAGTATTTTTTTAACATTCCCTAGATTTTTTTTCCATTTTGCTACCATACTTGCCCAACCATGCTGGGGTGTTATGCTGTTTTAGACATGAGTTAACAGGTTTCTTACAGATGCATGTTTCCACATTCCAGTGAGACCTATTATATCCTTTTCCTCCCTACACCACCAGCCGCCCCCCAACACACACACACCACTCTCTGTCTCCCCCACACAGTACCCTCTCCCTCCACCCACTCGTTTTTCCTTGTTGTTTAACACTTCCCAGTTACTCAATGCGTCCAAGGCCATGCAAACCCACAGGACAGAGAAAGGGTTCCTACCATGTGACATGGTTGATTCTGCAAAAGGAAATGGTTGCAGCCAGAGAGCGGGTAAAAACGACCAAGAAAAAGGCAAGAAAAAGGAAAAGTTTTCGTTCAGCTGATCTTTGGGGGGGGGGGGCGGCCTCAAGGGATCCTGCAGTCTTTGCTCTCCACCCTGTGTTGTGTGGACCAGCAGCTTCAGCTGGGATTGCGTCAGAAATACAGAAACTCAGTAGAGCATGTGACTCCAGATCTCCGAGTTCTAAGTTCGAGCCCCACATTGGGTGGAGAGATTACTTAAAAATAAAATCTTCTAAAAAAAAAAATACAGAAACTTGGGGCCCACTCTGAATCAGACCTCCTGAATCAGAATCTGCATTTTAGCCAGACTCCTAGGTAATTGAGATGCACACAAATGATAGCGAAACACTTCAATGTGTCGCTCTCCAACCACCAGGAAATGAAAGAAAGCTGTCGGTGCTGTGAACATTTATATCCAACAGAGGGCAATTTTAACTTGCCATGATAACAGATTTCAAGAACCATTAGCCTCAGCAATCAAGGTGCAGTTTCAGTCCTCAGCCTCTCCCCTATTACCCCTCTCAGGACGTACTAGGACTGTCTTGGCTACATGCAGGCTCCCTTTCTCCCAGCAGCTTCTTGGCAATATAAGAAAAGTACAGTCTAACATGTAGGCTTCGGAACAGAAACTTAACCTCTCCAAACCCCCACCCACTCAGATCTGTAATAGTATGATGGGCACTCCACCCTTCAGCAATGTCTGGGAAATCCACTCATGGAGACAGAGAGTAGTGTTACCCCTCCCAGAGGCATTTACATTCAACTTAAAAGAAATTATTGAATGCATACAATTTGGTAAAGGATATCAACTTTTTTTCCTTTTTATGCTACGAAGTTGGGCTGAAAGATGTTCAAGAATCCCTATGTCACATCTCATAGGTATCAACTCTCTTCGTAAGGCCAGTCTGCCCTCACTCCAGAGAGAAGAGTGGATTGTTTCTTTGTTTGCTTTTACATCACTCTGGGTTTTATTGGAAAGTGACTTCTAGGACTTGGAAGTAATGGAAAGCAACAAGTGAAGTGATCAGGGCAGAGTTATACAAAGTCACCTTTAAAAGGAGAGAATTGCTCTATGCAAGAGGAGTCATCTGAAAAGGGGTTCATGGCCAGGGAAAGGAAGAGTCCCAGAGACAGACAGTGGCAGGGCCCATCCAAGCACTCTGGGGAAGGCACTCTCCATCTCTCCTTCATCAGACTGTGAGTTTGAGCATTTCCAGTCCCACTGAAAATTCTTCCTTATGGCAGAAATGGATACACAGACTCTGGTCTCATTCACAAGAGCTTTCACATTATGGTTTGGAGGTTTCAAGGTAACTTAACCGAATGCTGCTACTCATCCAGTTTATCTAAATCCTACTTTTCAGATTCTGTCCCACAAAAAATACATATATATGTATATATACATATATATATATATATTTTTTAAGATCTAACTTTCCTTAAAACCCAGTGTCAGCAAGGAAAGGGCTAATCATGTGGATTCCACTATTCTGGTTCTTAATGCCATGTCTTTTCACAATGAATGGACTGTCTAAAATATCTATCAGTCTTAAAACCTGGTTTAATGTGAGTCTCTCCATGAGAAAGGGACACTCAGCCAAGATGTTGGCAAATCATCTTCCTATGCTACAAGCTGGGGGCTAAAAACAGACCATGATAACTTAACACCCAGTGACTGCTCTAGTTAGCTTGACGACAGTCCTGGACCCTTACCTTCCAGCTACTGCATCATTATTAACATAGGATTATGATTGATCTCTAAGGTCTGTGATCCATGAAACTTTCAGGACTCTTTAGAACTATTTGTTCCTCTTACAGTGCTGGGAATGCTGTGGATATCAAAAGACAATCATAAAGTCATCAAGGGGAGGGAGGTCATCTATTTTTCATCAAATATTTTCTGTTTCTCCCATGTGCCTGGCACTGTGAGTGAATCAGGAAATAGACAAGCAAGAATGTACAATGTAATGTGTTAGGGCCATCATAGAGGAAGGTAAGAAGAAGATAAGAAAAATGCACATAGGACGAGCAGTATCCAAATCCACCTGGGAGAGTCAGGGCGGTTTTCCTAATGAAAGTTGTGTTTGAGCTGAGACTTGAAGGGCAAGAAGGATTTGGGCACATAGGTGATTTGGAGAGAGAATCTGACTGGTTATGTGAATAAAAATGGCTAAAGATATGCAAAAGTTAACACTGAATGAATGGCAACGAGAAGGAATAGCCATGACTCAGTTGGTAATTAAGGAACTGGTTAAGAATAGATCCTGTAGCCTTACTACTAACGTGAGGTCTGAGGATCAACAGCATCAGCTGGGACCTCGTTAGAAGTACAGACTCTCAGGCTGCATCTGAATCAGATCTTCTGAATCAGACTCTGCATTTTGGCATGTTTGGTGAACCATACGTATCTCCATATAGTTAAGTGGTGAAGTCATTAAGGAATAGTAGGAGATGAGCGTAACGAGTAGTGTTCACAAGGGGTCATATTTGCCATACAAAAGGGTAATTTTAAGAACTTGAGACTAGAGAGATACGAAATTTGCATATTCAGTGTGCCTCTAATAGTAAGATGGGGAATGAACTGAAGCTAAGATAAGTACTACTTCTGGGGAAAAAAAAAAGTCTAGGGGTGCCTGGGTGGCTCCGTCGTTAAGCCTCTGCCTTTGGCTCAGGTCATGATCCCAGTCCTGGGATGGAGTCTGCATGGGGCTCATTGCTCTGTAGGGAGCCTGCTTCTCCTCTCCCACTCCCCCTGCTTGTGTTCCCTCTCTCACTGTGTCTCTCTCTGCCAAATAAATAAATAAAATCTTTAAAAAAATAAAATAAAATAATCTTTTTTAAAAAAAAGTCTAGGGTTGCTTGGCTGCCTCAGTCAGTGGAGCATGCAACCCTTAATCTTGGGGTTGTGAATTCAAGCCCCACACTGGGCATAGAGCTTACTTTAAAAAAAAAAAAAATTCTAAACTAAAATAGGGGCAGTGGAAGAGAGACTTTGAGAGGCTTTTAAGAGACAGTCAGGACAACTGATGACTGCTTAGTCTGAAGAACATGACTCCCAAGTTTCTGACTTAGATGCCTAACTGGATGGTGACGCCATTCATATAGATGAAAAAAATGAGAGGTAAAGTAGGTTTGGGATGTCAGAACAATCTCTTCCAGGTATGTTGAATATGAGGAGCTTTGTACACAGGTATGCAGAAATATCTGCTCAGAGTTATATATTTGAACCTGGGCTATGGAGAGATCCAGAAACACAGGTCTGAAAGTCATCAGTGCAGAGAGTAATTGAAGCCATTGGCAGAGATATCATTTTCCAAGGAGATTGTATAAAGTGAGAAGAGAACCCTTCCTCTGCTTATTTCTCCACAAAGTCTTCTCCTGCCCCCACTACCCACCCCCAGGCAGTCCCAGGGCAATGTCCCTGTTACTGGGGAAGAGCAAGTTCTAGATTCTGGAATTTTTTGTGACATTCCTAATTATCTCTAAAATATATCTGCCCAAAAACCCATTTCATTATATTTCTACCTGGGATCAGATGATTGTACATGAATCTGATTTTAAAATGCATACTAATGATTTCTGAAAATGAACACGTTTCCCATCCTAAGAAGTACATGTGCATTTTACAAAATTGTTTACCCAGCACCTAAATTTAGAACAATACACCAAAGGATATGTAATTCTGTGGTAATTTCCAACACCATGGCTTACCAATAACAGTCATTCTTGGGAAACAGATAAATTTTGTGTTGGCCCTCCTTCTACACCACTAAATGGAAAGCTACTGGTGCTTCCCCACCACCCCCCACCCCAAAGGCTACTTAAAACCACGGATGAATATCAATATCAATGATGTCTGGGATGGACTTTAAAATAATCCAGTGGAGGGGCGCCTGGGTAGCTCAAGTCGTTAAGCGCCTGCCTTCGCCTCAGGTCATGATCCCAGGGTCCTGTAATTGAGCCCCGCATCGGGCTTCCTGCTGTGCAGGAAGTCTGCTTCTCCTCTCCCACTCTCCCTGCTTGTGTTCCCTCTCTCGTTGTGTCTCTCTCTGTCAAAAAATAAATTAAAAAATCTTTAAAAAATAAAATAAAAATAAAAATAAAAAATAAAATAAAATAATCCAGTGGAGCTCAAGGAGAGATAAAAGAAAATATATATGCAAACAAGACTGGTCATGAGTTGATAATTGTCAAAGCTGGATGAATAGTACTTTTAGTTACTTTTGTAAAAGTTTGAAATTTCCATAATAAAAGATTTTTCAAAAAATACCAGGAATGTTGATTGAAGATTAGACTTAACTTCTTGCTCTGAACCAGTAAGATTTGACCTAATTTCTTGTTCTGGACCAGTCAGATTTCTAAGGACACAAAGTAAATAACAGTTTTATCTTTGAATTGGCCAACAGTCTCAAACTATCACTCTTTGCTTAAGGCGTTTTTGTCATTCCAATTAATCCAACATCATTCAACACATTCATTAACATTATACTTACTACATCTTCCAAATCATAATTAATAGAAATAAGACCAAGTATTTTATGGTGGTATAAATCACTGGGAGAATCCTCTCAATTATATGGTTGATGAAAAGCAATAAATGATAATAATTCTGCAAATTCACCTCAAGATGATCCTCAAAAGATCCATAAGGTGCATTCACTTAATTTAAATTCCTACATAGCACATTGAAATGTCTCCAATATTTCAAAAGCCAAAGTTAAAAAGAGAAAATATAACGGGAGTTATGTCTAATTTGGCTTTTAATTTATTGGAGAGGAAAGATTCTTCACGAGAAATGCTTATAAATACAACCTCAAAGTCTCTCTCTTAGTTTGCCATTTAGAAACAAATCAGAAAAAAAAAATTTTTAAATATTAAATTCTTTGTCACAATACAAGAATTCTTAACATCGAGTGAGCAAAAAAAATGTGTGTTTATTTTTGATACCATAGCACACCATTAAAATAATATAGGAATAAAGAATCAATAGGGGATTGGCCCTGTTATCTACTGTTGTGAAAAGAATTCCTGAATCTAAGATGGTTGAGAACTAATTAATGCTGTTCTTCAATCCACAATGATATTCTCACCCATATATACCTGAATATATGTTGTATAAAATAATTAATATGGGGGCACCTAGGTGGCTCGGTCGGTTGAGCATCCAGCTCTTGATTTCGGCTCAGGTCATCGTCTCCAGGTCTTGAGATTGAGCCCGCGTTGGGTTCCTCACTCAGCAGGAGTCTGCTTGAGGCTCTCTCTCTCTCCCTCTCCCTCCCCCTATGCCCCTCTCCCTGCTTGCACTATCTCTCTTTAAATAAACTCTTTAACAAAATAATTAATATGACTATATCTAAAAATATTTTATATAAAACTGTACTACTGCATGAATAGAATAGATTTTTCTCTTTATCATGCTATCTGTTCAGGTCATTTGCCTGTTTACTCTCAGAACTATTCCTGATTGTTCTTCAATCCGCACTGTATTTCATGGGGTAAACCCTGTAAACTACGGTTCCCAGGATCCCTTCCAAACTGACTTCTTAGGTTTGGCTAATGGAAGGTACTAGTGGGAAATGTGAGGGAAAGATGTAGGGAGAGAAGCCAGAGTATTTTCTCCCCCTCTTTCTACTCTGGATAGTGATTATGTCTTCTGCCAACCAGTTTCCATGAGAGAGCCTCCCCCTCTGTGGTTCAGCCCCTACTGGATACGCCCTCCCTTTGCGGCTCTAGGCGTGCTAGTTCCCAACCAGGGGAGCCCAGGTAATACTACCTAATGCCTTGATTCCTCCAGCTGTAAAGGTGATAGAAGGTTCCTGCTATTGCTAATCTCTGGGTTGCCTTCCTTCCCGTGTCTGACTTTTAAGCCTTCCCAACACTTTTGTGATTATTTCCCCGTAATAAATATGTTTACTGAAACACATCTGGTACAGGCTCTATTTTCCTGACTGGCCCCTGACTAATACACGCTTCATCTTTAATTTTGCAATTTTATAGTCTTTTTAAAAAAAAAGCCGATATGTGTGCATCATTTTCACCCTTACAAAATGATTCTATTTATTATTTATGATCCACTGCTTCTTAAACAGTTGCAAGCATTCTGACCAGCAATTCTATTATTTTGCTAAGTACTGATGAAAGACTGTTTCCAGACATTTGGGAAAGATTTTTATTATAAAAATTGGTATCGGCGTTGTTCCATTTTGCCTAGCATGTCAGTCAATAATTACTTATTAATTTCTTACCACATATGGAATACTAAAAATAGATTTTTAAAATATGAGCCCTCCCTGAAAAAGACCTTCCAAACTTGCTATAGAACACTGGACACATTCATTGAAAAGGACTGCAGGACGTTAGTAAACATGTTTGCATTACAACATAATATCTGTCTACACCTTTATTTGCTTGTGCAATGACTGCATTCCTAAAAAGTTAAAATGTACATCAAGTGAAATATCGCTTTGTTATGTAAAGCAAAATGTAAACAATATAGAGGTTTATAAAATAAAAGTCCACCCTTCCACCTCCTTCCCCCTTCAGTTTCCTCTCAGCTTTGCCATTGTATTCCCCAGAGGTGGCTATCATGAACAATTTGGTGTGTCTTCTTCCAGACATTTTTCAATACATATATTAATTAATCCATTTATTCAACAAATATTTATAAGCATCTACCATAGGCCAGGCACTTTCTCTCCCAGGAGATAGAGCAGTGGACCAAACAGCTACAGAAAGCTTGTATTCTGGCAGGAGAGGCAAGGACAATCAAACACACACATGAACACAGGGTAGACAAGTAGCAATAGAAGCTAATAAAATAAAGGAAAATAAAGCACAGTAAAGGACAGAGATAATAGGGAAAAGGGAATGCACAGGCTTTCTATTTTAATGTCTTTTTGAGAGTAGGTTGCCTGCAGATTTTAGGGGGTTTCCCTTGAATACAAATATTTAAATGGCTGACAATCACCTCTTCTAGTCTCTTGGTGTAGGAAAATGATGTAAATAATCTCTTGAGGTTCCTTTCTGAGGTTCCTTTCTATCACTTTGTTATCAACAACTTCACAATTAACCACATAATTCACTCTATTTTTATTTTTTTTATTTTTTTTTTTAAAGATTTTATTTATTTATTTGAGACAGAGAGAATGAGAGACAGAGAGCATGAGAGGGAGGAGGGTCAGAGGGAGAAGCAGGCTCCCTGCCGAGCAGGGAGCCCGATGCGGGACTCGATCCCGGGACTCCAGGATCATGACCTGAGCCGAAGGCAGTCGCTTAACCAACTGAGCCACCCAGGTGCCCTAATTCACTCTATTTTTAGAAATTTTTTCAAAATGTAGTATTTATGAAATCCTAACAGTTTCATGGTCCTTCTTCCCTCATTCTCTTGCTAGTCTAACAAACAGATTCCTTCTCTCTTCCCTGGCCTGCCAGCCACACAAATTACTGACTTGAGTCACATAGGCATTCAAGGTAGAAATAAATCAATAATATGTTTATACTGGAAAAGCAATGCAACGTGTCTGACAGTTTCACTACACCCTTCTCAGATTCTCAGAGTGCCTGACACACCCAGGGCTTTTTGCAGAGAGCTCTTGATTCATCAAATGCTAAGTACTATCACAACCTGGCCATAAATTATGGACAGGGGTCAGCCCCTGAGTCAAGCAAGGGCAATTGGCTCCAGAGCAGCCATCAGCTCATGCAGGACCAACATCAAACCTCTGCCCTAAACTAGGTGCCTTAAACCAGGTCCTAGTGGATACTATTTCATAGGGAATGTAAATCTGAGGCTTGCAGCTCTGTCAGCAAACGTGGAGTAGATGTTCAGAAGCAATGGAAGCAGCCCGTAGTAAGAAGGTGTGTGCTATCAAAACTCAATGGGGAGAGAGAACTCAACTATGGAGAAAAGGCAGGCAGAGGAATGACGTCCCAAGAACAGCGTCCGGTGAGAGATGCTATTGGATCACCAGCTATCCCGCCCACCTCCTGGGAACATTGTTCTATCCCAAACACCAGGAACTTTCTGGTCTGTGTGTGAGTTAAGATAATCTTGGGTCCTCCTTACTTCCCCAGGGTTTATCCTTCCTTAAAACCCTGTTAACTGAAGTCACCTGATAACTATAAAGCGAGATTAAAATTGCATTTAAGGAAGTTTGCCAACACCATTTATGCAATATGATAACCCTTGCTGTCTGCCTAGCGAGGTCAATTATCACTAACACATTCCAAAGGTCTATTGTATGCAGAGCAATTTGGAAAACATCAGTGACATAGCCCACAGGGACATTATGACCCTATGAAAGGGAAATGTATAAATAATAATGCCCTGGATAAAATATAACACCAAAAAATTGCATCATTGCAATGCAGTTCACCATGAAGAGCACAGACTCTGGACCTAAGCTGAGAAGCTGTTTAACACTGGGTAAATTACTTCCATTTTTCTATGCCTCAGCTTTTTCATTTGTAAAATGGTAATATTAATTACCTGCCACAGAGTGGTATAAGGATTAAGTGAGTTAATAGATGTAAAATGCTAATTGTTACACTAATATTTATAGCTTATAATAGTGGAAAAGATGGACTGTACAAATATAAACATTGAGAATGATAAAAAAAAATCATTTCAATTATATATTCATCTTTTATATTTGTGCTAGTATTTTAACATGCATCCATGCTCCTGGACAAGACCGTAAACTCCGGGAAGTTAGGCACCCTGTTTAATTTGCATGTCGTTATCTTCTGGCCACTACCACAGTTTCTGGCACATAATAGATGCTGAATAATATTGGCTACATTAGTAAATGGACAATCTGAGCATGTCTAGATCCTGTGGTCAACACACTCAATTAGTAGTCCAGTGCTAGCCCATGTTTTTCCTTCTCATCTGTCCAACACAGGTTTTATTTCTTTCTTTGCCTTGCTATTTCATTTATTTCTTGTCATGTAAGTCTCCTCAGCAATAGTGCAAGGACTCAAACTTGCTGTGGCTATATTCCTGTTTGATAAAGCACTTCCCCCACATACAAGTCTCTTCTATTTTCTAAGTGCAAATGATTTATCGCCTCTATTCTTCATTCTAGATTTCACCAGAAACCAAGTACAAAAACTTGGGAGCACCCAGTCCCCAGTCTGTCCCTGGGTTCCCCATAGATGGCCTCTGAGTCTGTTAATAATTGATTTACCACGAGCTGTGTGTGCATGACAGTGGTGCTAGAATTCCTTATGGCATCCTTAGATCTTTTTTGCCACATCCTTTGCCCTGACTCTAAGAGGAAGCCAACCATCTCTCCTCTGGCCTGTGCCACAGATGTCTTCCACATCAATACCATCTGTGATCCCGACGGAAATGATAGTTAAATTTTGTTGCATCTGTTATTGGACCTATCTTTGTAGTAGGAGTAATGAAATTTGGCTTCCAAACTAATTCATCTTTTATGCAGATAGCCCAAAATAACCTGTAATGAAAACACTAAAGGTAGACACAACTGAGGGAGACAAAATTAATGGGGGAAAAAGTCAGTTCTTTTTCAATGAAGCATGATGATTTTTGGAAAAATATCAATTCCGAGAACTATCTATAATCTAAATGAGTAGAAATTAAAATCATACAAAGATCACTTTTTGTTGGTGGATGTGAAACTGTGGAAATTAGTGCTTGATAACCTGAAATATGCTCTTTCCAAAATACTGTTTTTACAGTGGAATTGGGAGGTGGCTATCATTTTGTTATCATTTTAATTATTTGTGGACATATGGGATCAAGGCAGGGAATATAAATAGGATTGCAGTTAAAGTATATCTAGAGGAATTAATTACAAGTGTTTTCTAAAGGAACAAAAAATGGTAATTCTGTCACTCAAAATTGAAGGTGTTTAAGTTATATATTAAATTGATAATTTTTAAGAATTTCAAATAGTGTACTTTATGTTGATTAAACAAGATGTTGAGAGTTTTTGAATGGCAAAATAGTTTAACAATCTTGATGTTTTGGTGTTTGTCAAAAATATATCTTTGCAATTTCTGAATTATGTTATTGTCACAGCCTAATGGATAACAAATTTCTCACCCTCGAAGAAAATTTAATCCTATTTTATTTAGTTTTGCATACACTTTACACGGATAAGAATACTTCTCTGGTTTTCTAGTGGCCTCATACGTGACTGGTAACAAGCTGGACCAGGGCCCCATCCCTCTACTCCCCATCCAGGCCCCTGAGGGTCCACCACCTTGCACTTGGAAGAGTACAGACAGTTGAACCAATAAGCCAGCAAATCCTGGGAAAGCTATCTGAGGATCAGACTACTCAAAGTACATGTGCATCATCATTGTAACTTTACTAATGATGAATATTTCTTTTGCCAAAAGGGATAAAATAATTTTTGCTTTCAACAAAAATAAAGAATTTTGAAAAGCAAAGATTTATGAGATAACCAAAGTTATTCCTGTTAGGAAAGGCTATAAAGATTACTGAATAAAGCATTCTTAGGGCCATTTCACATTGAATAATCAAAAGTTCTATCTTGAGAAGAAAAAACAAAAACAAAAATTAAATGCTCTTCTAGAGAAACACATTTTGAGTCTTACCTCATTCTGTTGGTTGCACTAGATCTCATAATTATAAAGCAGGATTAGAATGTCCTTTGAAGAAGTTTATCAGCATGACTTATACAATTATATGAACATATATGGAAGGGAATACAGCTCTGGGATTAAGACGTCTGGATTCAAATCCAGATTCTATCATTTCTTAGCTGTACCTGAGGCAACTGCTTAATCTCTCTCACTGCCTCAGTTTCCCCATATGGAAAAAAAAGTACACTAATATCTACCTTGAGGGATTGTTGTATGGATAAGAAAGGTAACATACAAAGTTCTTGGAACTGCCTGGGTACCTAGTAAGTATTTATTAAATATTAAGTCACTATTATTGTTATTGTCAGTGTGAAGTTAGTAGGTCATCAACAACAAATATCCATGGAGTGTGAACGCTTTAGAAGACACTGTAAGATGTTGCAAAAAAAAAAAAATTAAATTAAAAAATATATATATATATAATATATTCCTTAAGAAGATTATGATACAGTGGAAGAAGGGAAAATGCAAATTTAAGTGATAAACACAGAAATATAAATGGCATAACGAAGTCTAAGTAGGTTAAGTGGACTAATGTAAACAAATATTACAAATGTTAATTATTATAATTACCCTCCTACTACCTATTAATGATCAATAAATTAGTAAATTATACCCATGATGACACTTTTACTCCCATCACAATTGTTTTCTAAATAGGTGGCTATAAAATTTCTAAGAAAGTCTCATTCAAAAAACATTTTGAATGAAAACATAAAAGCAATTGTTAATTACTTAGCATAACAAGGAACATCTATCCCAAAATAGCAGCTAACATAATACATATCTATGAAACACTGGAGGCAATCTCTTTAAAATGGAGATATCAGTATTGTTAATCTTGTTCTTGGCATTCTAGCCACTGTAATAAGACATGAAATGGAAATAAGAGGTATAGCTATTATCATTTGCCAGTGGTGCTGTAGTCTACTTAAAATTTCCAAAGAATAAACTAAAAATTAATACAACTAATAAAAAATTTACCAATATAGTTGAAGACAAAGTAAATATAAAAATCCAGGAACTGTCAGGGCACCTGGATGGCACAGTTGGTTAAGTGCCCAACTCTTGGTTTAGGCTTAGGTAATGATCTCAGCTCATGAGATCAGGCCCTGTGTAGGGCTCCACACTGAGTGTGGTTGAGCTTTCTGCTTGAGCTTCTCTCTCTCCCCTCCCACTCATGCTCTCTCTCTCTAAAATAAATAAATAAATCTTTAAAAAAAATTCAGTAACTGTCTTGATAATGCCATTAGTAATAGTAAATGTAAGGATAAAAAGATTCTTTTCACAATTGCAATTTAAAAAGTTAAACACCTAAGAATAACTTAGGAAAGACTAGGGCTTCTAGGGGCACCTGGGCAGCACAGTCTATTAAATGTCTGACTCTTGATTTCAGCTCAGGTCATGATCTCAGGGTCATGATCTCAGGCTCGTGAGTTCAAGCCATGCATTGAGCCCTGAATCTGCTTAAGATTCTCTTGTCTCCATCTGCTCCTCCCCCTACTTGTGCTCGCGTACACACTTTCTCTCTGTCTCTCTCTCTCAAAAAAAAAAAAGGAAAGAAAAGAGTAGGTCTTCTACACACCACCAACACCCCCATCCCCAGGAAAAAAAAAACAAAAACCCTTATAACAATTTACCAAAAGACAAAAAGAAAGATGATATACCATATTCCTAGATGGGAGAGTGAATATTATAAAAATACCTACTTTTCATGGATTGATTATAATTTTCAGGAAATTGTAATACCAGTGAAATTGTTTCAAAGTTGGCAAGGTGATTACAATATCCTCTGCAAGTATGGCTATAGGATAAGGTCAGATTTCATTTGGATTTAAGAAAATAAGAAAACATGTCTTATACATCCAAGCTTATGGAGTAAGGATCATGCACATACATATGCATAGGAAAAGTCTGGAAGAAAATTACTTTAAAAATGTTTATCTTTGGGTGGTGAGATTACGGATGGATTTCATTTTCTTGTTGTCCTTCTGTATTTGCCAAAATCTTTACAATAACTACTTATTGATTTTAGAATCAGTGGAAACACACCTTTTTAAGAGAAAAGAGGAAACAAAATAATAAAGAAATAGCTTGGGCTTTGGAAGCAAGGTTGAACTCCAACAAAAATGATAATTTTGCCATACTCAATAAAACCTGAATTGATATGCTGAAAAGCCACTTACAAGGACTGTAAGCATATACTTATGATTAAATGCTGTGCTGAGACTAGGCAACCACGTGGGTATCATCTGTTAACTTGCTAATTATTGACAAAATACCTTTTAATGCCTAGATGTATGAAAGAAGTATGAAAGAAGAAAAGGCAATACAGGTGAGAAAAGCCTAGAAATTTTGCAAAAATGAAGATGCCCTTTTGAGAAGAGCAAGAAGTTGGGGGGCATGGGGAGGGGGGAGCAGGAGAATACTTGGACAGAGAAATGAGATGTGAATCACTGCCAATGAGATCCAACAGATGTTGTGGATTCTGTCATGGCCCTGGGTCAAGATGGCCAAGGCTCCTCAGTCAATTTGATTCCACTTTACAAGGATTGACAGAAGTCTCCCGTGAACTCAGCACACGATTAGATGCTGCAATAGTCACAAAAACAGTGGGAAAACATGGCCCTTGATCTCCAGGACCTTTCAATCTGGTTGCAGAGGCAAGATAACACGTGAACAACTTGAAAACAACACAAAAGAATAAATAGATTAAGTGCCTATATGAGAGGTTTAGAGAATTGGTGTAATAGAAGGCCACTGAAGGATAAAATTTAGGGGCCAGAGTAAAAAGGACAATGTTCATGCCCCAGGAAACATGTTGTGGCTTGTGAGTTCATCCTTGAGTCCTCCATTCCCCCTTTGATGTTGCACAAGAATCTCCTACGAGCTAGCTGGTCTCCAAACTGTAAGTCAGTCTTTAGAAACTTAGCCCGTCTCTTAAACAATAGCTTTGTTTCTAATCACATTCTTTAAAAATCCTATCAGTGCTTAATCATAGCACTTTTCTCTGACAAAACCCTTACTTGTCCTAAATTCATGAAGCTGGGATGCCAGGATGTTTTCCACTGAAGTCAATTTAGCCAAGCTGTGATAATGTAAGAGATTCAAGAGAAATAGTGTTTTAAACAGCTTTGAATCAGATACAAAAAAAACCAGTGTGGGCAACGATCCAGCCAGAGAGCAGGCTTTTCACATAGACTACTCTTGAGATCCATGTCAATATTGGATTGCATCAAAAATTTCACAGGGAATTGGATTATTTCGTTTTCTTTGACTGGAATTCAGAGGCAAATGGAATTCAGAGTGAGATCTGAAGAGATAAGATCTTTGTTTTTGAAGGGATACCAAGGCCTTAAAGTGATCAAGAGATCTCCAATGGAGAAGGGTCCAAATTATAGACAGAATTAAGCCTAACACACACAATTGCATTGGCTCCCACAAAACAAACATGACACATAGAAATACAGCAGGTTGGCTTAATAAAATCACAGTATTACTCATTACAGCAAGTTTCTCATTATGTCATATGGGAATGAGATCTATAGGAATTGGTGCGTTCTTTTACAAGGAATTAATTTAATCATCCAGGATATTTCTAGTACATGATGAAATCAAACCTGGAGTTGGAACTTAAGCATTCCCAGGATGAAAATACTTAGTCTCACATTCTGTCCTTGTGTCAGGCAGTAACACTGAACATAAAACACACTCAAAGTGTACTTCAGCTTCTTTGGTAGAATTTCTTTGACACCTGTTAAATTTTAAAGAGCTCTGTGAAAAGCATTTTCTTAACTATTCAACTGACTCTTGATTCATTTATGTTCATGGAAATGCTCTGACAGCTTAAAATTGAAAGTACACTGCTTACTAACATTTTTTCTCTGGTGTTCTTTCTCACTCTTCCTTGATATGGGCATACTCATAAGTGGACACCCGATTTGAAATTCTTATGGGCCTAAAATCCAGGGTAATTTAAGGCCCGATTCGGGATAGGGAAAACCAAATCTTAAAGCTATGTCTATATGATTGAAACAACCAGATTTCTACCAGCTCTGTTACTCCAATCACCTTTACCACTGATGTGAACCGCTGAGTGGACAATTGCATAGACATATCATACTGATAAAACCCAAAGTACCAAATCGACCATGTCTCAGAATAGCTGATGACCACACAGATACTGAATCCATACACAACCACCTATAATTCTCTCCAATGGGTCACATTCTTTACTCTTCTGTGTTATAAAAATTGTCTTTTCCTGAGATGTCTATTCTCTTCTTCCTCTGTCTAAGCCCTTTGGAAACCACCACCTCCAGAATATCTTCTCTGATTGTGAGGTGCAAAGATCAGGCTCCCCAACACTTTCCTTACCCCAATGCACCTTAAGCAAACACTCCCAAAGAATCAGGCAACTCGAATTCCAATCCCAGATTGGTCGTTTGCCAACTGTGTGGCCCTATGCAAGCTTTCGTCCCATGTAAGATGGGGGTCATGCTAGCGCTTGACTCATAGGGTGGATGTGAGGATTATAGGAAGGATAATTACATGAAGCATAGAGAAGAGGCCAGCACAGGGCAACATTTGATAAAGATTAGCCTATGGACATTGAATCATACCCACTGTTTTTCTTTTAATATATGTAAGCTATTTAATGTTATTTAAGCTTTTTGGTTGATATTTTGCATGTTACATTATATATTAATACATCATTCAGAAATTCATGCAATCTAAATATGTAATCTAAACTCACTTGTTAGATTGTTGAAATGATTTTATACTGAATGGGACCAAATTATTAGTCAGGCCAAGCCCATCTCCAGTTTTATTAAGGAAATGAGTGAGCATATAGGCTTTGGGGCACAGAAAGTAAATTTCCACCCCCCCAACAGGGATACATTGGTTCTATAATCTAAGTTTCTTGGGTTTGGCTATAAATAACTATATAGACTTTGTGACCAGAAACAATAATAACATTATTTCTAGATATTTAAGTCTGTTCAGTAGTAAAAAATATAGAGCAGCTAGTCATGATAAAGTATACAGAAATAACTGTTGAGAAGATTTTTTTAAGATTATGGACTTACAAATGTTATTTCTCCTTCTATGCCTATTGTTTTGGTTTTTCTCACAGCCTGTTCTTTTTTTTTTTTTTAAACTACCAAGCAAAAAATAATGATAAAAGAAAATTCAGTATCTCCTTGATATAAGAGCTTTAAGATCCAAGAATCTGAATGTCTTTTCTTAAAATGGCTGACAAAGTACTGAGTCAAAAAATTTTAAAGAGCAAACAGAAACACAGATGAATCCTAGTGAGAATACTAAACCTCAAGGACAAAGAGAAAATCTAACAATTTTCCAAGGTTGGGGGAGGGATTACCTAAAAGAACAAAAGTCAGTTTGCCATCATATTTCATATCAATGACTGAGAACTAAAAGATAATTGAGAAATGCTTTTTAAATCTAAGAAAACATGACCTTGAACGTAGTATTTCATAACCAGATAAAAATCAATCCAGTATGAAGGAAAAAAGTAAAGATATTGCTATACATGGAATGATATATGAACCTTACCACCCAGGCATCTCCTCTGGTTGTAGAAAATACAAAATACAAAAGAGGAATTTTTAAAAAGTATAACATGTTACAAAAGGATAAGAAGAAAACTAGCACTTATAATTAAGTCTAAATTATTTTTGATAACATAGCTAAGAAGCTCCATGCAGTTCTTAAGAAATGCGATATGAAACAGAGGAATAGTGTTTTAAAAATGAGTAAGTCTAGAAAATTCCAAATGATTTAATCAAAATAAAGGAAGTAAAGGAGGAAAGGGAAAAGTAAAAGCATGCTACCAGTCTTGTCATGTTGAGGGGGGAGAAAGAAGTTAGAAATTCAGGTTAATTCTCAAT
This sequence comes from Leptonychotes weddellii, assembly GCF_054177405.1. Lineage (NCBI taxonomy): Eukaryota > Metazoa > Chordata > Mammalia > Carnivora > Phocidae > Leptonychotes > Leptonychotes weddellii. The sequence continues at coordinate 107,477,541 of NC_138376.1, read as the reverse complement.
GTGGATTAAAATATATAGGTTTAACTATGATAATTAAGGTTGTATGGATGGGTAGCCCAGATTTAATGTGGGAAGTTCTATCTAAAGATGTGACTATGGGAGGTATGGTTCAATGGGGGCCATCACTGGAGACCAACTGCCACAAAGAGAGTCCATTAGACTGATAGTGTATGTTCCCTGACCTAGCAACTCTATTTCTAGGAATTTAGCTACAAAATTGTTGCACACAGGCACAAAGATATGTGTATAGTTAGCATTGTGGAACCCAATCCACATGGTCTTCTCAGTGGAATTTGTTTATAAAGTATGTACTTCTTAACATGGAATACCTATGTAGCCATTAAAAAGACTGAAGTAGATTTATTAACACAGACACAGAAAGATATATTTTTACATGAAAAATGTGCTGAAGCTAGAATGTAGGATATGACCTCAGTTTATGAAACCTGAAAACTCAATGGGTGTGTGTTTATGCATTTATATTTACAATGCAAAGAAAAAAGTGTTGCAAACAAAAGTAGAGGAATAGAGTGGAGATATATGGCAAAGAAGGATTTTTTTTTTTTTAAGATTTTATTTATTTGACAGAGAGAAACACAGCGAGAAAGGGAACACAAGCAGGGGGAGTGGGAGAGGGAGAATCAGGCTTCCCACTGAGCGGGGAGCCCTATACAGGGCTCGATCCCAGGACCCTGGGATCATGACCTGAGCCTAAGGCAGACGCTTAATGACTGAGCCACCCAGGCACCCCAAGAAGGATTTTTAAATTTACTAAAATACCTTTGTATTCTGGATATTTTTTACAATAAACATGTATTACTTTTGTAATTTTATATACAAAACAAGAAAATCATATCTCTATATAAATACAGATATGTATAAAACTTTAGTGATACAAAGTGTTGTATTCTTTGGTTTAAAAAGTACAAAACCAACCTGTTTTAGAGAGAGTGGAGAGATGGAAATTATATTGTTAGACATGGAGTGCATATTAGATTTTATGTGACATCATCATCATGCAGTGAAATCCAGAGAGAGAGAGGAAGGAAGGAAGGAAGGAAGGAAGGAAGGAAGGAAGGAAGGAAGGAGGGAAGGGCAGAAAGAGGGAAGGACAGAAAAAGGGAAGAGGGAGGGAGGGAGGGAGGGTAGCAAGCAAGTACCATCGAGATGAGCAGATACTGCCCCTCGCAACAGAAAATGGCCTCTTTCAAACCATGATATGGCTTACATTTGTTGTAAGCTTCTACTCCATGAATTTTGGTATCTCTCTCTTAATAGGTTAAGGGTCTTCTTCAACTAAACTTTCCATCTGGACCCAACAGCCAAACACTAAAGTGAGAGGGATGCAGATACAGACTGTCAGGGCAGCAATTATTTTACCTTTGGGAACTGAAACTATTTTTGTTCAAAAAGAAAGTTTGCAGACACAGCATTTCACATTCAGCTTCATAATGCTACACACACAAAAATGATTTGCTATGGAAAACATGTAACAAAGTGGGTGCAAGCCAGTTGTCCTACAAAAATGACCCAAAGACAATAATAGCCAATATGCTTATCAGTCTCTCTCTCCACATTTATGGAACTTCCATTCTGTGACGAGATACAGGGGCTAAAAAGCTGACAAGGACATCATCTGCATACTCAAGGAGCTGACAGAAGGGTGACAAGTATCCTTCTTGGTAGTTAATTGTAGAACAATTTGAGAAGTTCCATAACCGAGGCAAATAAAGAGCATCCTGACTTCTTGTGCAGTTATAAGCAACTTGCTTGGTCTATTTGTGCCTCAGTTTCCTCATTCATAAAATAAAGACAATAATTGTACTACTTGGTAAGGGTGTTCCGGGGGGGAAATGAGAGAACACACAGCCATCCACACACAAAGTGAACAGTCGGTAAAAGTTAGCTACTATTATTTGAGAAGGCAAAATTAGGATCCTGGACTCAGATTGCCTGGGTGTGAAACTTGATTGTGGGAACCTATCACTTATTACATTGAGTCGTGGGTTTCTCATCCAAACATGGCGGATGATACGAGTAAGTGCGTCAGAGGCTGCTGTGCGGATTGAAGGAGATCAGCTATGAGAAGGACTTAGATCAGAGACTGGCACCTACGAATTTGATTCATGTTAGTCGTTATCACTATCAAAATGCTTCAAAAGGCAAAAGGAAATAACAAGGAACTCTTCCTGAGGGTAACAGAGAATATTCTGAAGAGGACATAGAGGTGACAGGAGGGCTGGTCTCTGAGTAATGAGCAGGAGTGCTCCAAGCAGGGAGGGTGAGGGAGGAACAGGGCAAGCCAAAAACACAGCAAGAGCAAAGGCAGAAAGAATTTAATGATGATGATGAGGAGGAGACCACATAAACGTCCTTTAGGTTCTGATAATTATGAGCCAAGTTCAGCGAGAAATGATAAGCCAGACAACTTGGTCAGCGCATCTGGGGTTGTTGAACAACTGAAGAACAGGGCCAATGTGTGCCTTATGAGCAAAACATAGAGAGGTCCCCTGGAAAAACAACATCAAAAGGTGGGAGGCAGCAGCAGAGGCAGCCCCAGAAGAAAGCTTAGAGAGCAGAGCTGATGGAATCAAAAGAGGAGGAGAAGGGAAAGAGTTTCAATAAGAAGTGGCTGGTCAACCGTGTCAAACGTTGCATAAATGTCAAGTTGGGTGACAAGGAAAAGCGAGACCATTGAACTGGCTGATGAGAAAGATGCTAGTGAGAAGCCCTTTTAATTGTGGTGTTGGCGGAAGCTAGACTGTAATGGGTTGAGGGATTAATGAGATGTGAAGACACTAAGTATTGGCTAAGTATAGACCTCTTTCAAGAAGTTTAGTGATTAATAAAAACAAAAAAAGAAGGGAAAGAAACAGTCTCCTAGAAACTAGAAGATGTTCATTTTTAAATGTCCAAATAAGCAAAATGCCCTTTTGGGAATAGGGTAAAACTTCCCAAGGCAAAAAAAAAATAGTACGGGAAGAAAGTTGAGACAAAGGACCAAAATACTTGGTTGAAATGGGATTAGGGGATTAGAGCTGGGGGTGTGGCAGAAAGTTGAAAACCACAGAACTTGAAATGACTAGGAAATTAAGATGCCAAAAAAGAGGGGAAAGGGAAGATTAAGGACAATCTAGTGGATTTGCTGAAAGAACATGAGGCGAGCCAAAAGTGCAGCCGGAGAAGGCATCCCAAAGACAGAGTCATCCCCTGCATCTCTCGAGATGAGCGGGGGACACGGTAGCTTCAGGAAACATGGTGCTCCTTACTTAGAATTCCGACTCCTGTTTGCTAAACGGTCCTCAGTTCTAAATACGAAGGCCTATGTTGGCAGCGACAGAGGTTTGTCCCTAGCTGGAGTTAGGGTCCCCTTTAGCCAGAGCCAGACCCCAGATTCTCTCGTGGAATATTCACCCACCTAGAGCACTTGGCCAAAAAGTAGGCCTGTCCTGAACAAGCCAGCGTGAGAAACTGAACAGAAATCTATAACATATCAGAATAACAGAAGGGACTGCCGGGCAATCTGAACAGTGGAATTTCAGAATGAAAGAGAATACTGGATGTTTTTTTTCTGGAATATCTAGAAAAATCTGCCTTGGAATGTTTCGATCAGCTCTTGGATCAGAAGCCAAGTGTTTCTGGAAAATATGATCAGTTGCTCTGCTCCGTGTGGTTCCCAAGTCCCACATCTGTCGACTGAGGAAGGCTCATTTTAAGTCCCACCAACTCTGCGTGTTAGGAAATCGAATGATTCTCCCCTTTGCGTTTCTTTCGTTTTCACAGGAACATGTGTCCCCGGTACAACGCTGATGCCCTATCTTCCTAACCATATTGTTAGCCCCAATTTTGTTTTGGTTTCCTTCTTTTGTCTAAAAGGAGTTAGAAAATGTGTTAAAAGATAAGACAGTTTTAGGACACCCTGGGTGAGGCCCGCTCTTATCCAGTCAGAGAGCCTTTTCATGTGGAAAACACCCCTCACGGAGGCTGAGCCTCCTGGTTCGAAATAAACATTTTGATGAAACATTCCGTAAAGAAAAACTGGTTCTTAAGTGAAGGAATTGGTGCTTACACCCCAGTGCAACAGTGAACTCCTTCCCGAAACATTTTCCTGTTGTTATGTAAACACTACCTAAATGGGGCTGTTAGAGATAATTGCTGATATTCTCCCACCCTAGGGACTTGGGGAGACTAGAAAAGATGAGAATGATTAAGAGGAGCTATGGAGGCAAAGGAGGAAGGGCCAGATTACTGGTAACAACCAAATGTCTCTTTTGTAGGCCAGAGACTTTGAGAAATTATTTTTATACCTGGTTTCTATTTCTGTTTCTATTCTGGCTCCTCGGTAGACAGATGATGTCTCAGGATCTCTCTGAACGCTTCCGGAGTACGGTATGTGTGTTCAGAATACCTTTCGTGTCTTGAAAGTAAATGCGGACAAGACTCCTAAGACATGATAATATTTAAATTGTGAATACATAATTTTTAGAGACGAGGCATTTTTTTTTTTTTTTAGAACATTTTAATCTATTCTCACCATCTTCTATTTTGCTAACTTCAGTGAAAAAGAACCAAAGACTTGGCTTCTAATCAGGCAGCCCCAGCAAGGAAGTAGAAGGCAGTATCCGGGAGCTCACCATTCGGCAAATTATATCTGCCTTCCCTGTTTATGCGATGGCTGGTATATGGGTAGACCCCACAGGAGACTTGGTGTTTCAAGCCAGAGGAGCGAGATCAACCCTCCAGGTGAGAAAGGGTCTGGCAGGGGTTGCCGTGTCTCTGCGGCCCCCCGTAAACCACCTGAGCCACTCTGCCATCACCATAGTCCATGACTGGAGCTCTCTTGGATTTCCATCAGCCAGCACTCCTTGCAGGAAAGGCTCCCTGGGATAAGATGGGGCTCCTTCTAAACCATTGGAGTTACTCTGTTTTTCACTGCCCTTCCAGAAAAAAATTTCATGTTTAACAAGCACTAAAACAAAAACAGAAACAAAACAAAAAACGAAAAGAGGGGCACCTGGGTGGCTCAGTCAGTTGAGCATCGAACTCTTGACCTCAGCTCTTGTCTCCATCTCAGGGTTGTGAGTTCAAGCCCCACATTGGGCCCCATGCTGCGTGTGGCGCCTACTTCAAAAAAAAGAAAAAGAAAACAACCTGCAAGAGGGCAGTGCCTAACGCCATCCTGCAGAATTTCCCATCCTGGCCAAGATGTTAGTGTTTGTTTCGCCTCCGACTAGCCGGGAGACCTGAAACCACCAGCAAAACAGCTTGGTGACTTAGTTTACCTCTCCATGAAATATTTGCCTACTCCTTGGGGTTGTGAAATAAAACGTCCTCGGAGTGTTATGAACTTACATGTTTGCATAATCTGTTCCCTAGCATTTAAAGTCTGTTGAGCTAATCCAGATGGAGGCATGCAGCAAAATCAGAATTCAAATGAACCAGGTGGAAGTGAGTTAGTATTATTGTGTTATGAATGAGGCTGCACCAAGCTTGCATTAGCAAGGAACGGCAGCCTGCACCACCTCTGTAAGATGCTGCACTTTCTGGTGGGAGTTTTTGTTTGTTATTCTTGCTGAGTGAATCCTTAACAGAATACACTTGGGAGGCCAGTGTGAGACAAAGCAGGTTTAGGCTTTAATTTTTCTTATATTCTGATTAGGGGAAATACTTTGAATCCAGAAGGATGTCATTGAGTGCAAACACAAACCTGGAGCCGGGCCCATTGGGCATGAACCTCAGGGGCTATTAATCTGCAACCTTCAATTTGTAAATATGCAGGAGACTGAGTCAGTAGAAAAAAAAAATAATTTTAAACATCTGTGGTATTCTTTCTGTTCCAGATTAATTACACTGCTTGTTTTTTGATGCTGACCAGAATTTTCAATCTTCTGATGCTATGCTCAGAACGTCATAAGTATTTTTCTATGTGTTTATCACTTACTCCCATGAAACTTTATCTCTGCCCCAGTCTGTCTCTCATAATTTATTTTAGGTCCTAATTTTGTTCTTTTGCTCACCTGCCCTAGAGTTCTTTATCCTTTTACGCTGAGCAATACGCAACTCTTTTTCAGCGAGTATTTATTATTACTTTGAAGAGATACCTTGTTAATACACAGTCCCACACACATACACATCATTCAATCAAAATGATGATATAAGTGAAAATCCAAACATGCCGTTTAATCATTTAGAGAGGCTGATAATTATTTTCAATCAGCTAGGATTGCTCTGCCAGTTCAAAGAATTATTAATGAGAGCCAAGTTTGTTAATAGATTGTGAGTAGCCCTTTTCTGTGAGTGGGGGAAGATGCCAGGAAAGTCATTCTAGAAGTTACTATCCAGCCCTTATGTCATACGCCCATGAAGCCCATCCTCACCTTCTGAGTTCCCAAGAGCCCAACTCTTAAAATCTCTATCCTGTGATCCGTGAGGGTACCTTGCCTGAGTCGAATCACTGGCAGCTCTAAATAGAAGAGAATCACAAAGGTTTTTGTTGTTTTTTCCCTAAAATAGCCCAATTTGGAAGTGAGAAAGGGGCCGGTCTTTTGCAATGTGTAAAGCAGCCCCAATGCTCACCTCCAACTCCAGTCTGCCTTAATAGTCATGGTCCCTTCTCTTTCCCCTCCCCCACAACCAATGGCCTGTGTCTTCTCTGGCTCCAGGATGACCAGAGAGCGCCTGTTTGGGGACTCAAGCTCCCTTCCCTCACTCTTGGCCCCAAGAGCTTCTCCTCAAACCCCAGCCAGCTCCCATGATCTTCCTTTCCTCTTGTCCAGAAACTTGAAGTTTTGGCCAGCTTTGCGTTTCTTTTTAACCCTGCTATGATGTACTCTGTTCCCTGGAGTTTTCTGTTTCCAGGCCAAGGCACACAGCGGCTCACTTCTTTCCTCCTCCTAATGATAATCCCACAGCTCTTTTTGCTTTGTGGGTTTTACTGAGAATCACCAAGGAGAAAAAGAGAAACAAAAGAACCCACATGGAAGAAATGTGACTGCATAAGAACCCTTATTTGCTTCATTCAACTATAGCCTTTATTGATCCCTCCCTACCTGTTGAGCACTGCCTTCTAGAATCTAATAGTTACTGCTTCTGCGCTATGCTTCTGGGATGATCTTGGAAGCCCCATTGGCCATCAACTTCCCTTGGCAAATAGTTCACTAACCTCTCCTCTCAACAAGGAGGGCAAAATGAAAAGCGGGTAGTGGCCTCTCCTTAGGTAGTTTTTCTTTCTCTATAGCTCTTCAGATGGATAGCATATGCGTCATTGGTCTCCTACCTTATAGACATCAAGAGCATAACAGAAGCTAAATTAAATTAATATACACACACACTGTAACTCTAATAATAGTGCAATTATTTGACATTGAGACTATTTTGAAAACTTCAGAATATCTCTTCATTTTCTCATACCCACCCCACCCGATCCCCTCTTCCTATTGTGTTTCGATTAATGAGGGCTTTCTGCTGGATGCTAATAATTTAGCATCTATCTAGGGATGTGCTCATAAACTGGCTCTCTGAAAAGGACAAATACACAAAAAGCCCTGATTCACAATGTTTGTCCATTGCTGTGATGTAAACACTTCCACCATGGTCCATTTCAGGCTACCATTGATTTAGGAACCAGCTGGTATGAGCTCTTTCAAGCCAGTCAGAACAAGTTCTAGCATACCACTTACACTTCCAGTCTTTTCTCTTCTCAAAGCTTGCCCTGTGCTTCCTGCCTTTCATTTGCAAAAGCAATATAATAAGTAAATCCCAGCAAAATGTGAAGGACTGAATGAAGTCTCTGTGTTTTTTCCCTGCCAGGGCCATGGTACGCGTCATGGAGGGCTCCTGGAAGAGGCCCTCAACCTAGTGGGTGAAATCCACAGTCAGCAATGAAGGGGCCTCTAGGCAAAAGGTACACCCGCTCTGTGGCAGTGCAGGGAGGGACAGAGGAATGCCAGGATAGGCACAAGGAACTTAAGAGCAGGGACTCCTAAGCCAGAACGCCAAGGTTGGTGATATTGGGCAAGACACTTGACCTCTCTGTGCCTTCATTCTTCATTTGGAAAATTAGGATAGTAATACTGTATTTCATGGAAACTGCGCCATCATCTATTATAAAACATACCATTATTTTATGTTCCATTAAGAAATTTTAAAATGCTGTCAATTAAACTATGACATGCCATTAAAAGTAAGACACATCCCAATTTCACAGATGCTAAGATGTGAGAGAAAAATCTGTTTTAGAGCCGATGGATGATGGTAATAGCTTCCTCATAGGTTGTTGGAAAGATTCAATGAGCTGGGGCGTCTGGGTGGCTCAGTTGGTTAAGCGACTGCCTTCGGCTCGGGTCATGATCCTGGAGTCCCGGGATCGAGTCCCGCATCGGGCTCCCTGCTCGGC
>NC_138376.1:107424485-107468646 GCF_054177405.1 Leptonychotes weddellii | reverse complement strand
CCAACCGTCTAAGCAGAAGCTGGAGTAGGAAACATAACACATTTTTGAACAAAGGTTTAAAATCCCCTTAAAAGTACTCATGGCGTCCCTCGAGATCCATCCAGGTCAATATATATATATGAAAACTAAGTGGGGACAAACGAATGACCAAAGTTGTACTTTGATTCCAACTACCTAACGAATGTACGTAGACATGAAGAACAATATCTGAGAATAAAAAGGGCCGCTTTGAGGCATTGTAAAAGTGGGAGATTAAAGAATAATTTTATATTCTTGTTTAATATGGTTGGATTTGTGTTTTATTAAAAATGTCAAGGGGCACCTGGGTGGCTCAGTCGGTGAAGCATCTGACTTTGGCTCAGGTCATGATCTCATGGTCCTGGGATCGAGCCCCCCGCCCCTTGAGGCCTGCATCAGCCTCCGTGCCCAACAGGGAGTCTGCTTCTCCCTCTTCCTCTGCCCCTCCCCCTGCTCATGTGTGCTCTCTCTCTCTCTCAAATAAATAAAATCTTTTTTAAAAATGTCAAAGCACCTCTCATACATTCATTCAACAAACATTTGTTGTACACATAACTTGTGTTGACCCTGGTTCACTCCACCCCGTGCTCACGTTTCCTGTCCTTCTCTCCTGTCCCCAGGTATTTCAGCCTGTCTGTATCTGTGCCTTGGGTGTGTAAGCTTGACCTATGCTGTCGGGCTCTCTGACAGCAAAAGATTGTCTATTTTTACCCGGTAAACCGTAGCTCTTCCCTCCCATGGATACCGTAATACTTGAGTTACATAAAACAAGATCAAGGGTACAAGGTCAGCTAACATACCAGATGAATTACAGCAAAAGCTCTTCATGCTTTCCCCCAAGTAGGGCTGGTGATCCCCAAGACAGAATAGAGAACATCTGAAACTCCAGGGCCACTGTTTGAAAAGGGATGCTGGTACTTGTCTAGGGTAAGGACAGTGGATCAATCAAAGTTCAATTAGAGAAACAAATCTACCATGAACAATGTAGAATAGGGATTTATGACAGGGGCTAAACTTTACACAAGTACAGAAGCTGCTGGAAAAGTACATGTATGCAAGTTGTTTCTGTGGCTGGTGTTGGGCATGAGTCAGGAATGAGAACACGAATTAGAACCTGAGACGATCAACTGGAACCTACCAGGACAAACTGGAACTCACATCTGTCTGGAAATCACATCTGTCTTTCCTCATCCTCAGTGTCAGTGATGAGGTGATCGGCATGGTAAAGCCAAGGCGATGTACCACACAGGTGCATGTCCATCCGGCTGGGGGCTCCTGCTGGAGGAGCTGTGGCCTTGGGTGGTCCACAAGGTGAGCAAGCAGATCAGCATCCACACAAAAGACGGCCATTGTGCTTGGAGTTCCAGGGCCCCCCCCACCCCCCATCAGTTGCTTCATTTATGCCTTTCTTCAAATGTATCTTGTGCTCAGTAGTAACCTGGAACCATACAGGGAAAGGGACTATAGGAAAGGGACCATGGGATTTCTGGTTGAGCGAGTAACAAAGCCGCACCACAGACCTCCCCACTTCCCTCCCTAGAATGATTTCGTAGAAACGACGACTATAACAATTCTAAATTCAATTTAATGTGAAGCTTGGTACACAATCTGGAGGCCCTGGAATTTCTAGAAAAATCACTTAGAGGTCTCATTCTCATGCCTAAATTTAGGAATGGAAAAGTCAGTGCAATGGAAGAACCTTATAGAAAAGGAATAGAAATAGAGTATTCAGATTGGGAACTATTTGAAATTATACTAATGTTCATGTCTTCTGTTGCCTAAAAAGCAACTACAATTGCCCCCCGCTTATCTGCAAGAGGTACCTTCCAAGATCCCCAATGGATCCCTGAAATAACCTATACACACTATGTTTTTTCCTATACATACATATCTATGATAAAGGTTGACTTATAAATTAGGCACAGTAAGAGATTAACAACAACAATATTAAAACAGAACAATTATAATAATACACTATAATAAAAGTTATGTGACTACGGTCTCTCTCTAAATATTTTATTGTACTGTATTTATCCTTCTTGTGATGATGAGAGATGATAAAATGCCTACGTGATGAGATGAAGTCAGGTGAACGACAGGCACTGACAAGGTGTTAGGCTACTCCTGAGTTTCCGGCAATATCTCGGGAGGAGGATCACCTGCTTCTGGACCAAGGTTGGCCACAAGTGACTGAAACCCTGGGTACCTGAAACCACAGAAAGCAAACCAGGGGTAAGGGAGAACTACTGTACCAGTAAGGTATTAAAGAATTTTCCAAATGCCTTAATTGTCTCTGTCCCCCTCCAAAAGGAAAAAACAAAAAACAAAAACACAGAGAATCAGGGGGAGGAGGAGGTTGATCTTTGTATGAAGAAGCCATTTATGCATTCATTACAAAAAGTTTAACCAAACATTGACAGAATACCTAACTAGTTCCTCGCCTGGGCTGGACACTGTGCCGATAATGTCCTCCATGAGGACATCTCAAGGGAGGATCGGGACGAGGGTCAGAATCAGTTCTCAACATGTTTGAACTGACAGCTGCTATGCAACAGCCTGGCACCTAAACAAATTGCTGGCCACTGGCCCTAAACCTGGGCATGGCCACGGCCAGGTGCAGGCAACGGACACAAGTAGCATTCTCTGAGGTAAGACAGAAGCCCACTACCAGGGTGCTAGCTGAGCCCTTTAGATTAAAAATTATGTACAAATATTCATCAAAAAGAGCACCCAACTAAAAGCATCATCATCAGCATCATCATCGTCATGACTACTAGTACCAACACGATCTTCGAGTAGCGGGACATTTGTCCTACACAGACGTGAAGTCCAGCCAAATATCCTTGTGGGCTAAAGCAACTGCAGGTAACAGACCCAATCAACAGAGGCTGAGCTGCTGGATGAGGGCCAGAAAACTCTACTTTTATTTTTTCCACTTGGTAGAATAAGAGCCCCTGCGCTGCATTGGTAAAGACCACTGCTGTGCCTCTTCCCTTTCCAAAAGGCAGGCTGGACATCACTATTTTGGAAACATGACATTTTTCACATTCATGAGCTGGGTTGGGTTTTGTTTTGCTGGGGTTGTTTCCCGTATAATGATTATTCACATACACCTGACTAACCACCTGTCAAATTAAAAGTCAAGGGCCTCCCGTCAGGAATTCTGGGGAAGGATTTTCTCCCACGGAGGCTTCATCAGGAGTTACCTGTTAGAACGAGCCGTATCGCCCCAGCTGATTGCAGGCTCATTCTTGCCCCGTGGTCCTTCCCACCACTTCTAAGAGTCCTGGCAGATTCCTGGGAAGTCTGATTCCACAGAGTGGGTACTTAGCTGAAGTCAATTGAGAAAATGGTGTCCTCTCTCTCCCATTTGGACGCAGTGTCACAATAACATCCTTCCTAATAGTTTCTGTAAGTTTTATTTGGCTGTTTCTGCTTTTATTCCAAAATAGCTAGTCGGGGGTCTAAACTGCTGTGGATCACACATTGTCCTATGCAAGCTAATTGGTAATGCCAAAAATGTTCCTAATAATGGATTTTTTACCAGGCATTAAAGAAATATAATCAAGTGAAAGCAGCTGTATTGAAATACTCCTATAAACTCTAAGTCAGCACATTTGGTTTCTTAGTTATTCCTCCATGGCAAACCAGTGCAGGTATTAAATGTGGGTATGGTAAATGGTTACAATTCTTCAAGTTAAGTGAAACTCCCGTCATTTCAATATTTCACTAACCTATAAGCAGCTGACTTTAAATTCATCTCATATTTATTAATGATTATGGTGATATATAAAATGATGCTCATCAGTATAAAATAGATATATCTGCCTCATCAGTATTTTGTACATTTATTTATACATTTTATAAACTACAAGCACCCACTTAGAAGCATTTCCTGCTATGCTTCACTAGAGAATAAAAATTCTATTTTTGAAAAATTATATTTGTTTATTGGTCCTTTCCTCTAGTCTCCTAGTTCTCTGACAAAAAAAAAAAAATTATCCTCAGTAATAAAACATAAATATTCAGAGCTTGAAAACACATGACAATGAAGCAATGATCACATTTATATTTATGAAATACAATAAAAAATGTAATATATGCCATCACTAAGAATTTGCTGTATGCCAGGAGCTGTGCTAAGCACATTATGTCTGTTATCTCTTTTAATCCTCCTAACACTCCTGTATGTAAGTGCTATTGGTATTAGACCCATTTCATGCATGAATAACATAAGATATAGGGGAAGAGAAATATTCAAGGCTACCCCGATTGTAAGCTGTACTGCTGGTATTTCAGTCACAGTTCCGATTCTAGAGACTGAGCTCTTGGCACCCCAGCTACACTAGTGATAAATGAGTGATCTTCACTTGTAGGATCTTAGCTTGTTACGGATCACTCTGAGATTCTGATTAAAGTTATGGAAACTCTCTTCAGAAAAATGCATCTCTCTCTCTCGTACACGTGCACGCGTGAGCACACACACACAGACACTCACTGCATACCATTTCAGAGGATTTCTAGACCTCCTTGAAGACCATCCAGAGTTTTCTTGGAGTCCATAAGCCCCAAATTGTAGAACTCTCATTTCAGTATTTCCTTCAGTATCAGTGTGTTGGAAATCGGGTCGCTGCCTGTTTAAGGAGCCCTGCTGTGCAAATGAAAAGGTTACCTGAGTGTGGAGAGTGACCTAGATCCTCGGACGCCCGAATGCCTACCAGTGGCCAGAGCAATGAATTAAGATAAGAACAGAGTGGACAAGGAGAGAAAGACCCAGGGCTCAAACCCACCCGTCAGAATTAAGGAGCCCTGCCTTAAGGGGCTCTGTGTCAGGTTCTTCTAAGTCCCAGAAAGAGATGAGGGAGGAATGAATGGGTGTTGTAAGGATACACCCTAGAGAAAGAACCTCACAGAAGTAAGAACAGGACCTGTGGTAGGGCCAGAATTTTCTGAGCATGACATTGGACCAGAAGACTGTGCAGGTCCCACACAGCCATCCAGATGCTGGCAACAGGAACATGTGGGTTTGTCCCCCGTGGTCCTTCCTTGTCCACTCCTTTCTCATCTTTCTGACCTGCTTGTTCTTACTCCAGATCGCTTACCTCATCCCACAGAAACTCCTAGGTGTAAGTAAAGCCTCTTGGTTTTTGTAAACTCCAATTTCTGCTTCCTCGTAACTTCAGGTTACCCTGACAGCCACAGTTCTGACCTGACTTCAGGGCTTCTTTCTCATGTCTTTTTTCAACTCCTGTTTCCACCACCACCCAAAGGAACAGGGTTCGTTGCCCCATTCTTTCAGTATTTCCCAGTTCAAGAGCTTGATGGCAGCTCATGTTTTTTGCATGAGGTCATGCCACAGGTTTTTAACGAGCCTTACATTTGGCTGTGATGGTGACAGATGTCACCTTAATCCAGCCAGCTGCAGCTGGTGGCAGAGAAGGTAGGGGACTCCTCTATGGGACTGGACATGTCCATGCCAGGCGTGCGTTCCTCATTAGAAGATGTGGGGCAGAGAATTTCCTGTCGACGTCCAGGGACAAACTACAGGACAGACCCTTGGGACAGGCTGCCAGGGACAACCTCCCACCCTTCACACAGGGTCCATCTACGACTGGGGGAAAACGTCTGCATCTGACGTCAGCCCGGTGTGCCCCTCAGCTGTGCACCGTCCAGGATACCCATGTCAAGGGATCTCTGTGTCACGCTTTGGGACACATCCTACCTCTCGGGACGCTCACTGGTTGCTCACTGAGCTTTTGAAGGAGGAAGTGGCTTAACGGGCACTGTGACACATGCAGTACAATAGAGTGACAGAGGTAGACAGGACTCTGAACACCATCTACTCTACCCACGCATTCGGTGGAGCAGGAGGCCGGGCCTGTGAGGAGCTACGTGCTCGGAGAGATGGACAGAGTTGGCAGTGGGGCCCCGATTCCCAGCCCATTTCTCCCTTTATCACACCTGTTCCCTCAGCCACATTGGCTCTTCATTCTCTTGCTGTCATTGAGTGCTACCATTCTGTAGCAAAACAGAAAAACAGAAAGGCCTGTAAAAACATCTCACACTATAAAGATTCCATCCCAACTTGTGTACATCGATAGGGTCTCAGTGACCATCAATATATGATTTATGGGAAATAATCCTAGATTAGAAGACTCACTCTGTCACTCAGACATGAGAGCTAGGCTCTATTTCTTCTTCTGAGCTCTAGGTATTCGTCATGCCCTCATCATTTATCTAAAAAACATGAACAGGGTGTCTGCTATTTTCAGGCTCTGAGTGTAAAATCCTGTAGAACAATTGTTTTGTTCCTCAAAGAGCTCTTATACTCTAGGAGGGCAATGTAAGAGGCCTGCTGCCCCCAAGGGGTTATGGAGGCAAAGGAGGAGGGGGCAGTCAACTCGTGGCTGGAAGGGGGTCAGGCAAAGCTTGCCAGATGGACCCTTGAAATGTGAAGGCATGGTAGAGGAGTGGTTAGCCAAGCAGGGCAGGGGGCTGGGCAGGCAGATGAGGGAACGCATTGCGCATCTGGGGAAGGCACAGCATGGCCAAAGCAGAGCTCAAGGGGAAGTCAGGGTGGGAATGGCAAGAGATGAGGCAGGCAAGTAAGTAGGGGCCCGGTGACAAAGAACTTCAAGGGCCATCCTCCCTGTTTACCTATTGGCCATGAGTTACAAAGCCAGATTTTGATTTTACAACAGTTACTGTAATGGCTGCCTGGAGAATGTGTATCAAGAGCTGAGGACTGAAAGAATGGAAACAAGTTAGGAGCCTGTTTCAATAATTTAGGAGAGTGATGACGGTGTTCTGGCAATGGGAGCAGAGAGAAGTGGGTATATTCTAGAGATTTTTAAAAGATATTATTTAAAGGCCGTGGAGATGGATTGTATGCCCCTGGAGAGCAAGGCTGTGCGGGGAGTAGGAGGAGAAGAGGACGCAGCACATTCCCGACCTGGGTGGGGGTGATGGGCACTAGGAGGTTTCATCTGGGACATTTGCCCGAGGTTCTAATGAAACAGCCAAGCACAAAGTTCTGGTGGAAAACTGGACAGGAGATCCAGAGCTCAGCAGAGAGGCTGGCTGGGAATATAATCATCAACAGATATAGGTAAGTGGTACTCAAAACAAAGAGTTACCCCAGAAACCTTTTCCAACTGCATGCACCAACCCCTTGAAATTCTCCAAAGCCTTTTCTCCCCAGCCCCAACCCCAGAAGGGCTCTCCACTCCCAATTCTTGAGCGAGTCAGCCATGAGTAGAGTTAAGTCATTAGCACCAGTGTATAAAGCGAAGGAGAAGAAAACAGGGGACAGCAACCTTAGAGACACTGACATTTAAGGGATGGGTTAAAGGAAAAGAGCAGTGATAGAACCTGAGGAGCATCCAGGGAGATGGACAGAAAACTATTAGCGCCAAATGTCCCAGAAGTCAGGAGAGGAGAGGATGTCACAAAGAAGGAGGTAGATGTGAAATAGACCCCAGAAGTGTTAACACTTTCTGCAGTGCCCACAGAGCTGTGACAGGGACCACATAAGCGTAAGTATATGCAGGTGCTTCCTACAATATAAAATAGTATACAACATAAGCAGTTATTATTATAACTTAAGACTCAAGTCAGTTGCCACTGACTCTAGGCATCCCTCCCTAGACCCTGCGGGCCTTCCTCCCAAGGTTCGCTCAACACCATGTTTAGCTGGCCTGCACCCAGGGCGGACGCTATGTTTAGTTGCCCTGCGCTCCGCACCAGAACGGTGCCCAGCCTACAGGAGACAGGGAACACGTGCTTGCAGAACGAATGGACGGTTAGGGATTGCGTCACTGCATTCCATGATTCTCTTCAAAATGGAACAGATCCCAGTTCAGATTGCTTTTTTTCAAAAATAGAACCTAATAGGCTTATTCCTTTTTCCTGGCATCTCCTTGTTTCTGTTTTATTTTATGCCCTCACAGTTTAGAAAAAAACCAATCAGATCCTTATAGTTATAAAAATTATTTCCAATAGAAAAAATTATTTCCTACAGAAAAAAAGATACCTAAAAAAATATATCCTCCCTCTCATAACTTCCATTCTGCTGGGTGCCTTGTATCTCTCGAGAGCCCATGTTTGTTGTCTGATCTCCAGCATGTTCATATCCAAATCAATCTGAACTAATTTTGCAAGTAAAATGTTTTGAGAACTCACCCGAAGTGCTTTCCTAAATTCTAAACATTTAACATCTGCTTGGCTGGACTCAGTTCCTAGTCTTTTTAGTCTACTTAAATCTACCAATTTGAATTGTCATCATTTATCATTTCAAAATCTCTATTATTTATTGCCCTTGATTACATTATCACAGATGTTCTGTACTACTTATGTTTCCCTCAATTTTCCTGATATTCTCTTGTGAAATCGTCGTATCTAATTTACCAGGGGGTCATTTCTACTCTTTCTCCAGATTCTGCAAACTTATTTCTGAATCTCCTCCTAGGTCTCGTGTGCATTTTTAAGGATGATAAACTCAAGAAGTTTCTCTTCCAGACTTGCAGATTTTCAGGGCATTTACATTTCGGAGACCTACTTTTTATGAGCAGATATTTTTACAAGGTGGTTCTACTAATGATCTATTCTTTATTCTTCAGTGCTTACTCAGTTTTTCCAGGGCTGAAGATGAGCCTCCCCGTACTCAGAGCATGCACCCCTCCCCCCCGCTCCACCACCATGCTCCTAGCGTGCCTGCTCTTGGCTGAAGCACACAGGCCTTCCTCTTCCTCCTTTCACACCCAGCAGGGAGCAGTGAGGAGACCAGCCCCACCCTGCAACCTTTGGTCGGAGCCATCTATTGCTTTCAGCCTAACCACCCACCCCTTTCAACCTCAGGATAATAGCATGAACAAGTTTAAGAGACTCTCATGGGCTTCTGTGTGCACCCCGCAACCTACAAAGATGGAATGGGTTTCTCTCTCTTCCTGCAGACATAGAGTTCAAGGCAGAAGAAAGGTCAAAACAGTAGAGCTGCACATGCCTTGCCCAGATGATATATGGACGCCTGTAACTGTACTCCAACCCCAGCTCAGGATTTATTAAATACCAAAAGCCCAACACATTCATATAGGCAGAGAGATCGATACCTATCTGAAGTCTCAGGAGCAGGCAGCTTCGGACCACCCCTCTTCCATGTTAGGAATTTATTCACCCCCAGATCTTCTGATGTCCCTATCTGTTGATGCCATGCTCACAGGAGAGAGAAGCTTACTTACCGGGCTCGGGTCAAGAATTTCGAGACCAGTCAGCGAATTGTCAGGAGCAAAGGGTTAATATAGACATGGACATTGGGGAAGTTACTATGGACCATGGAGCCAAACTAACTTGTACCTATTGCGTCCTAAAACATGAGCTCTTACTTAGAGAAAATATTTGTTGCTCACCCTCCCACATCTCTGCCAAAGGGTTTCAGTCCTCCCAACTGATATGTTTTTCTCCAGCAACCTCTTAAACAGCCTTGTCCTTGGTCAACAGTGGAAATAAAAACTCTTGGGCTGCTTCACTTCTCTCAGTCTTTGGGAAAACAAAGAAAAAGAACAACTTGGAAAAGCCATCAGTTAAAATTCTGGTATGCAAGTAAGATAAGATATGCAACATCCTGAAGCCTCATTTTGGTTATTTATAAAGCGGAAATAATTATATCTGTCTCTTAGGGTTGTAGTGAAGCCTGAACGACACACCTAATGTAAAGCAAAGAGCATCTTGCCTAGAAAGAGCTCAATAAACACGAGCTATAATTATGTATGCGTGTATATACGTTATCTTTCTTTAAGATGTATTGCTTTGCCAGGAAATACGCCAACAGGATCACCCTAACCTCAGGAGATAAACAGCTGAGTTTCCAATGAACCCACATTCCTTTATACTAGAATTAGATCATTAGTATATGTAGTAAGCATAGGTCCCTGCGTGTTGTTCAAGTATCTTATCGGTTGGAACCCTGATTCCACCTCTCTCTCTGGGTCCTTCAGCTCTCTCAGGCCTTCTGCTGTACCCCAGACCCCCTCGCCTCTTCTATGCCGGGTACCCAAAGGTCCATAATGGGTAAGCAATTTAGTTGTGCCTGAATCTTATCGGAGGGCATTCTACCAACCTAAGGGAAACTACCCATCTGGCAGAGGCACTCTGACAGTGGAAAATTACTGATCCACACTGAACTATATAAAAATCCATTCGTAAAAATCCTAAGAAGAGCAAACACTTCACCTGGCAAGTTCTTCAGCAGGGTCCTTGTCTGGCAGGAGCAACCACCCTCACTAGGCACCAACCAAAACGCCAGCCCTGAGCGGTGACAAATCTGGAATTCTCTGGCAGATGCCAGTCCAGGGCCGACTGCACAAAGGGGACCCTTCTTACGAGCTCAGCACTGACTCTGAACACACGGAGAATTCGTTTTGGCTGGAAGGGAAAAGCCAATGTGGAAAATATAATCTGATGGACAGGATTTGAAATGAAAGCCACAATGCGGCCCCAGCTTCCCGGGCCTAAACCCTTACCAGCAGAAGTATAAACACTTTTTGGAAGCTGAGACCAGGACACAATACGATACCACAGCAAAAGCTCAAAAAGTAGCAAGGGGTTGGAACACTGAAAGACTAACTCTTATTTTCAAGCTGTGAATCACCCGGCTCTAAATAGAGAGGAAAAGGTGTATCAGCTACCATTGACCTTGCCTTGCCTGTGCTGAGAAACTCTCCTACGGCCTGCAGCGCTGTCTCACAAAAAGATGACTAAGACAAGTCCTGGCTTTTGAGGTGTTTGTCCCTGGTGGAGGAGGCTGGCAGGTAACTAAAATACCAGCCTTACTATGGAAAGTGCCAAAAGCTGAATAAAAGCAAAAAGCAGCCGGAGCAGATAGCTCTAATCTCCAGGGGCACGTGAGGGTCCACGCAGAAGAGGGGTCAGCCCATTGGGTCTTGGAGAGACAGCGGGGGGCGGGGGGGCGGTGGAGGAGAGCTCACGAGGGAGAGAGCGCAGCGAGCACAGAGCCGGCTCAGAGGGAGAAGGACGGGGCGTGGCAAGGAACTGGCTCAGTCCGGTGGTAGCAGCCTCCCAGCCAAGTGGGGGCGGGGACTGGGAAGGAGCTGAACATCCAGGAAGATTGGCCTTGGCTCCCTGGGCCTTTGGAACATTTCAGATCTGCTTTTAAAAGGAAAGTCTCTGCCACGGGTATCAAGAATGAACTGGAATGAGGAAGAGAGTTGAAATGTGTATCTTTGCATATGTATTTTTTTTTTCCTTTTCTGCTGTTTGAAAAAGCGATCCCAAATGCAAATTGACAATTGTCTGGTCATTACTGGCGGCAAGCACCTCTTCCTGGGTATGTATTTACTCTCCATAGCAGGGATTCTCCACCGTAGGGGATCCCTCCACCCTGGCTGGTCTCATTCCACCTGCCTTGGGGAGGCCACAGCAGACACCTTCTTGCCAAGGGCGCCCCACAAGCTTCCCCCACCTCTAGTCCAAGGTGACTTACGCTCTCTGCTGAATCTAGCTCACTGAGTGTGGGGTAGAGAATGGCCGTCTGATGTGATGAAAAAAGGTGGTGTGATAAAGGTGATGCAAACAAAAATCCTTCTACTGCTTTGCAGGCCCTATCAGCCCAGATCAGCTTTTGTCTAGACATTTGCTCTCCCATGTGCTCCTGGCGCTCGGAAGGCTGACCTTCACCGTGAGGGGGTCATTATTACCACTGCAAGTGTACAAGTCCCCACAATCATGTATGGTTTTGTCTCTGCTGGTTTTTTGTTTGCTTTACTGGGCTTCCTCAGTGAATTACAGATGCAAATAGAATTAAAGGAATAATTCTAAAGGGATGTTATTAAGAACTGAGCTTTTTATACTTATCATAAAAACACAATCTCATGCCTTTTTGCTAAAATGGAAACTTCTGATGACAATTTAAACATGAAATATCCAGCAGAGACAAACCATGATTATTTATAAAAGGCTCTATCAAGAAATTATTTACTTCTTTAGGCAATTTCCGCTTTGCTTGTGATTTAAGTCCTAAGAGTATATGCATCTAGTTACTCACGCAAAGTTAATGGAGCTGTTTCTCATTATGTTTTTGATAGTACAGCATGTCAAATCTGACTCTCATCTTACTTTTCCTAATTATTTGTCAGCTTTCTTCACCTGTGTTTTATTTCTTGCAGAGCTTTTTCTCATTTCATAAGGAAGGCAACATATGGAGCCTTCGATGTGTTTGGGGATGTTCTTTAATGCTGGAGGCCTTGTTCTGGACCAGGTGCTGACCACTCAGCTTACAACAGTAAGAGGACTAATTTGTAACTGTCTCCTGCGGAAGCTCTTGTCCTGGGCTACCAAATACTATCCTTTGCACCTGATTCAAAGAGACAGGATCTCGGTGGGACCTGTTATACTTTCTCAAAGTGCCCCTAGTCATCAAACCGCGTCTTTGTCTCCGCAGTGTGGAAGTCATTGTGCTCTTCCCAGCAATCAAATTAAAAAAGAAGCAATTGACTATAGGATGGGTCATTGGCCAGAAACTCGCTCCTATGGTGATGACAGTGAGGAAAGTTCTAGAACAGCACTTCAGACTGAAGAGAGATTTAGGAGAGATGAAGCCAGGAGAGTATCTGTCATTTTTCCAGCACACTTTCAAGTTGGATGAACACAGCTGATCTCTTAATTCCCAAACCAGTGGATTTTAAAGGGCAAACAGTCCCACCGCAATACTGAAACAGACCGTCTCCGGTGTCCTCTTCAGCCCCTGATTAAGATGAGAGTTTCTTGGAATCAACACAGTGGTAAAGAGAATACATCTTCCACCAACCGCACGTGGGGAACCAACACCTCCTCGATACACTGCAAACTGTTCCTACCGTATAGAGTCCTAATGGAGAAATAAACCTGTCACATAAAAACTTCATTCCCAAGAAAGCTTTATTATCCAACGAAGGGGGAGAGGGTGGAAAAGAGAGATGAAAACTAACATTTTCTGAGCATTTCTACCTAAATGCCAGGTACTTCCTCTGTTATCCCTTTTATTTATTTTTTTTAAGATTTTATTTGACAGAGAGAGACAGCCAGAAAGGGAACACAAGAAGGGGGAGTGGCAGGCAGAGGGAGAAGCAGGCTTCCCGCTAAGCAGGGAGCCTGATATGGGGCTCGATCCCAGGACCCTGGGATCATGACCTGAGCCGAAGGCAGATGCTTTAACGACTGAGCCACCCAGGCGCCCCTGTTATCCCTTTTAATCCCTAAAAAAAAAAAAAAAAAAAAACTTGTAAGAGGCCCTTATCCCATTTTACAGAAAAAGAAACTAAGCTTCAGAGAAGTGACCTAAATACACTAAAGTCACACAACTCCTAAAATGTCACGTCAGGTTCCAAATCCTACACTCCCTTATGTCAAAACCCATCTTCCCTTCAAGGAGCCACGCTGCCTAATTTTAACTTGTTGCAAGTCATTCGGTATTGGGTGTATATTCTAAATAAGAGAAGAGGGTGGTAAAGACATGGAGCTAGAAATGCCCCAGTTTTTCACATTATTGGTAAGAGCAGTATTCTAGATTATTGAGGATAGGCTACAAAATAAAAATCATTTATAGCTGGTGCTCAAAAACATTACATAATCATATTTTTGCAACAGCAGCAGAAGTAAATGTACTTTCCTTAATATGTTCTGGTTGTACTAACACTGAAATTAGACCGTGGGTGCTGAGCATGTAGCAACTAATGAAAAGGCACCCAAGAGCTTTTATAGAGAACCAATCTGGGGACAAAGGCTTTGCCACAGATTCCTATAGTAGGAGAAAAATGCCCCATGAAGGCCTGGGGACAAGGGGTGGGGAAGGTGGGGGCCAAAGCAAAGGAATTCAGAGATAAAACTTTCACCTTTACATCCTGTCAAATTATATAATCTGACTGTACACAGGCAAATTCCCCCGGAACTTTAGGAAATCAAGTGTGTGTGTGTACTTGTACTCCAGTCCTGTTTGCCCTCTAAAGAAGACTTACCTAGATTGCACCCAAGGGCGTGGCCCATTTCCAGAAGATCAGTTGATGTTGAATCCCAGAAAGTAAGCAACAAGAGCCTGGAGAGCAGTATGCTAATTAATATTCACCAGTATCAGTAGAGTCTTGGGAAGGACAAAAAAAGATTTTGCACTTGACCAATGTTATGCTGTGGAAAAAAAATCCCCCCACCATCATGAACAGGGTGGGTCACCCACTCTCTAAGGAAATCTTGTGGCCTCTGAGGATAACCCTGTTATCAAGAACCACAGTGGTGACCATCAAGCGCACATTCAAGTAAATTTCTTTTCAACCGTCATTTTCCTAGAATGGCAAATCTCCCATCATGTGTGTATCTACTTAAAGTAATCACCATATTAGACATTCCCAATGAAGACCAGGTTTGCTCCACATATTTATTTGAAGTCAATTGTTTGCAATTGCTAACACTTTTTCACACACACACACACACAAAATGGCAAAAAAAAATTTACTACAAAAGTCTACAAAAGAATACTGAGCAAAAGGCTTCAAGGAGATTCTTTTTACCTTGGTCTCCTCATCCGTAAAATGGAGGTAATAATACCCTTTGTTGCCCACCTCACAGAAGTATTGAAAGGCACTTTTAGAAAATGTGTCAGTGAGCAATACAAGGCATTTTAACCTGGCTCAGCTCATAAAATTGGCATGGCATAGTATGGAATTAGTCTCAAGTGATAGATAGTCATGCCAGCAGTGAAAAAAAACTGAATAAGAAATTGTAATGAAAAAAAACTTAGCGGCATATTGAATGTTGAAGCTAGAGGAAAAGCAAGGGCGGAAGACGAAATAAAAGCACATTTGTTTCCTTTTCTTTCTTTCTTTTTTTAATCCCTTGATCCCATACCTTCTAACATGCTGTGTAACTTAGTTATGATCTTTACTGGGCATAGTCTGCCTCCCCTGCTAGACCGCACGCTCCCTGAGGGCAGGAACACTAGGCAATCTGTTCACTGATGTGCCCCAAGCAACTAACACAACACCTGGCACCTGATGTCTCAGTAAATATTCTTCAACAAATGAATGTATAATGTGATCATGATGCAAGGCTCCCAGTGCACCTTCAAGAAAGAGACTGATGGAAAGTATTTCTTTGGGCCAGTTCCTTAACAAACATTCCTGGGAAAACCCGATGGCTGCTTTCTTTCAGTCAGGACTTCGTGATCACCAAGAAATCTGGGATTGCTCTGGATGTGGCGAGATCTTCAGGAGCTGGGATTTTGCTTTCTGAATGGTGCCACACCAGGTTTCGTTGTGAATCTTTGGAGTAAGAGCACTTCAGTCATGCCTCGCTCACACCACCTGCTGCTTCTCCCACTGGGCAGCACACCAACACCCCCTCTTTGCTCCTTCAACTACAAGGCCATCCAACTCCCCCACGAGTCATCCTCTTCCTTCCCCAGGGCCTGTCGATGCTTTTTCCTAAGCAGGATCCCACCTACTTTTCCTAGAACTGCTGTCTTTTATCTACAGGCACTGAGCTGGGCGGCGGGGAGGGGGTTGCTGTGCACGGCAGTCCAGACTTCTCAGTGAGGCCAGGGAGCCCCACCTGCCTCTCCCCTCCGGGCGGGAAGGAGAATGGCCTGGCCATGCAGCTGGAGCCAGTTCTGGGATCCTGCTCTCCTCCAGCCCTGCCGAAGAAGTTTGTGTTCCAAAGCCTTGCTCCTCACCAACATTTCTGATTTAACTCATTGAATTTTAGAGCTATTAGAGACTTTAGAAACCAAATTCAGCTCTCCCATTTTGGATGAGGAGAAACTGAGCCCAGAGAGGAAAATTGACCTGGTCAAGGTCACATAACCAACGAGTCAGGCAGGGAAGCCTTTCCCATCTCAGTCACTCCTGTCCCTGTGGGGCCAGGAATGTCGGCAAAAGTCACTTTCGTCTGAAGAGTGAATCCCAACAGTATTGTCAAAGTAGCAGCAAAAGAATGCATACATTTGTAGGAATGAATCGGATTCTCATAATTTTTTGAAATGCCTCTATCCAAATAAATCCAGTAGTAGTAGTTACTTGATCTATTGAAAAAAAAATACTCTTTTTTTTCCCCCCAAAGATTTTCCTAGCCCGTTGCTTTAAATAACCTGTTCTCCCTAATGTATGTGAAATATGGTTTTCATTCACACGCTTTGCTGCTCTACTCTCAATGCACAATGTAGTCTTGTAAAGTGTGATTAAACTCAAAATTTCTTGATATAATCATTAAAACAAATGAGTGTCTACCTCAAGAGATGTGACTAAGTTTTCCAAAATTCTCATTATGAGTTAATAAAGTTAGGTTTGGGGGGAGGGGCATAGAGATGAAATAAAGTCAGTAAACAACTCCAAACAAATGTTTTTGCAAAAGTAGGTTTATAAATTGGTGTCACTGAGAGTGTAGGGGTTGCTTCTAAAGTCTGAATTGGCAGATTAAAGGAGACCAAAAAATGAGAACGTTCAGACCATGGTATTCTAGAGTTGAAAGGCCGTGAAGATGTATTATCTAGTCCAACCATTTTCAAAGTGTGGATAAGAAAACAAAAGCCCAGAGCAGGGACTGGCTCATCCAAGGTCAGCGAGGTCTGCTGCTTCCCATTCAGGTTCTCACTTTATCAGAGTTTTCACACAGGATGGAAAAAGAAAGGAGTAATAGGGTAAGACCAGAGAGGAGCATGGAATTTTCAGGAAATGTCATGCGTTCCACCCAACCAATAGGAAAGCTGTCAAAGTGTTTCTGCCAATTCTATTTAGCTCTGGCAAAAGAGTAAATGGGGGCGCCTGGGTGGCTCAGTCGTTAAGCACCTACTTTAGGCTCAGGTCATGATCCCAGATCCTGGGATCGAGTCCCACATCGGGCTCCCTGCTCGGCAGGAAGCCTGCTTCTCCCTCTCCCACTCCCCCTGCTTGTGTTCCTGCTCTTGCTGTCTCTCTCTCTGTCAAATAAATAAATAAAAATCTTAAAAAAAAAAAAAAAGAGTAAATGGATCTTTCAGACTCAGTGGGGGGAAAAAAGTGTAAGCAAAGGCTGGGTAAGCAAGCAGCTTCTTTGGAGGCAAATTTATTTCCAGGGATCAAGACAAGGCTAGGGAAAGATTGCCCATGGGAAGGAGTGTGAAGTTTGCCAAAGCCTCTACCAGAGTCCTGAAGTGCATTCTTAAGAAACTTGCCTCTAAGTCAGGGTTCTAAACCCAGCGGCTTCGGGCAATGTCCGTAGACATTTTTGGTCGTCACAACTGTGGAGGGGGCCGCTACCGGCATCCAGCACCTGGAGGTTAGGGATGCTGCAAAACATCCCACAGTACACAGGCTAGCCCCACCCCCTGCAAAAAAGTACCAGCCTCAACTGTCAAGAGTACCAAGGCTGAGAAGACTTCCTCTAACTGTTACTTGTCAATGAGTTGTCTGCTCAGATGCGGTATTACTGCACCAAATGCTCCCTTCCAAACCCAAGAAATCAAGTAACAATTCTCAGGACTCATCTTTCTTTGGATCTTTAGATTTTTAACCCTCCCCTCCCCCCCCCAAAAAAATCCAGATGAAGAGGAGGCAAGCAGAACAGGAAACAGCAATTTCAATAAAAATACTTAGTGCTGAAAATATATGCGTAGGAGAGACTATTTTCCATGCACTTATATTTTCCTTGCTCTTTGTTGTCGTTCCACCATCCTTGGTAAATTTGTTTTCATTTTAAGTGTTACAAGCAGTTATTATGTATTCCAGGCAGGACTCCCAAGCTGTGACAATTTAAATGAGGGAGGTTTTTTTATAAGGAAAAAAATGATAAAAGTATAAATGGTTTGTTGAAACACTGAAGAAAAGCTTACCTCAGAAAGCAAAATGCTTTTATATGTAGTCTTAATATTAATCCAAAATGAAAATGTCCTTCACTTCAAAAGGGTAAGATTTGGCAGGTATAAGATATAAAAGGGCGAGGATATGTCCCCTCCACATTTAGAAATGCACATCTCCTGAAAAGGCTTTGAAATAAATGGAATATAAGAAGCTACAAGTAATTTTTAAAATGGCTTAAATCTTTTACATGTTCCACTCAAAGGAATAGAAGAGCTCACGATGGCACAATGGAAGAACCGAAGGGACCTTGGATGAAGGATATGAAAACTTGGGTTCTAATCTGGGGTCATTAACATTCCCCATGTCTTGGGCAAATTGTACTTCTTATGTGTTCCTTTACTCTCCAATTAAATAATAATAATAATTAATAATAATAATTGCCTCACAGACTTCATAAGGTTGTTGTGAGGCTCAAAATGCATGTAAATGTAAATGCCAGCATGTAGCCTCCCCACCACCCCAACCCCGCACAGCACCAGCACCGTAGACCCCTTTCTTTTTTTTTTTTAAGATTTTATTTGTCAGAGAGAGAGTACAAGCAGGGGGAGCAGAAGGCAGAGGGAGAAGTAGGCTCCCCACTGAGCAGGGAGCCCGATGCGGGACTCAATCTCAGGACCCTGAGTTCATGACCTGAGCCAAAGGGGCAGATGCTTAACCAACTGAGCCACCCAGGCGTCCCTTTTTTCTTTTCTTTTTTTTTTTTTTACCATAGACCCCTTTCATCAAAATGAGGAGCAGCCAACACTGGCAAGCTAATGGGGTAGGATCACACCCAGAGCCATGACAAAGGAGAGCTCTTGATGGATTACTTACTGCACACGTTAAAATTTCCTTTTTTTAATTAAAAAGACATTTCTATAAGGTGAGGAATTATTGGAGTAGAGTGACTATGGCCTAAATAAATGTCTTTATAGAAAAAAGTCCTGACAAGGTGTCATGCCCCTGAAACCAAAATGTTAAATGTTAACTACCAAAGAGAAAAATCTGCTTTCTTGAAACTTCCAACAAGCTGGCAAATGAGCGAAAGAGTTAGCAACAATTCCCAAGGGGCCAACCAGTGGAATTTATTTACTTTGAAAAGTAGCTCAAAATCTTATTGGTTATGTCACAGCATTAAAGGAGACAGGGACTATGTCTTTGGCTTGCAGAGGGGATGATACAAACAGAAAATTAATATTAAGGGAAAGAAAAGAAAAAGCAGCACTAGATGGTAAAGTGGCATATCCAAAAAGGAGGAGAGAAGTTTCTGGAAGTTGTTATTTTGTTTATAAGCCTCTGGTATGTTTAATGCAAAATTTTACGGAGGCAACAAAATGGCAGATAAAGGAAAACTAGTAGATGTAATTTATTGAGGCTCTCAAAGGGCTTTTGATGAAGTGCTACACAGAGACTGTTAAGGGAACTTGCCAACCACTGGGCAAGGGGTAAAAGGCTGTCAATCATGAGTTAAAAGTGAGTTAAGAGATAGAGGGGGAACGAAAGAATAAATGACCAGCTCCCAGCATGGAAAAGAGTTAATAGTGGGGTCTCAGCAATTGGTGTAACTGTAGTATCCTCCAGGATATTTATTAACACCCTTGAAAATGAACTAAATAATGAGGAGCTGAAATTTGCCGACTAAACAAAACTATTTTGGTTCCCTAAATCTATACAGATGGATGTGAGAAACACAGAATCCAAACTCAGTAATTGGGTAAAACAGTGGCAGATGAAACTCAGAGCAGACAAGTGCAAAGTATTGCATTTTGGAAGTAGCAATTTAAATTACTCATCCACTCGGGTGAGTTCTGAATTAGTTCTACACTTACAGGGAAAAGATTTAGGCTCAAGGAAGACATCTTAATGAAGATGTATGCATGATGCTCAGTAGGGTTTTAAAAAAGAAGAAAGAAAGAAAGCAAATACACTATTAAATTGCAGTAAAAATGAAAGTGAATGTATGCCAATGTTGTTACAGAAATCAATGGTGCCCGCTTGTTCTACATTCAATTAAAATCACCTTGTTTCCAAAGGAAGATGGTAAAAATAGAAAGAAACATCTGATAAGACCCAGGAAGCTCATTACAGGCGGTGGGGACAGGCAAAATCTCATATGGGAAGTATTTAAAGTTATCAATTATTAATAATTTGAATGAAGTGAAGATGAACATAGGGGGCACATAGGTTTTCCATAAAGGTAAAAACCTTTATTAATGTTTTTGCAACTTAGATTGTAGGGAGACTAGAAACCGTCTGTAAATGGCATCAAAGATAAACTGAATTTTCTTCTAATAAGAGATGCTATGTGCTGGTAGGGGCCTCAGTTCTGCCTCATGAGATCCACTCTGTCTTCTTACTTCTAGTTGCCATTTGTCATTTGTTCAAAGATGGGAAATAAGTAAATGTATGTATTATAAAGTCTCATAAATATTATTTCAAATACCATTTGCAAATTATTTAGCTCTTCTTCCAAGCCCAGAAAGATGCATAAAGATCTAATATTGAAATCATGTACCAACTCCAGTAAAATAAAGGCAACTGTCAGGTAAACACAATAGTGAAGTCATTACATTCACCTGACCCTGTAAGTTCCCGAATACACAAATCATTGCACACTCCTTTTTCCATCTTCCCCAAGAGGCAATTTATCAATGGCTCTGACCACCAGGAGCAATAAGACTGCCCACCCCTGTGCCCTTCTCTTCTCCCCAAATGTTTAAGTGAGATTGGCAACTGTGGTTACCAGGAGGTAATCAATCCCCAGGCTTCCAGAGATCAAGCATCTGCTGACGGAGGTCAGAAAGAAATGCTCTCCCACAATGCCGAGTACTTTATAATTGACCCAGTGCTTGTTGAGAAAATGACATCCTCACACTCAAGCTAAGGATCGCACACTCGGGCAGGTACATGGAGGGCAGGGGATGATGGTGGAAACAGTTACTGGCTAATTCCCTTCCTGCAGCATTTAGACCTCGCCAGAGGATTGGGGCTGAGCTGTTGGAGCCTTGGCATTTTTTTTAGCCTGTATTTACTATGTTGAGGCAATAGATGTGGTATGGAACTTCAGAAGTATTTTTCCTTGTTTGTTTTTCTTCCTGAAACCTAATCCCTGAGTACTGTGGTAAACAAAAACAAACGAAAAATGACTAGCAATAAAACATGAGCAAGAACAAACCAAATACTAATGTAAAAACGGCATTAATAGAAGCTAAAAATTGAATTTCACCACAGAAGAATCACAGCATAGCATGTTTTTCTTTTTTTAATCTTGCAAGTGGAGTGTGATTATTCTGTAAGGCATCAGCTTATCCTTAAGAAATGATATATTTTTGGGCGCCTGGGTGGCTCAGTTGGTTAAGCGACTGCCTTTGGCTCAGGTCATGATCCCAGGGTTCTGGGATCAAGTCCCACATTGGGCTCCCTGCTCTGCGGGGAGCCTGCTTCTCCCTCTCCCCCTCTCCCTCCCCCTGCTTGTGTTCCCTCTCTCGCTGTGTCTCTCTCTGTCAAATAAATAAATAAATAAAATCTTTAAAAAAAAAAAAAAAGAAATGATATATTTTTTTCAGACAGGCATTTGAATGCTTAATAAAACATTTCAGATGACATAGATATTTTCCTCTTCAAATATGTACATTCTTTCTAAAAGAGGGCATAAGGTAATATTTTCACAGCAATTCTGCAAAGTATGAAAGGCAGAACAATTTTCTGGGTGTTGGCATAACACAAGAGCATGATATCAAGTGAAAAGTTATTGCCATGGGTCACTCTTTACATAAGTATCTTCACCTCTACACTCTTTGCACCAAAATATCTTATAAGCTTCTTTCAAAAGGTAAACACACACACACACACACACACACAGAGAGGGAGCTGTTGAATTCTTTGCTATTTTTAGATTACATCTACCCATCATTTATCTCTGTTCTACCAATGATGACTTGTAGATATCCATATTGCCATTCCCACTCCTCATTTGACCCTTCCCCAGTCCCTAGAAATGCCAGATTTTGTGAATGACAATATCAACACCACTATCATCCAAACTATTAAACTAAACATACGCAGCAGTGGAATGAGAGAGACCTATTCTACCAGTGTTGGTCATCCAAAAGGGCAATTAAAATTCCTGTATGGGGGGCACCCAAGGGGCTCAGTTGGTTGAGCGTCCGACTCTTGATTTTGGCTCAGGTCGTGATCTCAGGGTAATGGGATCAAGCCCTGCTTCAGGCTCCATACTCAGCAGGGAGTGTGCTTGGAGATTCTCTCTCCCTCTGCCTCTCTCTCGCTCTCTCTCTCTCTCTCTCTCTGTCTCATTCAAATAAAAAAAATCTTTAAAAATAAATAAAATAAAATCCCTATATAGTAAACAACCCATTCAGGTAGGTGGATATTACTCATCTGAGACAGTAACTCTCCAGAATATAACCACAAAGAAAAAAAGAGTTCCTTAACAGCCAAAATAGATGTCAAAGTCCATGCAATTCCTATTTAGATGAACCCTTCAGGTTGTTGCTCAAAGCCAGTTTGCTTTTTTTGTAAGTTAATTAATGTATTGATTGCATAAGAATATTTTCCTTGGTTCAGATCATTCTTGTACTCTATGAATTAAACTTTCCTGGTAATGTAACAGCTTTATGGAGATATGATTCACACAGCATGTAATTCACCCATTTAAAGTGCACAATTCAATGCTTTTTAAAAAAATTTTTTTTTATTTATTTGACAGAAAGAGAGAGAAAGCACAAGCAGGGAGGGAACTGCAGAGGGAGAGGGAGAAGCAGACTCCCCACTGAGCAAGGAGCCTGACATAGGACTCGATCCCAAGACCCTAAGATCATGACCTGAGCTGAAGGCAGACGCTTAACCGACAGAGCCACCCAGGTGCCCCCAATTCAGTGTTTTTTAATACATTCACAAATATGCACAACCACCACCACAATCCATTTTAGAACATTTTCATCACCTCAAAAAGAAATGCCATATCCTTTAGCTACCATTCCTCTATTGCCTTGCTCCCAACCCTACCCTAGCCCTAAGCAATCACTAATTTACTTTCTGTCTCTATGGATATCCCTATTCTGATCTTTCATTTTAATGGAATCATATATGATCTTTGTGACTGGATTCTTTCACTTAGCATAATGTTTTTAAGGTTTATCACTATTGTAGCAGGTATCAGTACTGCATTCCTTTTTATGGCCAAATAATATTCCACTGTATGGATATACCACATCTTACTTCTCCATTTGTCAATTGATGGATATTTAGATTGTTTCTATTTTTTTGGCTACTATGAATTAATGCTGCTGTAAATATTCACATACAAGTTTCTGTATAGACATATGTTTTCATTTCTCTTGGATATATACCTGGGAATGGAATCGCTGGGTCATATGTATGGGTCTATGGATCTGTGTTTAATTTTTTGATGAATTGACAGACTGTTTTCCAAAGCAACTACACCACTTCACTTTCCCCCCAAGCGTGTGAGAGTTCCGACTACTCCACATCTTCATCAACACTTACTATTGGACTTTTGGACCATAGCCATTCTGTTGAGCATGAAGTGGTATCTCATTATGGTTTTCATTTCCATTTCCCTGATGGCTATTGATGTCAAGCATGTTTTCATGTGCTTATTGGCCATTTGAATATCTTCCTTGGAGAAATATTGATTCAGATTCTTTGCCCTTTTTTTTTTAAATTGGGAGCCAGTTTACATTTACTTTACACATTATTTCAATAGCTGGTTTTTCAGCTAACAGATAATGAGAAATAGCAAATAATACGTAGGCAGGAGCTCTTAGAGACAGACACACCAGCTATCCTGATGTAACAAGAGAAGGAAAAAAGTTATAAAAAGCAAACATAAAACCTCAGAAAGCAGAACAGTCCTATAGGATAGAAAAGACAGTTTCACTGGGCCCTGGCAATATCTTTGTGTTACAATATGGTAAATGACTGAAGTTTACTGTGATTACCTTATATCTTCTTTACAGGATCATTTCAAATTCTATCCGGGCCGTTTACAAAGGCTGGGAGGTCTATAATATCATTTAGGGCTGTAGCAAAGGGGGATTAACACTGTTACCAACAGTGTACTCTTAAATGTTTAACAGCCAATTCTCCAGGGAGAAGACAGGTCTGATTTGTACTTCCATAGCTGATTTCAAGCTACCGAAGTGATGTCAACTGGCACAAGAACTTCCTGAAAATTTAACAATTGGCTCACAAGCCAGCGGAAGCCAACTTGGACACACCACAGCATGATGTGTGACTGATAGAAACTAGACACTGTGTTAGTCTCTTTACATACATTACCTCATTTACTGCTCTCAATAATCTTTAAGAAGGAATAAGTATATTCATCCCTCAAATAAAACGAGGCTCAGAAAGATTGCATAACCTTGATCAGGGAGACACAGCCAAGAAGTCCGTTCTGGTCTTTCCAAAGACTGTGTTCTTCCTGGCATACTAAAGTGATCCCTCATTTATTTTAAGTTAGTCAAAAACAATTCTTAAATTGGATTAAAAGGCACTTCTGAAGGAAAGTCATCCATTACTCTGAAAGTTTACTCCTTTGGAATACCACAAGCCTTTACATCAATGAGCAAGTGAAGTGTCATTCAAAGGTATTCAGAACCAGAAGCAGCTCACTGCAGCTTCACCAGAGACAAACGGACAGAGGCCTGTTATGTGATAAGGCCAAAAGTCAGAAAAGAGTTTGCAAACAAAGCTTCCCAGCACTCCGAGCAGTATAGAAAGTGGCTCTGAGTTACCTAGAGACAGTCCCTTCCAGTTTCACATTCAGCGGGAGCTCCAGCCAAGACCAGCCCCTGCCAGGGCTGGGCATGGGACTCTCACCACACCAATTCTGCATGCCCCTGGTTAACACATGCTGGCATGCAAAGTCAGAGACTTATGGCAAAATGCAGGAAATGCCATTTCAGCACAAATTACGTGACAATATTTCCCCCAACCTGCACTGTGCATCAAAAACCAAGGTAGCACCTGACCACACTTTTTTTTGGGGGGGGGCGGGTAAAGTATATCTTGGAACGGAACATCACCAGGATTCTATTCAAATAAAACACCAAATTCTCCACCCAGAAGCTAATGATCACTCTACTTAAAAATTTGTAATTAAACAAACTGTATGGAAGGAATCACTTATGCAATCAGTGGCAAGTTTCAACTTCTGTTTCCAGCCAGTATCAAAGAGGTGGGTTGATCCACCACAGGATAACACATTCCCTTTGCCCTCCCTGGCATCCGCTGCGGAATATATTACTCCATTATGGAAGCTGCTATTGTATGTCTGTTAGGTAAGGAGGACTTGTAATTCAGCAACCTAGCTTCGGTAATTATCTCTATGCCAGCCAAGGCTCAAACTTCACCACATACCAATGTCCAAAAGGCTTCAGTTCTCTAAACAATCTAAGAAAGATATCAGTCAAGGCCTCGGAAGGTCTACTTTTAACTTATGGCAAGAACATACAGCTATATCCTCTCAATATCTTCAAGAAGCTGGGACTATTAATGTACAATACTCTTCATTGTATTTTGCTCTGCTCTATATTAAAACCTGAATGAACTGGATAAAAAAAAATACATGCACTTTTCTCTAACCTTTCACCCAACAAAGAATACAATAAACAGTAGCCTCATTCAGAGATCTTTGGTACCAAGCAGAATGCTTTGACACTTAATATTGCCATGATTATAGGCTTAGTAGTAGACATGCAGGAGAGTAAAGGGAGATAAGAGGAAAGCAGTGATGGACAAAATTTGGAGACCGCCCCCATCCTTTCCTTCCCACAGCCCACATCGTTGGCATCCACGTCCCCCTTCTGGGGATGGCCCATTAATAGCTAAGACTGCTTTCGTGGACATCACAACACTACACCAACCTTCGGCATGCCGTGCTCTCTTGGTCTTCCCGCTATTCCTCTCATGCTCCACTTTGCAGGTTAGCCATGTGGAATCTCATGTCCTTAGGGCCAGGCTTTTGGTTGTTAAGAAATACAATACACTAGTCCAATGAGCTAATGGGAAAAGAATAAAGCAGATGGCACCACTCATTGCCTTGCCTCCTGTAGGTACATTCAGACTGCTCCCTGGGGAGATGATGGCCATCTTTTATTGACACACACACACAACCCCCCCCCCACCCCGCCAAGAGTGATCTCAGAGGTGAAGATCCCAGCGCAGACTATGAGAAGAGGCGACACCATGTCAGGCTTCATCCTTGGACACTGGGATGGAGAGAGTCAAAGTGAGGATTGGGTGGCATGAGATTACATGGCTAGACCTGGCCCCATCAGCATGCACCTTTCTCAACAGTATGCGGATGGCCTGGCAGAAACCCAGCCAGCCTTCCCAGAGGGACTCATTTCCATTCCCATCTCGGTGCAGATTAACCACAATCAACATTTGAGTCACAACACCCAGCAAAGTGCACGGCTTGTAGAAAACAATGTTTTAGAATTCAAGCACCAGAAACACCAGTCTCTAGCAACAACCCTTATCATAACCAAGATGTTGTGAGTTGCGCAACCAATTTCATGTGGCTGGAAGGTTCTTTTGTTTGCCAGCCAGGTAAAACAAGGGCTGACTCTTTTAAACAATCTCCCTTCCCCTACATACCCGTCATACACAGAATTCCTTTTGAAGCCACTGAAAATCCCTGTCACAGAACAGAGGGATGAGAACAATCCGTTTGTTTCTATATAAACGTATGCTCTCCCTCCAACTCTTCTAGCTAGTTGCCTTTTCTTTTTCAGACCTCTTGTCAAAATTCTCACATTCCAGGAAGGCTTTTCCTACAATGGGTCTCCTCTAAATCAAAATGGCTCCAGTCCAAAGGTTGTGCCAAAGAAAAATTCAGCGAGCTGCCAGCAATGTCTGGCAGTTTGACTGACCTTTCCTTTCTCTCTGTTTTTATTTTTTAATTGTCATGTCTATCCCAGTTAAGTGACAAACATGTGAGGTAGGAATTGCTTTTATCCTTGTGTTTTTACAGTGCTTCAGCTGATGACTCTACTCAATAAATTGAAAATCGTTATTATATACAAATGCATATGCTAATGCATGACCTGCAAGCTCAGATGGCAGAGTGAATAAACAATTACTGGCAAACACCATGGCATGGCATTTCAATGAAGTCATCACAGAATCGCTAGCAATTATCTTTGCAAACTTAAGGTGAGGTGTCTGTGGACTGAAAAAAAGAAATGCACACTTGTGCTTTAAAAAGAGAAATAGGGAAAACTCAAAAAACCAGACTCAACACCTTAACATTCAGATCCAGAAATACATTACAATCTTATTAACACACACACACACACACACACACACGCCCATGCACGCGCGCGCACGCGCGCACCCACACATGCACGTAATACACCTAGGGGCATGCCGGGTAAAAGCAAGGCAGCTTTGTTCAAAAAAGAAATCCTATCACATCAGTCAAATGCTGTTCCTCAGAAGCATGAAAAGATTGGTGAAACCAAGTAGAAGGCAAAGATACAAGATAGTTGGACAGTTTTAAGATTTTTCTTTCTTGGGCGCCTGGGTGGCTCAGTTGGTTAAGCGACTGCCTTCGGCTCAGGTCATGATCTTGGAGTCCCGGGATCGAGTCCCACATCGGGCTCCCTGCTCAGCAAGGAGCCTGCTTCTCCCTCTGACCCTCCCCCCTCTCATGCTCTCTCTAGCTCATTCTCTCTCAAATAAATGAATAAAATCTTAAAAAAAAAAAAAAAGATTTTTCTTTCTTGACATTGTGCAATTAAAGAACTACATCCTGAAATTATCTTCTCATCAGGTGGACTCATGAGTGTTTAGAAGGCCTTTCTCAGTAAGTAATTATTAATGGTCCAGTGTCAGCCCGGAGATGCATACCTCATGGGATTCCAAAGCGATTGGTCTTTACCTGATGCTATTTTTAGTAGTAACTTAGATGGTGGTAGAGAATATGGTTATTAAGTTCAGGGATGACATCAAACCGGGTGTGGTACATTCCACTTTGGAAAACTGAATAGAAGTGCAAATGATCTTGATGAGCTGGAGAAGTGGGTGGACATAAACAGATTGAGGTTCTATAGTGTAATTCACATGGGAAGAAAAACAAACCACACAATTGTAGGATTCATTTTGTGATGTCATAAAGAAAACGATCGGGAGGTCACAGTCAACACAAACTATTGGTGTTTCTGCTTTAGCCTTAAAAGCGTGATTGATGTAGTAAAAGAAAAACAAGAGGTCTTTTCTTGATGCTCAGTATCCTGGAGTATTCTGTAGTGTCTTTAGCCCCACACTTTTACAGTGGATTACGGAGAATGTGAGGCATTTAAGAAGAAATCAAGTTTTTCTTCTTGATTACAAGTTTGAGAAACAGCCCTTAGAGAAAATGACTAAAATAATAAAGTTATTTAGCCCAGAAAATGTTGAGGAGGGGACTTAACCATTTTTAAGCCTGGGGAGAGGAAGAAAGATGGAAGGAAATCAGTTTTAATGATATTAGAAAACCTTCTTAGCAAAAAAACCCATGGAAAACCAGAGAGCGTTGCAACTGGAATCAGACATTCATCACTAAAAACTTCAAAGGATGGGCCTTTCTCTGAATTTGGGAACAGCTTTATAAGTAAACAGAAGATTAGACTAACCATGTAAGAGTAAAAACAAAAGCAAAAATGATGTTTCCCGCTTATCTGTCTTCCCCCCTTTTATTTAAAAGGAAAGTGGTGGGACGGAAAGAAGGAGAAGACCTGTTCACCATGTTTGGGGACCATCACTTCTCCTTATGAAACCAGATGGCAACTCAAGCTCCATCTCCCACCCGTGGTTCTCCAGGTGCCAGCACTGCACTGTTCACACGCTTTGTCATGTTGTTTTGGGAATAGTCTTCACAGGTAATCTTGACCCCAAAAGACACTACACAACACCCAAGCCCTTTGCCATGTCTGAGTAGAATGCACCCTGATTCTTTAAAATTACACTTGGCTCACTCCCATCACTAGGCTTTTGCTCAAACCTTGGGCCCTGGTCTGCATGCATAATAACAACCTTTTGTCAACCTCCTAAGAACTTCCTCCCTTTCAAGGCCGGATACCAACCCCACCTCTCCTAGAGCTCATCTAACCTCTCCTTGCCACAGCAATTTCTCCTTCCTAGGAACTCAGAGCTTTATGTACTATCATCAAGGGCATCCATTTAATACATAGTCACATACAGCCATGTGACATCTCAGATATTCTTCCATCCCCCTTAACATATACTGCGCATCTGCACCGTATTCCCTCGGCTGAAAACCCTTTGATGGTGAGGATTGTGTGTTTCATTGTGTTGTATCCTCCTATAGCACCCAGCTCAGCAAGTATATGTTCATGGTAGGGACAAAGTTCATATTCGCTTCATGAATGAAGGAATGATTAACGAGAATGTTTAAAGTAAATTTGATCTTCATCTAGAAAAGTTGCCTTCTAGGGGCGCCTGGGTGGCTCAGCGCCTTAAGCGGCTGCCTTCAACTCAGGTCATGATCCCAGGGTTCTGGGATCAAGCGGTGTTGGGCTACCTGGGGAGCAGAGAATCTGCTTCTCCCTCTGGCTTTCCTGCTCATGCTCGCTTGCTCTCTCTCTCTCAAATAAAGAACATCTTTAAAAATAAAAAAGAAAGAAAGAAAGAAAAGTTGCCTTCTATCTTAGAAAACTATTTTTAAGGAGAGACAATTTCGTGAGAAAATAATAACCAATTAAGGGGAAAATATTTTATAAATTCTTAGTGGAAAAAGTAAGTATTAACATATAAAACCCAGTTAAACAGTCACAATGGTTCTTTACATATAGAAAATATTAAATTGCAGAGTCTCCAGAATTATGTAGATCATAAAAATTATGCAGTTGGTGATATTCTCATCTGAGTGAAACATTT
The DNA here is from genome assembly GCF_054177405.1 of Leptonychotes weddellii. NCBI lineage: Eukaryota > Metazoa > Chordata > Mammalia > Carnivora > Phocidae > Leptonychotes > Leptonychotes weddellii. The sequence goes on along the minus strand of NC_138376.1, from coordinate 107,438,848 downwards.
CTCATCAGCACATGCAATTGTAAAAGCTAAAAGAAACTATCGTGTGTGTGTGTGTGTCTTTTAAGATGATTTGGTCTAATAAAATTTGAACACTTTTATTTTTTTAAGATTAACTTTTAATGTGTGTTTTACCCCAGCTCACTACAAATAGTATTTCTGCCAAGGTATCAGAGGTGGTAGCCATATTTAAAATATATCTAACCACATCTTAGATTTCGAGTTAGAACCGTGGTTCATTTTACAAAGATCAGTATTACATGATAGTCACTAATCTGGGTTGCATTTGAACCTATGACCTAGAGCCTAAAAGCACCATATCCATAGCACCTTTTCAAAAATCTCAGCATGAAGCATTATCTGAGAATGAGCAGACATCGCTATTATAAGCACTGTTCAGTTGTTTGTTATCTAAATACTGTTAGATGGTTAGATGTTGAGATCTTTGACAAATAGCAAGCAGGCATCATGATGTGCATTGATTGAGGAGGTTGTTTGCCATCCAAGTAAAACATGTTCTGTGCTTGAGTTACACTTTGAAGTAATTTCCCAGGAACCTATTGCGCATAGTAACACAGAATATTCCGCAAATTTCCAAAATAATTCAGGGTGTCCAAAGTTCTTGTAAAAGCAAGTGGAGTAGGCTGGGGGTGGGGAAATGAATTTTGGCATAAACTGTGGGTTTGAGAATCAGTCAAAAATAATAATTTCCTGCCAAAATCTACATTACCTCGTTTCTATCTGAGACTGTATAATAGAAGTCTGTTTCTATATTAACTCTTATGGGGGTTGAAGGCTGGCTACCACCCCCCATAATTCAGTCACGTATGTTTGTCCAGTTGCCCTGGGCGGATGGGGGCAGGGTGGGGTGGGGGGGCGGGGGAAGCTACGTTTTTGACTTTGTTAAGGGCCCTGAGCCCAGCAGTCAGCTGGGTATAATGGAACGCCTGCATCCAGCCAACTATGGCTGTACAATGGAAGGGAGTGCCTAGGGACCTGGGAACAGAATGGGTCCTTACAACAGTAGTTCTTGGTGGCGCTGCTTCACCTATTCAGAGTATTCAGAAAAGGGATCTTCACTCTTCTGATTTGAGATTTGAGGTTTTCAGTAAGTTATAATATTATAAATAATATAAATATAATAATATAAAAAGTTATAAATTCAGAGGAAAAGGGCTGGGGAAAGTTCTAATCCTTTCTACCAGACACCGGCAGAAGATTCAGGCTGAAGAGGGTGACCGCTGAGGAGTTGGTTTCGGGGGCCCGCCATCGGCACGCTTACCAGCTGGTGACTTCATACCTTCACGCAATTCGGTTAGCCTCTCTTAACCTTAGGTTAGTCATCTAAAAATAATCTTTACCTCAGGTTGACATGAGAATTAAGTGAAATAATATTTGTACAGTGTTTATCACAGCACCGAGGACATACTAACCTCTCAACTAGTTGGGCCTTGTGGGATTTTCACTGTTATTTGGTATAAAGAAGCTCATAAAACATCCGGGGCAGCCAAGATAACCCTCACTGAAGCCACGTGCACTGAGGCAGGGCCTGAAATGAAGGATATCTCTAACCAGGTCCAGGTGTCTGGATAGACAGAACAGAGGCTCTGAGCTAGCGGCAGGGGGCCTATCTTTCATCTGTTTTCCCAGAGCCTCTGGCGATGCCCTAGACACAGGAGCATTTTTTTTCAAGTATTTCCTGAATAAACTGTACAAAAGAGCAGGGTGCAAGGGGAAGGAGCAGAAGAAGCATCTTGAAGAATCTGAGGGACTAGATAAAAGCAATTATAAACTAAAATTCCAGAAACTTCTCTTCAAGTCAATATTCATTCTCTTCGGGTGCATTACCTTGACACGTTTTTCCCTTCTCTTTCCTCCTCTCCTCATCTTTTGGCCAAAACCTGTGATCTCCAAAAACCTCAACCATATGTAATTCATGACGACAATTGCCAAGCATGCCTCCATGCCTTTTTCATTCAATATTTGTGAGCAGGTCCGAGTGTGACCGACACAGGGCTAGGTGCCCAAAAATTGTGACCCATTTCAGGGATTCTTCTTGCTCATTCAATGAGTGTTCCCAAGGATGAGAGAAACCACAGGCCAAGAGGAGGAAATGGGACAAACCCATCCCCTGCTCTCTAAGTACCCTTTCTTCTGGGCCTGGTAGCACATCAGACCTGCTTTGGCTGTTTGTCTGGCATTGGTGTCACTTCCTGGCTGTAGACCAAAGTGACAGAAGAGGAAGAAGTAGATGATTTGGGGGAGGAGGGTCTTTTACCAGCAAAAAGGTGTAGGGATGTGATTCATAAGTTCTTCTGATGGGAAATAGATCGTTCCTGTTTTCATCCCACTTCCAGTGCTTGCTCTGAAATTTCAGTCCTTCAAGGGCTGAGGATTTAGGAAGACTGGCTGCAGTTGAGCCAAGAAGATACAGAATAATTATGATGTAAGAACAAATTTTACTTTGTTTTCTAATTGAGTCACGTACGAACACAGAATTTTCTCCCAAGTTCCCAAGATATTTCAGGTGCGACTGACACTCTTCAAAAAAAATTAATCCTGGACATCCCCTCAAAATGTTTCAAAGCCAGAATGCTAGTTAGAAGATTTTAGGTCCAGGGGCTATTAAAAAATGGTGACCCCAAAACCCAAAGATCAGTTACATTTCAAATAAAATCATAGTTTGGCATTTAGTGTCAGATGTATTAATTTCAACAAACAGTAGTGTGACATTTATCAGAATGTAAAGGCAATTTCAAACTTGGAAATACATGTTAAATAAATAGTAAAGGGGGATGTTACAAAAAGTTTCATGAATTTTCCACCTAAAAGCTATGGCAATTCCAAAATTATGCTTAATCCCATTGACATTTATTACAACAGCACAGAGTGACTAGAAATCAGAGATGAATAGGATGCAGTCATTGCTTCATAGAGCTCCAACTTACCCTAGCTATGCAAGGCAAGAAAATAAGCAAGCAAATTGGTATAATACAAAGCAGTGCATGCTTATTGTTGGCAATCATCCCAGAATGATCTCCTAATCCAATCTGGGGAAAATCGGGGGAAGCTTCTCTGAAGATTATGCATAAGCAAATCCTGAAAGGCAAAGAGGAATTTTCCAGGTGGGGACATGGCAGAAAGAGAACAATGGCAGAAACCATTGTGGAACTCAAGGCGGTTTGGCGAGGATGGAATGAAGCATCCATATGGTGTGGGTGGCAAGGAAGGAGACTGGGAAGAGATAAAACTGGAAAGTAGGTGAAGGTGGAGACACTGAAAGTCTTGAAGTGACTGGTAGGGTGGAAATGTATCCTGTATCGCCCAGGGGAACCCCATTTATACCTGTAACCTCAAGGTAATCATTAACAGTCCCCCCTTGCATGCTCAAAAGTGTTCCCAATTGATTGAGTTTTGTGGTCTTCCTTGTGATGGCCCTAGAGACCCAAATATAAATAAAACCTGATCCCTGCCCTCCAAGAGCTCACAGGAATGGAAGAGGAAGACACAGAAAGAACTAATTATAACACAAATTAAAAGATAATATGCTGTAAGAATGAGTAAACACTCCCACAAGTGACAACATTTGAGCAGAGCTCTGGAGGACAAGTAGAAATTATACAGGAATGCAAGACCATTCTAGGTATAAAAAGTCATGCCATGTTGCAGAAAGGCAAGTATCCAAATTGGTTGGAAGGGAAAGGACCTCTCTAGCCCTGGTGGCAATTGAAGCTGAAAAGTTAGCCTTGAAGACGAATTGTCAAGGGCCTTTGAACACCACATCAAGAAATTTGGAGTTGAAAATGGCAACCACGAGGAGCCCTCAAAGATTTCTAATCAGGGGACTGATGGGATCCAATCTGGCTTTTGAATCAAAACTCCAGCTTTTCCGTGGAGGATGAACTAGAGTGAGGAGATACATAATGGCTACACTTCAGATAGAATGGAATTCGATGCTGCAAATTTCAAAGCCTGATTGCGATCTTCTCTGAAGCTTGATTACTATGACTTTGGGAGTCCAGAAATGAAGAAAAGAGTAGCCTTATCTATGAATGATGGTAAGCAAGAAATGGAAGAATATTTACAATCCTAGGAAGATGTGTCAGCCAAACAGTACAAGGGATTGAGGAGATATTACAAAAGATTTGATGAGTTTACTACTCCAAAGGTTATGGCAATGTTTACACACTATAAACTTTATAATAAATCATAAGACCAGATGAGCCCATGGAAAGGTTTGTGACAGAGCCAGAACTACTAATGAAGGAACTTTTGCCTTCACTGGAAGGGATGAAATTATTTATGATAATGGTGTTTTCTAAACCAAGTCAGTGAAATACCTGGCAAATTGGGAATTTGGGTTTTATTTCAATAAAGTAGCCTGCTGGCTGTTTTCATAACCAAAACAGACTGGCCAGAAGCCATAGGAAAGAGAAAAACTCATTTGTCTCCTTTGCTCTCTTATCTTTTTATTGTTTCTTTCTTTTATTTTGGAAGATGGTAACAATGAAATTTTTTAAGCGAACGTAAGTTCAACTCAATAAGCTATATTAAATTTAATGATCAGCAGATGGCAGATAAAGAAACCAGATCACTCTCACATCTAATTGTCAATGGAAAGGTTAAAAAAAATGTTCAACAGAGAAGCCATATTTGCCTAATAATAAGATAATTTCCTAAGCTTTCTGGAAAGGAGATTCTGTACAGATAAGGAGGTTGTGGGCTACATGAGTCCATTAACAAAAGCACAGACTTTCCCATATTTGTACCACGATGGGATAACTTTCATTAGGAGTTTTCCTCTATGATTCCAATCTTTGAGAAATTTCTTCTACGAAATTAGCAGTATTTAAGTAACAGAGAACTTATTTTCGTATTGTTTTATTAATCACCCATAGCCTTTCCTGCCAATCAAAATTTCTGACCATTAAAGAAAAGAAAAGAAAACTTGACATTTTATTTTTCAGCCTATAGGGACTTATCTCAGCTTAATGTAATGGTTTCTGTTAGCTTTTTTGAAATACTGAAAATAGCTCAAGGTGTCCATTACAATCTTCAGGGACTCTGAGGGATGTAGAAGCCTTTCACAGGGAACGTTTACACCAGAGAACAGACTTTCAGAGGGTGATTAAGAATAAGCAAACCTTGTATGCATTATACTCCCCCAACTCTTGTCCATTCGTTTTTTTTTAAAAGATTATTTATTTATTTATTTATTTATTTATTTATTTATTAGAGAGAGAGAGCACAAGCAGGGGGAGGAGCGGAGGGTGAGGGAGAAGCAGACTCCCCACTGAGCAAGGAACCGGATCTGGGGCTTGATCCCAGGACCCCAGGATCATGACCTGACCCAAAGGCAGACACTTAACCGACTGAGCCAGGCAGGAGTCCCCTGTCCTTTCATTCCTACATTCACTCCATTTGACAAAAATTTATTGAGCACCATTAGTCATGTATTAGGCACCGAGGTAGCCATGGTGGATACAAAGACAAAATTCTCTGCCCTCAAAAAGCTCACAGTCTAGCCAGGGAAATAGAGATATGAACAAACCCAATACAATTTAACAAGAGCTGGCACTATGGTGCAGAGGCATTGTTTCTTAATGCTGCCTTGGGGAGCCTTGGAAGTTTTCCAGAGAAGTTTACAAGTGAGCAGAGACTTACAGTGCAGAAGGAGCCAGCTAGTTGAACAAGTGGGATAGGCCCTTCCAGGAAGTGGGAACAGGACATAAAAAGCCATACATCATGGAAAAGAATGAATGGGATGTACAGAAACAACTAGCAATTCAGCAGGAGAGGCAGTGTAGTGTAGTGGTTAAACCCACAGACTGAGACCTCAGACCACCCAGGAGGAGGGACTCTGGGCTCCACCACTTAGAAGCTGACGACTTCACACGAGTTCGTTCACCTCTCTAGGTCTCTGTTTTCCCATCTGTAAAATAGGGACACCTCCTTCTTGGAGTCCTTAAGAAATCAAAGTGCACTGTAATACATCTAACTCCGTGCTTGGTGCTTGGTAAACTGTGCTTACGCGCACAGCACCATACAATAGGGCTCACACGGTTTCTCTTAAAAAGCACACTGACTGTGGGAGAGTGACGGTGGGCAAGATGGCGGGAGCCAGTGCCGAAGGCTTTCTCTGCCATACTAAAAAGGTGGCCCTGCCGTCTGTGGGTCCTCGAAGAATTTTAAGTGAGGAGTGAGAAGTGATGTGATATGATTTAGAGAGATCGCTTTAACTGTAGCGTGTGGGATGGATTTAAGAAATGGGAGACTGAAGGCACATGGCTAACCACGGGATTACTGCAATGATGCGGGTGGTACTTAGTATCACTGAGTGGTAATAGCTATAACTGTAATTGCCAAGTTGAATCAGCTAAGGAAAGAAAATATTAGTTTCATTCAGTCACACCAGGTCTACAATATTCTGTGAGAACTTCTCTTCTAAAGTGTTTGTTTTTCTCCTTAGAGCAACAAAGCATCTTTTGAATTAGCATAGCAACCGATGTGGGAACTTTGTTGTCAGCTCAATGCTGGGGAATGTATAGAAAGCTCTTTCTAAAGAGTTCCACACCTGTAAAAAGCTTCTTTGCCTTAAATGTGATGACTTAACTAATGGGATAAATAAACCCTCTTTGAAATGCAGAAGCAGCTTAGAAGGAGCCTCTAGGAAGTCGTATTTGATATGCACAAGCATCTTGAAAAATAGTTTCCCTCCCCCAGTCCCCACTTGGGGGTCGATGGAAGACAATTCTTCAAGCCAGGCAAGAACACCAGCAGAGCTGGGTCTTCACAGCTTGGTCTCCAACCGCCCCCCCTCCCAGGCATCTGGGCTTTAAGAAGAGTACATATTGTAAACTGTCTTTTGCCAGAAATCTCCAACTTTAGGCTAACACAAGGCCGCCAAGGGAGATGGGGAGCTTGGGAAGTGTAAGCCAGAAAAAGGAGACCACCAAACAAGGGAATCTTGAGGAGATGATGCCGAAGGGATTCTGTCCACCAGGAAAATAACTCTACCATCAGTTGTCCCATTCCTCTAAAAAGGTGTACCATAAAAAATATTTACTGGATAGATAACTTAGAAAGGGAAAGCCAAAACAGCTTTAAATAAAAGTTCTTAGGTAGGGGGGTGGGGAAATGAGAAAGTATTTGGAAAAAAGGAAAGGACCCTGAGAGCTGAAAGCAAAGTGCCATATTTGAAGCTAGTATGTTTTGCCCAAATGGTTTCTTCACAGCCTCTTAAATGACAGCTTTTTCCCCTACTGAAGGCCACCCAGATGTGATAATTTGGCATTTAGAAAGGCAGATGCCTACAGCCCAGGGAGTTAGAAGTAACCCACAGGGCAACTCTAGTCAAATGCAAGTTCAAGGTACAAGGTGTCGCAATCACCACCACTGGAGAGAATCCTATATTTTTCACCCCAGTCTTCTCTGGAGGCCTTGGAAACTCCTTCTGAAAAGTAGTGGAAGAAAAAAAATCCTGTAGTATCAACTTTAGGAAAATGGCACTTTTTGTTTCTTTTTCTTTTTAATGTCTGTCTGTATTTTCCATGAAAGTTACTTATTTACAATGGAAAGTTAATTTCCTTATAATTTTACTCTTCTATAATATATTTACATCCATTGCTTTCATCACAATTCTACAAAATTTATTAGAAATCAGCTGTAAATTGATTGCACTGTTACAATATAATCTCCCCCTTGGTCTTCCAGCAAACTTCAGTAAAACTTACTCTACGTGCAAAGGAAAAAAAAAAATTATACCCTATATAAATGTCAGAGGTACACAAAATCCATGGATGCAGCTGTCCTCAAAGAAAGTAGATGTAGAAATACAACTGGGCAACTGTCACTAATCGGAAAAATAGTCATGATGATTCTAAAAAACGTGAAAAAGAAGAAATGGATTGTTCAAGTCCAAAAGTAAGCACTCTGTGGAAAGTTTTGATTTTTGACACAGGAAAGAAGAAACAGAACAGAGAGAGAGAAATACTCATGAATGGTTCAATCTGGAAGTATAAATAGGAGCTTTATTGAGAGAAACAAACATATCAGTGGGTCATAGGGTAGATGAAGAGATATGGTTTAAGGAGTAAAATTCAGATGTCTTGCATTATTGCTATTTCCAAAGTAAATATTGATAGTGGATTTTTTAAAGTATAAAACATTATGAAAATCTAGTCCCCATGGAAAGATCCTTTACATGCTGTATAGTGTGTGTGTGTGTTTTATGCAAAGCACAAGAGCCAGCATGGTCCTTCCTCATAGGAGTTTTCAATCTAAAATGTAGCAGGACAAGAATAAAGAGGCCTGCACTATAAAACTACGGGAGAAAGATTCTGAACAGTATCATGAAAGAAGGCTATTAAAGACTTTTTTTGATCAATATATCAGAAGTTAATGTGCCATGTTGAGTAAACAACCAGAACATAAAAATTCACCTCTCAGCCAGAGTTGTCTGTCAAAGAGACAGCTGTAATGGACAAAAAAAATTATCTTAGCTTCATTTTTTAATAAAACTATTCTCTAGTATTTTCTCACTTACATCATTCAATAGTCGTTGTAGGATAACTTACATGATAAATTCCTTTGAGAGGTAAGAGTAACAACAACAAAAAAAAAGTGTATCTTTCCTAATGAACTAGTAGTCCTTTCCTTATTTGACAATGAAAGCCATGGAACACAACATATTTCTCCCTTCGCCTTGGCTACCAGGAAACTCTGAGAAAATTTGCTTCCCCCAGGGTTTACTGATATCATTATCCATTGTTCTTCCTCCTTTGATGTTTATCTTTCACTGTTTTATTCTTGTGTTAAAATTCTTCTGTCTTATTGTATCTTTTGAAAGCTGTTCTTTCATTCAAAGTTGGAAGGGAAGGTAGAAGGTAGAAAGAAGAATGAGTATTTTGTTTTGTTCCATTCAGGATACTGCGGATTATTATCCTTTCCTCAAAGTGGAGAAAAGGAGGATGAAAGGCCGAAGAATTTTGGAGCAGTTTTTCTGCATTTGGAGAAACAAGAAAACACAACCCTGGCTTTGCAAAACTTCACTTTGGTCTGGAGTCATATTCTACCCCACTGTCTTTTAAAAGTCATAAACAATAATAGAAAGCCTTTCGACTGTGGAGTCAGGCAGACTTTCTCTGAAACCCCAGCTCTGCCACTTGGCAGCTCAGTAACTTCAGGCAAACCACTTTGCTCTCTGGGCCTCTGGGAAGAGTACCATTTTAGCAGAGTTGATACTGAAATTAAGACAATGTAGATGGAAGTGCATGGCATACTATAGGGCACATGAGGGACACTCAGCAAGTGAAGTTCATCTTCTTTTTCCCTTCCTTTTACTTGCCCCAAGGGCACACTCCTTTTCAATTTCTAAGTCATCAGACACAGTGTTGTCTAAGGAGGAGAATCCAGTGTGGCAGCTGATGACAGACAAAAGTCAGCACTAAAGACCATTTTTATTCATTTTTTTCTCCCTTAGAGCCTATGTGGGTTTTTTTTTTTTGGCGGGGGGGAGATCTGTAGCCAAATAAATGAATTAATAATTAACTTTCCTATTCTTACTAAATAAAATAATATATAACGGCCAATTACAATGGCAACTTGAGCTTCCCATTGTTACCAACAATCGTTGAAATAAATTAAGTCAAAAGCAAAAACAACTGAAACTTTTAAATAGCCTGAACAGCGTCATGGCCTATAGGGTTCAGGGTTCAGATGTACTGGAGGGCACTAGAAAGTTTGTCTAATGACGTTGGCTAACTTGTAGGAGTCTGGAACACTTCCAGTGAGGCATCACTGGTTTGGTGGCTAATGTGGTAGATGTTTCTGATAAAATCTACTGGGCCCGAGATACACTTACAACAGCATCGGAAGCAAAGGGTGCAGTCTTCATAGAGAATGAGCTGTGGGCAGTGGTCACCAGTGTTTTAGAATGTGATGTGATGAGCCCTGGGTATTATACGCAACTGATGAATCATTGAACTCTACATCTGAAACTAATGATGTACTGTATGTTGGCTAATTGAATTTAAATTTAAAAAGGGGAAACAAAGAATGTGATTCTTAGTTTCCATGTACAGAAACTCAATTTTTTAAGTGCTTCACAGACTCTATGGTCTGACACATCCTAACCAAGATTCAGTTAAAATATATATATTTATGTCTAAATTTATTTTTAATGGGAAAGGGACATGCTTTGTCAGTGGCTGAAATACTTAGGTCCACCAACTAGAATGTCTTTTTGCAGTTATCACCCTATCATGATTTTTTTTTAATATCTTACAATTTTATTTCTCAACTATCCTTCAATAAAACTGAAAAAAAAACATTATTGTGAGAAACATTTATGTAGATCTACATAGACCTAGCTAGCTTATTTATTTTAACTGCTATATAGTATTCTGTAGTGTGGGTATAGTATATCTGATGTATTCCCTTCTTTTACATATGCACAAGAGAGTCTCTAAAGCATACATCTTGAGGTAGAATCTCTGGTTTGTTGGGTGTGGGACTTCTAATATGACCGTAGCAGTCCACACTCCAGCGCAACATTTACGTTTGCTTCCCCACATTTTCACCCACATATTTCTGAACAACAAATAGTATTAGACTTTTTAGTTTTTCCAAACTCATGAAAGTGAAACTAAATCTCATTGATACTTTATTCCAAATTTTCCTGATTACGAGTGAACGTGAGCATAATCTCATATATTTATTAATCGTTGGATTCCCTGTGGCTTACTGGGAAATGCTTGTTCTTCCCCCCCCCCTTTTCCTATTGGGTGTTTTTGTTTTTGTTTTTATTATTAACTTGATAGCATTTCTTAAACATATTTTTACATTTTTTACATATTTCCATAGTTTAGATAGTTTAGGTAATAATCCTTTTGCTATTGTATATGTTACAAATAGATTGTTCTAGTCTGCTATTTGTCTTTCAACATTATTATCTCATTTGTCTTTCAGAAGCCTAAATTTTAACATAAAATCATCAATTTTTCCCATGTAATTTATGCTTTTTATAAGTTGCTTAAATTTTTCCCTACCTTAAAATCTTAACAATATTCCTTATATTTTCTTCTAGTTGTTCTAATTCTTAAAAGTTGAATTATTTATCAGAAATTTCACTGATAGACAAAGAATCAGCACAGGGAGAAGAATGATCATGGGAAATAGTTGACAGACACTATGGTAGAGCCACCGAGTGAACTTTCCCACACAGTGGAAGACACTTCTCAACATACCAAAATTTGGAGTTTTTTTGTCCAGGGCAGCTAAACACAGCCAAGTTCTTACTCTTTAGATTCTATTTCATCTACATGTCATGCTGACCTTCAGTTAACACCTCTTTCTTCAGACAACTCCTTAGACCTCAGGTTTCATAGGTGATTCTAATCATTTATGCAACTCTGGCTTTTCCAAAGTGGTATCATTGCTCTATTGTCGTAAGAGTGCCTCCCTGAGATTCATAGCCCGGCCAACATTGACCAGGCGTGAGTGATTCCTGTTCTCCCCAGCCACATGTGTATAAATAATCTCTTGAGGTATTTCTCTAGATAGCTAATCTCATGCAATATGTGTGGTCCTTCCTACTTACCCTTCAAAATTCCAGTGATGCCTGACCTCACTCTATGTTCTGAAATTAAAAGAATTTTGTAATAAACACGGGAGTTTGGAAAGAACAGTGATCAAGTGGTCTCTCTGGCACTGATGAAGGGACACAACTGAGTTAAAAGAAATGCTTGGTTAACTTGTCAATATAATCCATACTGGGCATTTTTCTTTTTCAGATTCTGTTTGTCCACTGAGCAGTCTTCACCTGAGTTGGAACTGTCAGCTTGCCTCCAGGTGTTCCAGAATCCTATTTGTAGATCCTGATTTCCACCTTCTCGAGCACCATGTTTGCCCCCAGTATTTTCCAAACCAGTGCTTCTGCCTTCTGTAAGTGGTTCTCATAAAATAATCTGAAAGCACAATATCAAGATACTATCAATGGACTGATGCTATACCTTTGTCTGAACAGGGGCCCCTGCTGTTTTATCGGCCTCGGAGGACACTCCTGGCCAACAGCATGACTTAGACATATGCGCTGGCTCCAGTTCTGATAGGGATTTGGCTTTCCAAAGATTCCTGAGAGCTAAAAATACTGGCCGTGTCACAACGGCCGTCTTTGGTCCATATGTGAGGGAAGGGTTCAGCTGCATGGAGGTTTTCTCTCTTGCCAGGTGTTCTCTTCAGGTTTGTCAGCAAGGCTTATGCAACACGGCATGAATTCCACAAGATGGTTCGTAAAATCTTGTGCACCTCCTTCTGGCTCTTGAGTCTCTCCATGTCTGGGGGCAAGTCATTTCACCTCCCTTAGCCTGAATGTCTATACTCCCTAAATAAAATGGATTGGACTAGATGGTTTTCATGAGCTTTCCCACCGGTCACTTCCTATGATTCCATGAACCTTATGAGTTTTACTTCAAAAGTTCCATTATCAGCATTCAACGTGTGGCAAGAATCAAGCACATTTCTGCATGTGGCTTGTGAAATCTTTCCCATTATTTTATCGTCACACTTTGTGCACCAACTGCTAGATAAACTAGTCGAGGATTATTTTTACTGAGATACAATTGACATATAACATTACATTAGTTTCAGGTGTACCACATAATGATTTGATATATGTATACATTGCAAAATGATCACCACAGTAAGTCTCGTTACCATTCATAAACACACACGGTTACAGTTTTTTTTTCTTGAGATGAGAACTTTTAAGATGTATTTTTTTAGCAACTTTCAAATACGCTATACAGTATTACTAATCACAGTCACCATGCTGTACATTATAAGCCCAGGATTTATTTATTTTGTAACTAGAAGTTTGTAAGTTTTGACTACCTTCACCCATTTCATCCACCCTCCACACCCCCATCTCCTGCCTCTGGCAACCACCAATCTGTTCTCTGTATCTACGAGTTTGGGGTTTTTTGTTTTGTTTTGAGTTCTGTTTTGTTTAGATTCCACATATAAATGAGATCAAACAGTATATTTCTTTCTCTGTACGACATGTTTCACTCAGCATAATACCCTCAAGGTCCACCCGTGTTGTCGCAAATGGCAAGATTTCCGTCTTTTTTACGGCCAAATAACATTCCAATGTATATATATGTATAGCACATCTTCTTTACCCATTCATCCTTTGATAGACACTTGGATAAAGATTTTTTTAAATGTTGGTAACTTGATGCATCTAAAGAAAACAGAAAACTTTCTAGCTCTAGCTGCCTAGGCTCTTTCAATTTTAGAAGCATTGCTACATCAAGTTGAATCACTACCATTATGATTCAGTTGTACACTCTTGGTGGCAAAGAGGGAGTCCCACAGAGAACCACCAATGATGATCAGAGCATAACAGATCCAAACATCAGTGAACCTCTGTAGCATCTAAGCATAATCAGTAACTGTTAAGAGTCCATTTCTAGGGCGCGTGGGTGGCTCAGTTGGTTAAGCAACTGCCTTCGGCTCAGGTCATGATCCTGGGGTCCCTGGATCGAGTCCCGCATCGGGCTCCCTGCTCGGCGGGGAGTCTGCTTCTCCCTCTCCCACTCCCCGTTTGTGTTCCCTCTCTCGCTGTGTCTTTCTCTGTCAAATAAATAAAATCTTTAAAAAAAAAAAAAGAGTCCATTTCTAAAGAGTTTTGTAAAGCCAATTTATCCAGTTTGCTGTTTACCAAATTAATATATATCTGAACATAGTTTCTGCCCTTCATTGAATTTTAGGTCTATATGTAAACAAATAAGACAGTTTCTGATCTATTATGGAAACCATTTTTACTTTCTGAGAATAGCTTTACTTATCAAAATCTCTCCTCCCCTGGATTAATGTCCCTCCCTCAGCCAAGTATAGTAAAAAGGGGATAGGCTTGGGTGTCATACAAAGCTTGTTCTGAAATCACACTGTGCCAGGATTTAGGACACAGAGGAAAATAAGTTATGGTCCCCAGGCTGGAGGAGATTGTGGTGGCGGCAGTGTGAGGAAGGGGGTGACACATAGGAAAACCGTTCTCTGTCAGAGCTGGCTGACTGAGTTTCGCTTTGTGGGTTCCAATCTTGCGGCTTGTATCTAATCAGATCTCAGAGAGCAGAGATCATCCAGCCTCGTGAACTCTGGACTTTTTCCCTTATGTCTGCACTTTCGTCCACCTCCTTTTCAAGGAAACTCCCTGCTAAGCTAAAAAGACCATGGAAAGCACAACGTGTTGGCGTTATGATGCTCTGGAACTTATACCTAAATTCCTACTTCATAGAGAGCATCATGGTGCCCCACTGCCAGAGAGCATGAGCATACCTCAGTGAACTGCACACAGGTTCTTC
>NC_138376.1:107405874-107423985 GCF_054177405.1 Leptonychotes weddellii | reverse complement strand
ATTCTCTCTCCCTCTCCCTCTGCCCCTCCCACTCATGCTCATGCTCTCTCCTGGAAATAAATAAATCTTTAAAAAAAGAATCAATTATTAAGGAAAAGCATCATTGTTGACAAACTGAAAATTGACAATATCTCTCTTTGGATTTTGTACTAAATGCATACTTAAGCATAGACTGAAATATAGCTACATATATGGACATCAGAAACTGACACAAAATACTTTCATTTCTTGATGCTTTTAGTTCTTGTATTTTGTACTTAAAAACCAACTGGGGTTTTTAAAAAGAATTTGTTTTGTTTGTAACTAATGAGATAAGAGGAAAAGAGTTTGAGGCTCTTATTTGTAAACACACCTCTACTATTGTTATATGTGACAGTTGAATCTTTATTTCTAATAAATTGAAGGCCAACTGTTTTCTCTTTCACCTTTGAGTTTTGAGTTGTAGAGTTATGTATTGGTGCTACATAAGGATTTTCATTATATGAATGTAGCCTCTGCATGGGGTGAGGACCATCCTAAGTCATAGGCAGAAAAATTATCACAATTATATTTCTCATTGATTTGTTTTATTCAGGGCCATTTCTCTTCGATCTTAAAAAAAATCCCTAAAGGAAAAATAAAATAAGATAAAAACAGCACATATACTAAAACAGAGAGAGAGGCAAACCATAAAAGACTCTTAACTGTAGGGAACAAACTGGGGGTTGCTGGAAGGCGGGGGAGGGGAATGGAGTAACTGGGTGATGGGCATGAAGGAGGGCACTTGATGTAACGAGCACTGGGTGATATATGCAACTGATGGATCACTAAATTCTATCCCTAAAACTAATAATACACCATATGTTAACTAACTTGAATTTAATTTAAAAAAAATATGAGAAAAAAAGGAAAAAAAAATCCCTATGTGAATGAGAATTAAAGCAACGCAAAGTTGTACAACAGTAAACGTCACCCTCTGATGGGGGTATTTAGCTAGAGGGTAACAGAGTCAAGTGCCTGCTCATCAGATGTGGGATGTCTATCACCAGCTCAGTAGGCTCACTCATCACACACTCAGAGACTTTTAAACTTCCATTTTGAACTGCAAAAATACTTTTAAATGATTTTATTTCCCACTTTTTAAAAAGTAGAAATTGATACAGATTGTGTTACTTCCTTTTACAACGCACCCACCTATAATACGGAGCGCCAGTTGGGAAATGCTGATTTAAGCCATTCAACACATCTCTTATCCTATTTCACTGAAGTCTTCATAAAGACTTAGTTCCCTCTGATAATCTGCTCTGGTGTTTTAAAATCCTGATGTTAAGGAAGTCCTTTACAGGCAAGTCACTTAACCTCTCAGGACCTCAGATTTCTCATTTAGAAAATGAAGGGGTTAGGATAAGATTCTTTTTAAAGTCCCACCTAGAATTAGAAGGCTATGATTTTTGTTTTATCTAAAGCTTTAGTTTTCATAACTGCTTAATATCAGAACAATGTTTTAAAACAAATTCAAATGAGAAATCCTTAATATATAAAGCACATAAAAGTGAAGCTGAGAACACTCAAGGTCTGCAGAACACAATTCGAAAGCCACTGATCTAAAGCTCTCTTTTAAAAATGCTTTCCTTTTTTCTTTGTCTCAGTGGAAAAGGAAAACATCTGGAAAGGATCCACCATATTAGTTTCCCTATGTGTACACCAGAACATATGTATTAAGTCACCTGTCAGCTTTTCTTCTCCAGATTAAATAGCCATTATAAGTCCCATTTCCCATCCCTTTAAAATATATTCCCCCTCTTTTTTTTTAAATGAACCTTCTTTAGTCTCTGTAATTCTTTATTAAAATGTAAAGTTACAAACCAACCACCATCTCTGAGAAGAGCCAAGTGTAGCAAAAGGATTACTTCCAGCTCTATCATGTGATATTCTCATTCCCAACACACTCTAAGTTGTTGCCTTTTTAATAACCACATTCCATTGCTGCCTCCCATTCAACCAACAGCTCAGTTGGACCCACACTTATTTTTTCTTTTTTCTGTTTTTCTTTCTTCCTTCTTCTTTTTCTTTTTTTTTTCTTTTTTTTTTTTCCTTTGGCTAAACTTGCTATACCTAGTCAAGTAATTTCCCACCTAATACCCATGTAATTTGTTATTGTCCTCATGGGCCCTTTGAAGTGTTTCCTATTGAATATAATTCTGTTTTTAATGGAGCATTTCCCTAATTAGTTAAGGTCACTGAAGTTTTCTTCTGCCTTCCAGCATACCTCATCCAACTTCATAACCAACGTGAATGTTCTCTAGTTTCATGTTGAACCTGTAGACTAATAAAATGTCAATTACCTAAAACGAATCTACACAGGAGGTGTGTTATGGGATGAATTGCGTCCCATGAAATTCATATGTTGAAGCCCTATTCCCCAGCATCTCAGAATGTAACTATATTTGGATATACGGTCTTCAAAGAACTCACTGAATTAAAATGAGGTCATTTGGGTAGGTCCTAATGGAATCTGACACAAAGAGACAGCTGGGGCTTCAACACAGAGATAAACAGAGAAAAGACCATGTGAAGACGCAGCAAGAAGGTGACCATCTGCAAGCCAAGGTGAGAGGCCTCAGATGAAACCAAATCTGCTGACACCTTGATCTTGGACTTCCAGCCTCCAGAACTGTGAGAAAATTTATGTCTGTTGTTGAAACCACCCAGTCTGTGGTATTTTGTTACAGCAGCCTGAGCAGACTAATACAAGCTACGCTATGCATGACATTGTGCAGCCCCTTGGGGCTCACCAAGAGTCTCCGCCATTACAGAGAAGGCTACAGGAGGGCACATATACCCATAACTCAAACCAGAATGAGTTATAAAGGAAGATCTGAGCAAAGTGCCCTGGGAGCAACAAGGGAGCCAGAATTCCTTCCATTGGGGGATTGAGGCTTGAAACAGGTGATGTCACCTGAGAAGAACCTTCAAAGATGGGCAAAATTCCAATCATGGGAGGCAAGGGGAGAGGGTGGAACTTGGGGGTGGGGGGAGGACAGAGCTTTATGAATGTAAACTACACTCACACTATACCTGGGAACAAGGTCGGTGGTTCACAAATCTGCTAAATGTCAGAACTAACTAGAAGTTTCTTAAAAAATACATAGATCCGCAGACCCCACTCCTAATCTGCTGAGTCAGGAGTTCCAGAGAAAATGTCCTGGAATCTTTATTTTAACCAACTTCTCAGGTGCGTTGTATCGACTTCACCAAGTTTAAAGATCCCTTTTGAATAAAACATCTCCCTGCCTTCTCCCTCTCCCCTTTTCACCACTATATTTCTACTGAATGAGAAAATACATAAAGACAGAAAAACACTACTATGAGTTTAGTGATGATTTCAAGTGAATTTGTATTTTATTACATAGAACCAAATCCACAGGTTTAAAACTGATATGAATGTATCATTTTTACTTAAGCACATACCATATAAGACATTATTTATTCAACTTGCAGAAATGCAAGGTTGCATGTAAGGCTTCTACCTCCTTATTAACCATGAGTCCTCATCCTGACACTAACGTCCATCCACAGTTTCTGGATCAGGAACTATGGGTCCAGTGACAGCTCCTACACCAAATTATGCTACAGACCCTGCAAATGAGGGAGAACAGAAGTGGAGTGGGAGAAAGGCAGAAAAAAGGACTGTCATCACAGCTCATGCTCAGAGGATCCTGCCTTATTATGGTGGCCACATGGATGTTGGAATAAGGTGACGGTAGCGTTTTCCTCACCAGCTAAGACCTAGAGCCAAGGTCTTAGGAGGAGGGGGAGGGGACAAAGGGCCCAACCAGTGTCTGTTTCTTTCTCTCCCCTTTTCCCTAATCGCTCTAAGAAGGTGGTCATTTTTTAAATTGTTTTTGTTTTTGTTTTTAACTGAAACTCAAAATCCTCCCTTCTGAAGTGATGAAAGTAATTCCTACTTGTTAGGGTACAGATTAGGTGAGATCACTTATATAAAGTATAAAACCTAGTACTGGACTCCACCCTATCTGCCAGCCCCACTCCCACCCCACCAACACATGTATAAACTCTTCCACATATATTTTGAAGCTGGGTCCTTGAGGCAGCCTTTCTTCAACTCAGGATTTCCTGAAGCCCAAAGCTTACCTCAGAAAAGCTCCATTTCAATAAAAAATTCACACTAATAGGGGCCTACTTCCATAACTCAACAGTCAGTGACCCCCTGATGAGCTATCTTCCCAAAGGGATCACAGTTTCGCTCAAGTGCGTCCAAGGCCACATGCAGACAGTGGTACCCTGCTGTTCTTTCTAGATTCTTCTCCTTCCAGCCTTGAAAGTCACCTTCTCCGTAAAATCTTCTCTGACATCCCCCCTCATAAATCCTTTATTAGTTTCCCTCAGTATCTGCTGTATTTCTTTCTTTTTTTTCTTTCTTTCTTTCTTTCTTTTATTCATTCATTCATTCATTCATTCAACTAATCAGGAAAAGACAAATCATGCCAGGACTTACTTCAGACACTGAATAAACAAACAGGCAAAGTCTCCGCTCTCCTGGGGCTGCCATTCTAGGAGGGGGGGGGGGAAGACAGTAAAAATTCAATATGCAGCATGTCAGGGGGATAAATGCTAAGAGGAAAAACAAAACAGTGTAAGAAAGCAAAAGGGGATATTGCTCTTTGGGTAGGACAGTCAGGCAGGAAGACCTCACTGAGGTAATTTCTGAGCAGAAACATGAAGAAATGAATGCGTAGGCCAGCAGGATATCTGGGAAGAGAGTTCCAGGCAGCATCTTTTTTCCCACAGTGGCAGGGGTCTTGTGTTTTTCCGTTTCTCCAGCCCTGTTATAGGCTGAATTGTGTCGCTCCAGAAAAGACATGCTGGAATCCTAACTAACCCCCAGTACTTCAGAATGTGACCTTATTTGTTGATAGGGTCTCAGCAGAGGTAATCGAGTTAAAGTGAGGTCATCAGGATAGGGCCTAATCCAGTATGACTGCTGTCCTTATAGAAAGGGGAAATTTTAGACAGAGATAGGCACATAGGAAAACACCATGTAGAGATAAAGGCAGAGGTGGGGCAATGATGGCCAGCAAATGACCAACTCTGGGAGAGAGACTTGGAATAGATTCTCCCTCACAACCCTCAGAACCAGGCCTGCCCGCACTTGGAAATGGCCCTACTAGCCTCCAGAACTGTGACAATAAGTTCCTGCTCTTTAAGCCTGAGTGGCGTAAATAAAGTTTGTAGTACTTCTTTATGGCAGCCCTAGGAAACTAATATAGCCATCTATCGCTGTGAAGGTCACACACAGACCACTGCCTTGCCTGGTTCAGAGGATAAAGCCCTGGTTACATGGGGTTCTGCATACCCCTAGGTGACTGTAACCACCCCTAACTGGACTCCCCATTTCCAGGCTTACTTTCTCAATCCATTCTCCACAGTCCTGTCCTGATCTCTCTAAAATGAAAATGTGATCATCTCCTTTGTTCACCTACTTCTCGTTGTCTTCAGGATACAATCCGAGTTTCTCAGCTTGGGAAACAAAGACTACAGGATCCATCCTCGATTTACCTCTTGCTTCTCTCATCTCTGGCCCCTCCTCTGGTGGCCTAACTCCCACTCATCCTCAGACTTCAGTTTAGTTACCACCTACACTGGGAAGCCTTCTGAAGACCCCTAAGACCGGGTTCGGTGTCCCTCCTATGTATTTCCAGAAGTCCTTGTGTTGAATGCTGTTGTTGCATTTATTACAGTTTGCCCTATGCCTGTTAGACCTGTTTGTCCATCTTCTCTTTTTGAACATGAGTTCCTATATTGCTTGTTTCTCTAGGCACTAGGAAAGTGCCTGGCTCTTGGGGAACATTCACTGGACAGATGAATAAATGCACAAAGCATGCTGTGTTTTAACCAGCTGGTCCCAGAACTAAATTTTTTTCCCTTTAAGGGGTGGGGGATGGGGAGGTGACCTTTCAAGAGATTTCCCAATAGCCTGTGGAACCACTGGACTTGGATGAAACTGCACCTTTCCTTAATGGTTCCAAGAGGAATTTAGATTAGACATTGAAGAGCTGGTCCTTGTGTCGTAAGACACTGCAGTATAAGGAAGGGAAATAAACAATCTATCGGACAATTTTTGAGTCTGGGGTTGACCAGTATTTCGGAGCCTATTTTTTGATAGGAAGTGGCACTTGCACGTTTCTTCCCAGCCTCTGATTCTGTAGCTGCAAGCCCATGACCTACAGGTAAAAGGGGTGGGTGGACACGAGAGTAGGGGATTATTGCAACCAACAATGCAATGTGTTCTGTGCACAAGACTCCAAAAAGTAAATATTTTTGAGGTTTAAAAAATATTGCACACACACAAAAGAAATTATTGCACACACAGTTATAAATGCTGTAGAGACTGGAAAAGGAAAGACAGGAAGACAGTAACAATGTTTAAATATGTATTATATATATTATATTTGTATACTAAGTCTATTTATCTATATATCTAACTAGAGGAAGACAGAGGGGTAAGAGATTAACATAATCAGGATTTGCTCTCTTTTGCAAATTCCTGAAAGGGGAAATGTATGTATCAGAATTTCCAGTCCTCAAAAAATAGGGCCTGAAAAAAGTCCTGTAAGCAAGAAGGGAGAAAAGGAGGGGTGGAGGGCGGGGGACTAGCTCTTCGCAGCAGGAAGTCTTCAATGGCTATCGAGTTATGAAGAAACAACTCTGAACAGAAGTCCTCATTCGGAGCGCTAAACTCGCTTTTACCACATAAAGAGCAATATAAAAGCTCGGAGCAGTCTCATCATGGTGTTGGGAAAACAACTCGGCTTGCCCATGTGAGAAAGCAAGAGAGCTCCGACCGGGTAGTAGCCCAGACCGGTGTAAGGGTTTTTATTTGCAAGTCAATGAGCCAAATGGACGACCAGGCTACTTGTGCCGCGTCCTGGGAAGCAAGGTTATTATTATCGCCTATTGCCCCACTGAACAATTTCACTGAAAAGGAAGAGTCCCAGCAGTGTGTGTGCGCACGGTGCCATACGGGACGTGCAGCTACGTGCCCACCTCCAGAACGACTTTATTTACAAAGCGATTACCATGTTATCTATTTGTTTTCCTTTTCCAGCAACAGCAGCTTTACTCAGCCCTCGAATTTCTTAATTACAAACCCGTTCGCTTCTAAATCAACCCCAAATCGTCAGGCAGAGCCCGGAGGGAGGCTGTGCAAGTTTGCACACACCCCCACCTCCCGGATCAAGGGCAACAGCAGAAGCAAGAAACTGTGTATGTGCAAAAAGGTGGATCTGGGGACGAGGATCGCTGAGTTTGTTTACAGAGCAGAGACGCCTCAGCTCGGATGCCAAAGCTACCAAGAGCAGCAAACGCAAACTTAGCAGAAGCACACGTACCCCGGGAGCGGCGAGCGGGCCCGAAAGCGCGGACCGGACTCCCAAGCGCGGGAGCGGAGGCGGCCGGGCCCGCGAGCGCGCTCCGTCCACCTGCAGCCGCTGCCGCTCCCCGCCCCCAGCTCCTGTCCTTGAAAGGAGTTGGGGCGGCGGGGGGAAATGCATCTACACGCAGAACATCTACATCAGGTTTACCCAGCGCCCCTGTAAAAACACAAAGGCACAGCCCAGGAAAGTGTGCTCGGGGAAGGGGCATTATTTGTCCGGGGATTTAAAACCCCATTCGGGGAAACACAGCCATTCTTCGCAGCCTGGGGGGGGTGGGGAGTGTTGCAAAGCCGGGGAGGCAGAAGGGCACTATGGAGGAAGGGGGCGCTGAGAGAACCCCCTTTTCCCCTAGAAGGCACCTCAGATCGCTAGGTGAGCCGAGCGGGAGAGCTGGGGGTGGGAGATCCGACCAGAGGGGATTGGTGCATTTTCCTCGCTCCTCTCAGGGCAGGCGCTACTTTGGGGCTAGGGGTCCAGGGGGCATTTTCTCCCAGCTGCAGGAGCCGCCGGGCTGGTCCCGCGTTTCTGGGGCGCATGGAAACCAGAGCCCGCGGCAGCGAGGCGGCGCCTGGGCCCGCAGCCTCTGCGCACGTGCCTCTGGCCGCGGGGACGCGGCTCGCCTACCCGGTCCGGCGTGCCCGGGGCTCCGGAGTCCGCGTTTTGCCGCCGCCCACCCGGGAGGCTCGCTCCGCCCTTCCTGAAATCCCTTATATTAACTGTGGCCAAAGCCCTAAGAAACACAGCTCATTGTTGGCAGCTGCCGGGCGGTCTTACCGAGCTGTGAGGGCAGCAGAGGGGAAATAAAAGGGAACGGCTCCGATTCTGCCCCAGCGGCCACTGCAAGACCTCCGTGCCGACATCGCGACAGCGAGCGCCCTGCACACCAGGAAGGCCCCCTCTATGTGCTGCTGAGCCGGTCCTGGACCCGACGATCCCGCCCTCGGTCTTCGGAACAGAAATCGCAAAGACGGAAGGTAAGCGCGGCGGGCGAAGCTGGCTGGGGCGCCTGCCAGCCCAGTCCTCCGAGGGCTGGGTTTGCCCGGAGGAAGAGCGTGAGGCGGAGCTGGGGAATAACAACAGGATGTGCAACAACAGGATGAGGAGGGCTGATTTAATGCCTGAAGTTCGCGGCAGGGCTACGGGGCACTTCCTTTATTAGGCGACTTCGGGGAGCAGAGGGGGTGTGGGCTCGGGTCCGCCCGCACGATCCGCAGGGGAAGGGGCTGTTTGTTCAGCGCCCAGCTCTGTTGTGGGTTGGCAGGTCCGCCGTGGTGGCGAGCCCGGGTGCACAGGCTACTAGTAGGATCCCGGGGAGAGCGAGCGATTTCGCAGCCGACGTGCGTCCGGGGAGCCTAGGGGGGCAGAGGCGAGAAAAAGCGGGGTGCGCCGTGGTGGGCTGCACGTGTGGCGCGGGTCTTACCGTCTGCCCTTTTTACTTGCAGGACTGGAAATGGCAGACCATATGATGGCCATGAACCACGGGCGCTTCCCCGACGGCACCAATGGGCTGCACCACCACCCTGCCCATCGCATGGGCATGGGGCAGTTCCCGAGCCCCCATCACCACCAGCAGCAGCAGCCCCAACACGCCTTCAACGCCCTGATGGGCGAGCACATACACTACGGCGCGGGCAACATGAATGCCACGAGCGGCATCAGGCATGCGATGGGGCCGGGGACTGTGAACGGCGGGCACCCCCCGAGCGCGCTGGCCCCCGCAGCCAGGTTTAACAACTCCCAGTTCATGGGCCCCCCGGTGGCCAGCCAGGGAGGCTCCCTGCCGGCCAGCATGCAGCTGCAGAAGCTCAACAACCAGTATTTCAACCATCACCCCTACCCCCACAACCACTACATGCCGGATTTGCACCCTGCTGCAGGCCACCAGATGAACGGGACAAACCAGCACTTCCGAGATTGCAACCCCAAGCACAGCGGCGGCAGCAGCACCCCCGGCGGCTCGGGCGGCAGCAGCACCGCCGGCGGCTCGGGCGGCAGCTCGGGTGGCGGCGCGGGCAGCGGCAACGGCGGCGGCGGCGGCGGCAGCGGCGGCAACATGCCCGCCTCCGTGGCCCACGTCCCTGCTGCAATGCTGCCGCCCAATGTCATAGACACTGATTTCATCGACGAGGAAGTGCTTATGTCCCTAGTGATAGAAATGGGTTTGGACCGCATCAAGGAGCTGCCCGAACTCTGGCTGGGGCAAAACGAGTTTGATTTTATGACAGACTTCGTGTGCAAACAGCAGCCCAGCAGAGTAAGCTGTTGACTTGACCGAAACCCCGGCGAAAAGAAATCAAGCCCTTCCCCCCGCCCCCCACCCCCCCACAACTTCGGTGTGAATTAAAAAACATTCCCTTAGACACAGTATCTCACTTTTCAGATCTTGAAAGGTTTGAGAACTTGGAAACAAAGTAAACTATAAACTTGTACAAATTGGTTTAAAAAAAATTGCTGCCACTTTTTTTTTTCTGTTTTTGTTTCGTTTTTGTAGCCTTGACATTCACCTCCCTTATGTAGTTGAAATATCTAGCTAACTTGGTCTTTTTTGTTGTTTGTTTTTACTCCTTATTTCCTCACTCTCTCCAGTGCTCAACTGTTAGATATTAATCTTGGCAAACTGCTTAATCTTGTGGATTTTGTAGATGGTTTCAAATGACTGAACTGCATTCAGATTTACGAGTGAAAGGAAAAATTGCATTAGTTGGTTGCATGAACTTTGAAGGGCAGATATTACTGCACAAACTCTGCCATCTCGCTTCATTTTTTAAACTATGCATTTGAGTACAGACTAATTTTTTTTAATATGCTAAACTGGAAGATTAAACAGATGTGGGCCAAACCGTTCTGGATCAGGAAAAGTCATACTGTTCACTTTCAAGTTGGCTGTCCCCTCCCCCATATGTACAGACAATAATAGGGTGTGGAATGTCGTCAGTGGCAAACATTTCACAGATTTTTATTTTGTTTCTGTCTTCAACATTTTTGACACTGTGCTAATAGTTATATTCAGTACATGAAAAGATACTACTGTGTTGAAAGCTTTTTAGGAAATTTTGACAGTATTTTTGTACAAAACATTTTTTTGAAAAAATACTTGTTAATTTATTCTATTTTAATTTGCCAATGTCAATAAAAAGTTAAGAAATACTTGTTTTCTAGAAGTCATTTGGGGGGAGGGGTGGTTCCTTTCGGTGGCTTTTCTTTCCCTCTTTAAGTTGAACACTTTATTGATGAGAGTAAGCATTCCAAAGGATAAATTACAGGACACTAAAACAGGTCATGATGAGCTTAAGTGGAGAGCAGGATTTAACATAATTGGCATAATGCTTCATTGTTACCATTGTAACATGCCTCTTGGTGTGGTTTAATCAGAAGCTGCAAAGTTGTCCAAGAGCATTTTTTTTCTTAATTGCCATCATTTTCAAGTGTATTCCAGAGTTAGGTTTGTACCATTAAATATCATAAATATTTTTTTCACAGTGTTGGGGGGGAAACCAAGTGTTTCTGGTTATACCTGATTCAACTACGTAAATGAAGGTAGATAGGGATAATATGCTGGGAGATTGATGAGGATGGCATTAAACATAAATCTACCTTTATCTCCAGTGACGAATTTTATTTCTCAGCAAAAGTCCTAAGGAGAGGCACACATTTTCTAGCTTAATCTCTGAAATAGCTTCTGACTGGTTTATAGTCCTAAGAGGAAGAGGGGGCAGAATTCCACCTTGAGGCTTTCTATTTTGTTCTATAATATTTAAAATTTACACAGGGAGGTTGATTCAAAGGTCAAATTACAGTCTTCACAAGATGTTCCCTCTCAAGCATGCCCTGTTCTCCAGAATTCTGAGCTTTTTCTGTTAACAGGCAAGGGGTGCAAAGGACATAAGGATAAGATTGTTTTAATTTTACCTAAGTGTGTTATCAAGAAGACATAATTATGGTTAAGTAGGTGTCGAGTTTTGCCTTATATAATCAAGTAAAAAGTCATATTGTTAAATTCTCAAGTTATCCCAGTTTGAAGATGGAATTTTGTTTTCCCTTTCATGTTTTCCTAGCTTATCTTATAAGAACAATACATCTACATTCAAGAAAGAATACAGTCTTTTATATTTGACCCACTGGAGAAGTAAAGAAATAGAGCTGGAGGAAAATCTCACAAATAATACTTTAAAAGAGCATTTCATTTAGACTCTCAGATTCTAATCTTAAATCCCATATTTCATAATAAAAAAATCAGAGAAGGAAACACAGAAGTATTAAATTACAGTGAGTCTGGCAGAAAGGCTGGTTTCGGAATAATTCAGATCACCTACATTCTATAATTCTATTTGCAAGACAAGCCATTAAAATTAAGATGCACACTCCACTGGGCTCTTGATACCTCTGTAACTGACACTTCCTTATTCAAAATTATGTTCTAAATAAATAATTTCTTTGAAAATATAAAATCATTTGAAACTCTTCACCCCATTTTTAAAAACTCATCCAGATTTCCCACATTAATAGTTCGAGCTGAAGTTTTCTTCAGCTAAAATATGTCAATACTAAATCTGCAATCAGCAGTAAATCTTCCCGGCTAAGCATTTTCGCAGTAAGTTTTTCTTTTCTTTTTTCCAGAGGCTCAAGTGAAAAAATATGTTTGCATACATACTAGTACAGCAATTCATGTTCTTTTTCACTTGTGCCAGGAAAAAAGGAAAGCTAATGGAGGCATGGGTTGTTTTTTTTTTTTGCATAAAGAAAGACGCAAAAGAATAGTCTTGCCACCACCCTTCACCATTTATTGTGCCAGGAAATAAGCCACAACACCTGCTCTGTCCCTAAATTCCTCCCTGCTGCTCTAACACCGGAACACGTATGGGAGATGCAGAGCCCAAGGAACTATTATTAGATCCTGAGCCCATCTCTGCCAGAACAGAGGACTCAAACAGAGGAGCTGGGTTTTTAAAAGCACAATTTCTCCTCAGTGCAAATACAACCCTCCCCCAACCCCGTTCATTTGAATGACCTCTGTTTCATGAAAACTCTTTCTTGATCAACAATTGAGCAGATTCTATGTGATATCGGCAGGTCTCTTAAGCAGAGGAAAAATAACTCCTTGTTTGAACAACCTGATTAATGAAACCTGTACAGTGACCTAGATCACCGGGCTACTGGCGGACATTTGCAAAACCTTTTGTGGTCTTGCTTTCTACCAAGTTGCTTATAGCATATGGGGAAATTTGACCTCTGTACCTTGGCTGTTTTTCAAAAAGTTCTAATATGGTACAAGAGAGCTTCTGTTCTTTAAGCTTTGCCCACAAATAGACACTCCACGCTTGATTTTTCAAGATGAGATCAATGATAAGTAAGAACATCATAGAAGCATGTCAGAAAAATAACACATTGATAAAAACTTGTCCCTCTGCCTTGTGGCTGCTAAAATCCTGGTGGCAGTATTTTTGCTGGAGCTGATAAAGCCGTGACAACTATGGATGGGCCTTTGAAGGACAGTTACCTAATCACCACTGTTTATGGGGTGCTAGGCTAGACCACTAGTACCAGAAGGCTGACATCTATTGTGAAGTTTATGGTCTCCATGACTTTTACTACTGTAAACGCCTGGGATAGCTATAAATTGATGTCAACATTAAAGGCCAGATCCTTTAGAGCAAAATATTAATCCACTAATCTATTATGGGTGGCCGGCTTTGAAATATAAACTTTGCAGTCCCAGACCATTAGGTGTTTTCGCCCCCTTGTGGAATTTATTTAGAAGGTCAAAGGAAAGCCATTTGCCCAAGAGGGATTTTGTTGTTGTTGTTGTTTTATTGTTTGTTTACCATTTCTGAATGCTTCGTTTTCTTTCTTGAAGCAAACAGCACATATTTGAGCAACACAATTTTTAGCAAAGAAGATCCCAAAGTTTGATGCAAATAAGAGTGTTTTACTTACCAAAGACCTTAGCTTATGATGAAATGTACATAGTTGAGATTTGCCTCACATTTCAAAATAGGCATTGGTTAAGGGAATGTCTTTTATCAAAGTATAATGAGCAATGCTTTCGCCTGTCAGTTAAAGCTGATACTCTGCACCCTCACAACAGCACTCTTGGTCTGGGACAAGTGCAAATAACAATGCATCTGATGGTAAGGGTTTGGGGAGGTGGAGGGAACTCTCTAGGAATGCAGAATGCAGTTATCTGTGTTGGAATGTGACCAAGCCACAGGCTCTAATCTTGTGAAAGGGCCACAGGATGTTTAATGAGAATGAGTGCTGCTGTCTAATTGCTTCAGTAAAATTTACTTTAAAATAAGCTTGGCAGATAACATTGTCTCCAAAAAATAAATAAATTTAGAATTCAGAGAATTTAGGACCCAAGCCATTGGCAATTTTCTCCTCTCTGACCGTATTGTTTTGCTAGCACAAAAGAGGTGTTACACAGCTTCAGAGATGGTGTTTATCATTTTGGTCCTGTACCACTATCCTCAGAATCAGAGCTCCCAGGCAGGTTGAAGCAAGAACAAGAGGTAGCAAGCACATCAAGTGACTTAGCCAATGAGCCCCTATTATCATGTGTTCTGTTTGTCTTTTCCCCCCAGAATAGAAGAAACAGTGGCAATGTCAGAATTCTAATTGCCATGGACTGGCTTAAATTACTTGACCTATTTTTATCCAGCGAGGAGAGAAATGATTCTGTTTTTCCTGGTAGCAATACTTCTCATTTAAATTGGAAAAAGAAATATAAAGACATTTCTCTATCAAATGCTGTACTGCTCATAAATAGTTGTAGTTTGCTTTATACTAAATAAGACTCACATACATTTTTGAGAAATTTTAAGCCACCCGAAATGAAGAACTTTTCCCCCTCGTTGGAGAACTTAAATTCATAAGGAAGGCTAAATAATGAACTGAAAATACACTAAGAGCTGTTGGTGTGAATTCCCACAGTATTTTGCTATTTATGAACATAATAAAAGAAAGGCTAAGAGCAATTGGGGTCTCCTGTGTTGAGGATCTGAATCCATGTGGGTCCTTGGGAAAGAGAATATCAACCAACACCTTCCATTGGATCTCAGAGCAAGTAATGGCTCCTTAGTGCATGGATCCTTATCAGCTACTTCTGTCCCCACGATGAGCATTGAAGTTGTCAGAGCCAGCCCCAGGAGCCAGCTGGGGGTCCTTTTTGAGAATTCTCCTTGGCTACACCAAGACATGCAGAGTGAACTAAAGCAGACACAAGGTGAACGATGAGTATGATGACTAGCTTTATAGGCTGTTGGTTTTCATGAGGCTGAGCTAATCTGAAAGATTAGTGAGGCAGGGAACAACGTGGGTGAGGACAATGCTTCACAGGGTTCTTGGCATTTTCCTGTGGTATCACCAATGTGATCCACCCTGAAATCCTTCCCCTTCTTCCCTCTCCAGTGGGCCGGTTCCTTGATCACATTTCGGGTTGCTGAACAAAGCAGACAAGGGATTCTGGCTCCAAAGGGCCTTGTGGCCAGCCAAGGTTAGAGTGCTCTGCTTCGCAGGAGATATGCAAATAGGCGAGTGGCTTTTGAAAAGTTAATAGTGCTAAAGAATCCTGCCGGTCTATTCTTAAAAGCCGGGTGGGGAGCGAGATTTAGGCTTGAGTAAAAGTCAAACTCGCATGAAACCAGAAAAAAAGTTGTCAGAGGACAGCCAACTCCAGGGTGTGATATTATTTTATGAACACTTGTAGGGGACAGGATGCTAGAGTGGAGGAAATGTGATCAGGGCTATTGAAGCCTTTTCTCTTTGTGTCTCCCTAGGGACTGATAGAAAATCTGGCCTTGTGGTTTCTTTAACTAGCTTGACCACAGAGCTTTTTAAATTTCTGGTAACCCACCTTTTTTTGTTGTTGTTGTTCCCCCTTTGCTTCATGACCATATCTCCATGCTGACAAACACATAATACTTAAAATTGTTCATAAAAATCCTTAAGTCACCTTGTAAATACTGCCTTGATACATTTATTTTGGCTAACTCTTTGAAGGAAGATCTTGGATGCCAAATGATGGCTAGTTCCATATTTCTTCTCTTAATCTTATGTGTTTAGCAAATATGTGGACGATGGAGCCAGTAGGTGAAAAGTAATTGAACTGCTATGCTCTTAATATGAACCTAAAATAAATATCTAAATGTTTCTTAGATCCCTGTCTGCTACCATGCTTTAGGACAAAGATTCTCAGCTAGGTGGGGCCACTCCTCTAGGAGGCAGATCAGAATGGGGAGAAGGTGTAGGACAGTAACTTGAAAAAACATATTCCATACTATCATGTCTTTGGGAAAATATTTAAATACATATTATTTCAGTAGGACTTTTTAAAAATCTTCTTGACCGATGGGGCATGGACTTTAAACTGGTGAGAAACACTGTTTAGGCTACATGATTTTTACCAAACCAGAGAAATTCACCCTTCAGCCAGCATTACTTAACAAATTATTTTGTTAAGCTTCCTATGACTGAGCTGACTTTGCTGAGCACCTACTATGGGACAGGCATGGTGATGGGCACTTTATGTACGGAATCTTATTTGATCCTCACAATATTCCTACAAGGCTCATGTCATTATTCCAGTATTAGATAAGGAAACTGTTATTTGGAGAGGAAGTAAGCTGCTCAAGGGCAATACAGCTGGTAGGAGGCTGAGTGGTTTTCCAGACCTCGCTTCTAATACATAACACTACCGTTCTAAACCAAATTAGTCTTACTCTTGGATGTCATGATTGTAAGCTCATCAGTCAATTTAATAATGTGCTGCAGGAAAAAAAAAAAAAAGCACTATATTATATGTACGCAAATGATGAAGTATACTAACACAACTATGACACGGAGCTATCCGTACAGTGACATACCATTTATTTTTGGGATTCACAACATTTGGATCTACACTTCTCACATCCAGTCTAAAGATTCTTCTTGTTCAGCCCCAACAACGCAAGAGTAGCGTAGGTGGTGAGTCTGCCTAATCCCTTCGCGTTCACACTTCAAGTCAAATGAAATAGTACCAGTGATTTAAATTTTTATTTTGTTTTTTATTTAATTGAATTACAGATTGCTGGATAGTAAAGTTTCTTTCGCAAATTAAGGGAACACCTTAGCTTTGTCAATTTCATAACCTATTAAATCAGAATGTCAATGGCTAGATTCTTCCACGTAAACAGAACCACCTCACAACTTGACACGCTGCCTGGAAGCAACTATGATTTAACATTGTTCATAAGAGTCAGGCTGATTTCAGAATATTAGCATGCCAAAAATAGACACATCTCAAAATAAAGAAAATATAGTATTTAGTTACTTTACACTTAAATAAGCTTCCTCAATCTATCTAAACTTTCTTCATGGAGGTACAAGCCCACTTCCTCTTTCTTTGGTCTTCTATGGAAACAGAAAAATTTTCCATTAATAATCGTAGTAAAAAGAATAGTACAGGAGGAGTAAAAACCATGGGTTGTAGTCTTAGCTCTGCAACCAAATAGCTGGGTAACTTAATCACTGTTGGCTCAAGTTTCTCCATCAGTAAAATGAAGATATATGTTTAATTAATATATATCCCCTATTCAAATTCTCAAGAAGGAAACATAAACCCATTCCTATCATTTTCTTCCTCTGGAAAACTGCAGTAGAATATGATAAAACCTCTTCAAAATCTTTACATCCCTTCTTGCCATTCATTTTCCAAGATAAACGTGAGTCTGGGGATGTGTTGCTATTTAGGTCAACTCTTCAATGATTGGAATCATCTCTATAACTGTCCCCCTTCGTTGCCATAATAAACACATAAAAACTAGAGTTGGCTACTGTAATTTCTCAGTCTGTAAGCAAATGCCAAAAAATTGCCACTTGCAAAGACACAAGTGACTATGCAACCTTCTTGGCTGATGCAGTGGTTGAAGTATATATATTATGTATTGAAAATAATTTGATCAATTCTTCATTCAGTTTCTGCTCTATGTTCTTACAGGTTAATTTCATTTTTCAAACCTCATAAATAGCAGATGCAGAATAAATGTTTGGGTTCTCTTTCCTTCAAACAACTCTTCCTGGACCATCATCATCATCACTGTTATTGTTTATTTTCTGGAGAAGACAATCCTATATTAAAGCTAAAATACAGGAACCTAGCAGGTGCTAGACACTGTGAGTTTTCAAGCAGGTAAGAGGTACACATCTGTGCCCTCTTATTTCCTTTCCCCCGACTTCCCAACACACACAGTCTCTTTTCTGTTTTATACCATCACAGTCCTCCAGTTTGGGGAATCAATTATTTAGTTAGATGAAAAATAGAGTGATTGAAAATAGTTATACAGAGGAAACTGTACACTATAATACATAACTACCCAAGATATAATTATTGACTGACATGTAAAGGGGAAGGAGATGAAGAATCATGATCAACTATTACACTAAAATTTGTTCCTTTCACTACTTGGCCACTAGGTGTAGCTGAAGGTCCATAAGTTCATATTTACACTTAAGTCACCTATTCAATTGTTACAAGCTTAAAGAACTTGCTTCCTAAGAAGTCAAACTCTCTCTTTTCGCAGACGACATGATACTTTATGTGGAAAACCCAAAAGATTCCACCCCCAAATTACTAGAACTCACAGCAATTCAGTAATGTGGCAGGATACAAAATCAATGCACAGAAATCAGTTGCTTTCTT
>NC_138376.1:107339260-107405374 GCF_054177405.1 Leptonychotes weddellii | reverse complement strand
TTTTATCCACCTCAGCTCCCATCAATCTAATTGGTCAATGCAATTTGCCCTTGCTTTCTCTGTGCCTGAAATGTGCTCTCCTTCCTAAACATCCCTTTGCTTTTTCAATGACCACATTAATTAAAATGGAAAACTACCTCCTGTTTTTCCCCACGGGTCCCTGAGCTGCAATATAAGAAGCCCAACTATCCTGAAGCTGTCATACCATGAGGAAGTCAGGCCACTTAGAAAAGCCATGTATAGGTGTGTCTGCCAACATGCTCCCACCTGATAGCCAGTAACAACCTCCAGTGTGAGTGAAGATGCCTCCACGTGCTTCCACACTCCAGCATTGAGTTGCCCTTAGCTGTTAGGTCTTTCCAGCAGGAGCCCCAGATGTTAGATATTATAGAGCAGAGATGAACCATGCTCCTGGTACCCTTTCTGAACTCCTGTCCCACAGAATCCATGAGCATCATAAAATGGAGAGTTTTGGGGTGATTTGATAAATAGCTACCATAACTGAATAGCACTTACCACTGGGGCGCCTGGGTGGCTCAGTTGGTTAAGCGACTGCCTTCGGCTCAGGTCGTGATCCTGGAGTCCTGGGATCGAGTCCCGCATCAGGCTCCCTGCTTGGCAGGGAGCCTGCTTCTCCCTCTGACCCTCCCCCCTCTCATGTGCTCTCTCTCTCTCATTCTCTCTGTCTCAAATAAATAAATAAAATCTTAAAAAAAAAATAAATAAATAAATGAATAGCACTTACCACTATCTCGCATAATACATAATTTACTTATTCAAATTATTTCCGGATTCTCTCCCTACTTTAAATTATGAGCCCTATGAGGATAGGAATTTTTGTCTATGTTGTTCATTATACCCAGAAGAATACTGGTACCTGGTAGGTGCTTAATAAATATTTGTTGATTAAATGAATGACTCAAGGAGTGAATGAATTCATTTCACCTTTGTTGTATCATTCTCCTCTCCATCCCCCTCCTATTGTCTTAGTTCAGACACTACTTCTTACTTAGACCGCAATAACTTCCTATCTGGTCTCACTTCCTCCGATTTTACCCCCTACCATCCAAGCTTCTTGCTTCAGGAGGAGTTATTCTAAGATATAGATTTGATCCTATTACTCAGGCCAACTGAAACGGTTCATCTAAGCAGTCATGTTCATATCACAATGAGCCTGTCTCCCAATGACACGAATGATTGGACCATAGGCAAGTAGCTGTCCAGAGGCTAGTACCTTGGCTGGCCAGGAAAATTCCAACCAAGAGACAGAGAAACTATAGTCAGATCACAGTGGTGTTTAAACTGAAATCATCTTGAGGTGAGCCCAGGATGTCCTTTTGGGGTCATATACTCATACTGAAGACCAGAGAAACTAGCTTGCAGAAGTCCACAGGAGAGGAATACTGGGTCAGAACAAAGTAATACTAAGAGATCATATGACCCCAAATACAGAGGGAGAGAGAAGATACGTCTGTCCCCAACAGATTTCTGATTCCCCAATTCAGTGTCCATGACACCCGCCTGTGCATTGTTCCTATGAGATATCCCCAGCCCTTAAAAATCCCCTTGTTAATATGATTAATAAACAATTTCTCTGAACCATGAAAATCATGTACATGTTGGCAGATGATTAATCTCAGTGCAAAATGAATGGAACCTAATATTTATGAACAATTTACTGATAGCTAGCTATGTGGTCTGTTTCCATGATTAGATGCACTGGCCCATATGCCAAAGCCAAAAAGAAAACAATAGTCTGGTAAGATTGAAACAAGGGGATAAGAGAAATCTAATACACGACATCTTTTGTTCTATCCACTTATTGCTTGCCCGACCCTTCCACAAAATGCCCCTTTCTGCATTCCAGTTATGTACATCCACTCGAGAATTCCCATGATCTTACTTGGCCACAGCGACTGGTTAGGGCTACCCAGATAGACTCCATTGAACCAATCATCAGACCTTATCTTCCTGGTTGCAGCTAATTTGTCCACAGATAACACTTGACCCAGTAAAAACCTTTCCCAGGAAGTTTTTAACTCTACAATAGACAGATCAAGTTTTAATCCCTCTCTAGTGATGAAATTGAGCCTGGAAACTGCTGTGAGCCATATTTCCAGCTGTGTGGAAGAAGCTAGTCTGCGACAATGAAGACAATATGAAGAGAGAAGCAGAGACAAAAAAGTGATCTGTTACCATCGAAATCCCTGAGGTCTACTTGCAATTTTGCCTTTCCTGGAGTTTGGTTACATGAGACAATACAATTTCCTGTTTCTGCACTAATTTTAGTTGGGTTCAATTACGTGAAACAAAATCACCCTGACTGATACATACTAACCCAAGTTTCATCTCCATTTGGGTTTTTTTTCAATGTGTCACTGAAACGTATGTTTGAAGGGGAACTTCTTTTTTAGAGCGATACTAGTGAGTGACTTAAAACTGTTCTTTTTTTATGAACAACATGAGGTATATAAAGTGCCAGCAGTAAAATGCACTTTTTTCCTCTCAGATGAAGCTTCCAGCATCCTCTTCCACTAATTGTAATTACAATTAGCAATGGATACGGCCCAGATTTCCCTTCAGGACTGAAGAGCCTATTCCCTCACTTGCTGGGAATGCCGCCAGCAGACAGCCCATGGCTGACAACTCTCCTTCAGGACAGTCTCCTTACTTCGCCCAAGGTCACATCCCTTTCCCAAGGCAGCCTGCCTCCAATGACTGCTTAATGTTTGATACAAAGGCCTGGCTCCCTTGCCCCACCTCAGGACAACTCTGGGAGGCCGTCCTAGCGTCAGAGCTTACCACGGAGTGGGCCGAGGACTTCCCCGGGGCTGCATTAAAGGCCATCTTCTCACCGCCCTGGCTCCCTTCCCTTCCACAGCCATTGCTTCCAACAGCGCTTCCCTCTCAACTCCCAGCCTGCTAATCTCCATCTCAGAGGCCACCCCCTGAGAAACTCAACCTGCAACACAGTGTTATTTAGAAATCATCAACCATAAAGATATTCTATGGCCCTTTAAGAAAAACTCAACAATATATTTAATGGCTCCTTAAATTTTCCTAGCACTCTTCTAAGCATTACAGAGGACTGAAGAAAAGTAGAAGGCACATCTCCTGCCCTTAAGGAATTCAGTCTCATTGGACACATGCAACTTAAGCAATCATTTTCATGCAACTCAGCAGTGTGCTCAGACAATGAAAACTAAAAGGAAGCCCAAATTGGCACAGAGTAGATGATTCATAAATATTCACTGAATGGTTGGAAGGAAGGAAGGAAGGAAGGAAGGAAGGAAGGAAGGAAGGATGAATGGGAAGAGATATCTGTGAGCTGGAATAGACCAGAAACTATATGTGAAGCCTATCCACATTTGCCAGTCACCTTTCTTCTATTGTTAACCCCCTTTATCATCTCCTACTTTTCACATCAAAAAATAGAATAATCAACCCAAGTGAACACACAAAATCCTACTAAGAACTCAGCTTTGGTTTGCGAGAATTTGGGGGGGAAAGAGCCTACCCTTTGCACCTGTACCAGAATCCAATCTCTAACATACTCTCCGGATGGCCAAAGTGAAGCGACCGCACTCCCACCTCACAAGCGAGCTGCAGAGAAAGAGTTATTCTATGGCCCGTAATGACCATACCAACACTGATAAGAATATCTTAAATCACAGTAGTGTTTCATGGACCTGGCTCTTACCTTATTTGACCCTCACATCATCCTGGGAGGTAGAAAGGGTAAATATCACTGTACCCCCCTTTCACAGATGGAGACACTGAGGTCTAGAGGGCCTACATATTAGAGCAGAAATTAAAATGAAGTCCTACTTCCATTGCAGTCCTATAAACTATTAGAATTTACATAGACTATTGATGGGGTTCTGTCTCTGAAGGCTATACCAATTGAGAATTATTTAGTAATCAGATAATTGATATTTTTAGTTCCAGCAGCACAATTAGTTTTGGACTCAGTAAAAGTCAGTCAAACTTAACCAAGTAGAATTTGTATTATTGCATATATTAATCAGAAATGATGTATCTGAATATAAGCCTGGAATTAGAAAAACAGAAAGAAGTTTGTCCAATTAACTATATCCATATTTGGACAGATAACTATGTGTATTACATTCTAGGTAATAAATATCTTTATCTTCTATCTAGGATCTTATTTACAATTGCACAATTCCCCAGGAGATAAAAGCTAGATTCTGATCAGAAACCTATTTCCTTTTCTACTCAGTTGTATGGCACAACATTCTATTCATAACTGAGATACACTTATTTGGGGTGTCTACTTTGGCAGGTCCCTTGTGGGGCGCGGGTGGGGGTGGGGGTAGAAATAGATGGGAGAAGAAATGAGGCTGTCAGCTCCTGCCATGTACCTTTGATTCAGATCAGCTTGCTATTTCCTTTACCTGTCTTCAGCCAGCATATGGGAAAAACATCAGTTCATTTTCTCTTCCCTTCATGAGTGAATTGAGGTCATCTCTTGTGCAGTCATTATTCAGTAAGGATTATTCTGTAGGATGATTTGACTTCCTATTGTCTTGTCTACTCTTGTTTCCACCTATATTTACATCTCATTGACTCTCAAGAATAATGTCTTACTCAGCTCCATTCCATCTGTTCATGTATATAATGAAGATTCAGTTTCTAGGGTGTTCTATTCCCGAATCTGAGTCTCGTCCCAGCAGTCTCACTTACGGACTGTATGACCTTGGCCAAGACAATTACATCCTCATTGGCTTCGGCTTCCTCTTCTAGACAAACAGAATAATTATAACTGTTCCATTTATTAATGTGCTTTGAAAAATCACAGGGGATCATTGGAACGTATGGATTTAATTGTCATGGCCATGCATTCACACACTTTCTGACATATTCAGTAGATTGTCATTTTGAATTAGTGGGCGTTTAAGTATGATACCTGAGATAGTCATCAGTGTGCCTGAGCCCCTGGACTGTCCAATAACGAATTTGTTCAGGCTTTGCAGTTCCCTTCTCATCTGCAAAAACTCACGTTGAGCCATAGAAACTTTGTTTCTTTGTTAAACATGGATAACTTGGGCCAAGACAAGCCATATGCAAGTGTTGGAAAAATTGAAGACAAAGTAAAGAGAACTAAGAAGGTAATAGTCATTAGTCAGAAAAACTAAGTTTTAAATATATTAAAGAGTGGAATCTTGAATTTGGCCATGGTTACTGACTCTATTATGTGAAAGATTCTGTCGTATTTATTGAATGTGAAAGAATAAAAAGTGATTGAAGAAACTACTTCAGCTAGAGCTTTAGCCAGTGCAAATATGGAAATTTGTGGGGGCGGAAACTATATGTTAAAGTACTTTTGTAACTTGAAAAATTCCAGATGGGTTCAGATGTATCTCTCTTGAATGTTAAGAACCTGCTATACAAGGCAGTGTGGAAATTCTGGGCATGTTATTGTGGTCCCACCCAATGAGATAATGCTGATTGTACAGAAACTACTTTTAAAGATTTTTTTTTTCTGCTACATAAAAGGACTAAGTATTTAAAACCCCCTAGAGCTCATATTCCATACTTCTGACTGAGAAAATAGTAAGCAGTTTAAATGACTCCTAAGCATTTGTTTAAAATTATTGACTAACTTAAAAGTGACTATGACTATATAAATATCCTGTCTTTCAATTTATCTGCTTTACTTCTATGAATCTATCCTAAGAAAATAGTTCAAAATATAGAGAAATGTTATTCACTACAGTATTTATTGCAGCATTTTATGTAGTGAGAAACTGTTGGAAATGACCTAAATATCCACTATGAAGGGGGGATGGTTCAGTAAATTATGGTTTAAACATGAAAGAAAAATATTGTCACTTAAAACGGCACTTTAACAGACTTTAATGAAAAGTAGAAATTCCGTGACAAAATATTTTAAAATTCAGAATAAAAACCCATTTTACTGTTTGATTTTAACCATGTACAGATGTGTGTTGATAAAAGTTTGAATGTAAACCTGTGAAAAGACAATGGTTTTCGAACACTGGAATGAAGACTTCTTTTTTTTTTT
This sequence comes from Leptonychotes weddellii, assembly GCF_054177405.1. Taxonomy (NCBI): domain Eukaryota; kingdom Metazoa; phylum Chordata; class Mammalia; order Carnivora; family Phocidae; genus Leptonychotes; species Leptonychotes weddellii. The sequence goes on along the minus strand of NC_138376.1, from coordinate 107,399,328 downwards.
TTTTAAGATTTTATTTATTTTACAGAGAGAGAGAGAGAGAGACAGCAAAAGAGGGAACACAAGCAGGGGGAGTGGGAGAGGGAGAGGTAGACTGTCCGCTGAGCAGGGAGCTCGATGCAGGGCTCGAATCCAGGATCCTGAGATCATGACCTGAGCTGAAACCAAGAGTCAGACGCTTAACGAGTGAGCCACCCAGGTGCCCCTGAAGACCTCTTTATATTTGAAGAACTTTCCAGTTTCTCTATGATGTATACACGTCACATTTACAGTCAGGAAAAAAAGTTGGAGGGAAATTTTACATAATCTATCTTTCTTAAAAATAACGATATTATCTGGAGGAATGATGAACAAATGAAACACTACCCCAACGTCAGAAAGTGGAATTGTGGTTGACAATCCACAGCACCTGAGGCCTACAGGCGTGTAAATGTCTCCCAGCTTCTTGTCTGCCACTTTTGAAATGTTTGTTTGTAACGCTGGAATGTTTCCATAGCTAGTAAAACAGAAATCACTGACAATATCAAGAAGGAAATTTGCAGATGCTTCTATTACTATCCAAAGTAGTTATTTATGTACAAATATTGGACTAACTAGATACTGGGTACTGTGTGCTTTAGGGGCTGGGGAAATAAGACAGGATGAGTACTGCAGAATTTACAGCCTCATGGTAGAGCTACATGTGAAGCAAATCATCATTTAACCTGAAGCTAGAAAGATTAGTGAGGGTTAGCAAAGCCAGATGAGGGCTAAGTCAGGCATGGGGCAGTCTATGCAACAACTCTGGACGCAAGAAGGTGAGTACCTAGAGTTCTCCAATATCCAATTGTTGCCTGTTCACAGAGGATTCTACTGCTCAGTTCCTTTGTAAATGGGCAGAGCAATATGATTAATTCTGTCCATTAAAATGGGAGCAGAAGTGACACAGCGCTTGCAGGTTACGGCAGTCTCTGTCATCCTCTGAACTTTAACTGAAGAGGTCCTGGGGGTGCCTGGGTGGCTCAGTCGGTTAAGTGCCCGACTCTTGATTTTGGCTCAGGTCATGATCTCAGGATCATGAGATTGAGTCCCAGGTCAGGCTCCATGCTCAGCGGGGAGTCTGCTTGAGAGTCTCTCTCCCTCTTTCTCTCTCTGTCTTCCTCTGCCCCTCCCCCACCACTCATGCATGCTCTGTCTCTCTCTCTCTCTCTCTAATAATAAATAAATAAATCTTTAAGAGGTCCTGTGTTCCAGATTACAGGATCATGCCTCAGTCACTGAATAACCACATGGATGGAAGTTGACCTGGAGAGTCACATGGACCCACAGCTGATTTTGCATTGATAAGAAATACTTAACTGTGCTCAGCTGCAGAGAATGGGGAACTGTTTTTTTTTATTTCTAGTACAACTCAACTTATCCTGTCTTAAACAGGGATTTTATTTATTTGTCCATCTATTTATTTATTTATTTGAGAGGGGCAGAAGAAGAGAGAGAATCTCACAACCCACAATGATGTAGTAGACATCATTACTACATGGTCCCCAGAGGGACGCATTCCCCAGCATTATCAGTTAGTACTCATTCTCTCTTCAATTCTCCCCATGACATCTCTAGAACACATTTTTTCCCAGTCCCATTTGCTTAATTTCTGCTCAGAACTCCCCGTTGCAGTTATGTTTATAGTATACTTCACAATAGACTACCACCAATCCCTAACAACTCTTTCTTTGAGGACTCCTCTAGTCAATGTAAAATTCAAATTTTAATACCCAGTATGAGGTTTCTTTGCTTCACTTTTCTAGAACACCATCATCAAATCAATTTGCCAAGTAAAAGATAAACAACTTAAAGAGAAGCCACAGGAAAGAATACCATGTTGCAACACAGTCAGCTCAACTCAGAGTAGTACAGTGGAGGGGTGCCTGGCTGGCTCAGTCGGTAGAGCATGCAACTCTTGATCTCAGGGCTGTAATTCAAGCCCTACACTGGGTGTAGAGATTACTTAAAAAATGATAATAAATTTTTTTTTATTTTTTTTTAAAGATTTTATTTATTTATTTGACAGAGACAGAGACAGCGAGAGCAGGAACACAAGCAGGAGGAGTGGGAGAGGGAGAAGCAGGCTTCCCGCTGAGCCGGGAGCCCAATGTAGGACTCAATCCCAGGACCCTGGGATCATGACCTGAGCCGAAGGCAGTCGCTTAACCAACTGAGCCACCCAGGCGCCCTAAATTTTTTTTTTTAAAAAAGAGTAGTACAGTGGAGAACATTGTATAGAACAGTAGTACAGAAATGTGCATTGCCAGGAGTGCAGATTACAGCCTGCTGAATTAGTTTTCATTGTTTAAATATATAATAATAGTTAACATTACACAGGGCTTACCATGTGTTAATAGATTAGAACAGAACAACCACCTCCATCAATCATGCAAATTTGAGAACTGTAAAAACTATCCCCAATTTCAACTTTAAAATATTTTGGGACTCATATAACAATTCCTTTTTCTTTTTTTCTTTTTTAAAGATTTTATTTATTTATTTGAGAGAGAGAGAATGAGAGAGAGCACATGAGAGGGGGGAGGGTCAGAGGGAGAAGCAGACTCCCTGCCGAGCAGGGAACCCGATGCGGGACTCGATCCAGGGACTCCAGGATCATGACCTGAGCCGAAGGCAGTCGCTTAACCAACTGAGCCACCCAGGCGCCCAACAATTCCTTTTTCATTAAGAACATCATGGCACTTGCATCAACCCTCACTTCAAGAAATTAACCAAAGACTGTTCCCACTTACGATATCCTAAAACCAAAAAATGAACAATAAAAACTTTATAGTCATTTCCTCTAATGAGATACCTTTTCAGAATTGAAATGTTCCCCCTTGTTTCTATAAGTTTATATAGTTTGTTCATTTATATTATAACTGGTTCCTTTATTTAAAGAGGAACTTTCCACAGTTTGGAGGACTTAGCAAGATTCAACTCTGACTTCCCTGTGCAGACCAGGACCTCTGAGCCAGACAACTTCTGTATACATTCCTCAAGGCCTTGCTTGTCTCTTCTGCCTGAGGTTCCTGGCTCTGCTGGAGAGATAAATCATGTGTTGGGTCCCCTAATATATTATTTCATTGCAGCTTCCGAAAATAAAAAAAGTCATTTTTTCCTGAGAAAATGATATTTTATTCATTCATGTCTTGAACTTTCTGATCAGATCTGTGCTACAAAAAATTCTTGGTGAAAAAAAAAAATTCTTGGTGATATTGTGTTCTCTTACTTCTCATAAACATTATTTGTCGATTAAAGGGAAAACAATATAGAATGATAAACAGATAGAATCCCATTAAGCCTAAGTCTATGGCACCATGGTCTTCTGCTTATGGCCAAGATGGAGTAACAGATACTAGATTTACTCTCTTGCCTGAAACAACCAAAATAAGTGGACAAAATATATGAAAGGAACAGATTTCAAGATTCTGGGCATCAGGTGAAAAACACCAATGGCTGAAAAATGAGAAAGCAATCAGAAATCAGATGAATCCTGTGATTGCCTTAGCATATGGCCTTAAGGAATTTCCAGGCCACACCACAGAAAAGGAACTCGAAGCAGACTCCTTGCATTGAGGAGATGGAGCTTAGAGTCTCAGGAAAACAAGGTGACTAGAGTTCACAGGGCAGAGTACTAGAGATTGCTGCTGGGAAAGAACCACCCAAAGGATTAGAACTCACAAGGCTTAGTGCTCACCCAGGACTGGGAATAGTGCCTGTTGCCACTAACTAGACTGAAATACTTCATAATTCACAAATCATTTGGTAGAGCATCTTGCTTCAGTAGTGTGGGATGATTAACCCTAGACTAAACCCTGAACTAGGACTGCTGAACACATCTTAAAAGCAGTTCATGAAAGAATCAAACTTTTCCTAGTAACTTAACTGCACTCCAGAACAATGCTCAAGAATATTTTCACTAACATAAGAATGTCCAGCACAGAACAAGGAAAAAATCTACAATGTCCAGCATCCCATAAAAGATTATGAGGCATGGAAAGAAGCAAAATACAACCCTTAATGAGGAAGAAAGTCAATCAATTGAAAACAACCAAGATATTAAAACTAGCAGAGAAGGACATTAGAACAGTTATAAGTGTTAAGACAGACACAGATGACATAGAAAAGACCTAAATCAAACTTCTAGTGATAAAAACTTAAGTGATGAGATGAAAAATAAATCAAATGAGTAGATTGGGGGGAAGAATAGATAAGATGCTTCACAACAATGTGAATATACTTAACACTATTGAACTATATACTTAAAAATATTCAAGATGGTAAATTTTATGTTATGTGCTTTTTTTACCACACTAAAAAATTATTTTAAAGAGTTGATTAGAGGGGCGCCTGGGTGGCTCAGTCGTTAAGCATCTGCCTTCGGCTCAGGTCATGATCCCAGGGTTCTGGAATCGAGCCCCTCATCAGGCTCCCTGCTCCACGGGAAGCCTGCTTCTCCCTCTCCCACTCCCCCTGCTTGTGTTCCCTCTCTTGCTGTCTCTTTCTCTGTCAAATAAATAAAATAAAATCTTTTGAAAAAAGAGTTGATTAGAAATTGCAGAAGAAAAACTTAGTGTGTTTGAAGACATAGCAATAGAAACTATCCAAAATAAAGCAGAGAAAGAGAAAAAAAATAAAAATCAGAGTGTCAGGGAGCTGTGGACAACTTGAAGATACCATATCTATGTACGTGGTAGAAGTCTCTGGAAGAGAGGGTGACAAAAAGAAATTTGAAGAAATAATGGCCAGTAATTTTCCAAGTTAAATGAAAACTATATATCTGCATATCCAAGCTCAATGAATCTAAGACACAAGATTTAGGAAGAAAGAATACACCAAAGCACATCATAATTGAATTTTTCTAAGCCAGTGATAGATAATTGTAAAAGCAGGAAAAAACAGAAAAACCCGTTAAGTACAGAGAAATAAAGATAGATAATGGCAAATTTCTTGTAGGAAACAATGCAATGAGAAGACAGTGAAGCCACATCTTTAATGTATTGACAGAAAAAACAAAACAAAAAAACCTGTCCACTTAGAATTCTATACTAAGCAAAATATCTTTTAAGAAATAAGGTCAAATAAAGATTTTCAGATGTACAAAAGCTGAAAAAAAGTCATCGCCCACAGACTTGCTATATAAGAAATATTAAAGGAAATTTTGGGGGCAAAGGTAAGAGGACAAAAAGGAAAACGGAAGAATTGGAATGAATAGAAAACAAATGGCAAAATGATAGACTTCAACTTAACTAGATCAATAATCACATTAACTGTTAATTGTCAAAACATCCCAGTTAAAAGGTAGAGACTGTCAAATCAAATTTTTTTTAAAAATGTAAGACCCACCTATATGCTGCATATAAGCACTGCATAGAAAAGGATAGAAAAAGATGTACCCTCCATGGGCGCCTGGGTGGCTCAGTTGGTTGGGCGACTGCCTTCGGCTCAGGTCATGATCCTGGAGTCCCGGGATCGAGTCCCGCATCGGGCTCCCTGCTTGGCAGGGAGTCTGCTTCTCCCTCTGACCCTCCTCCCTCTCATGCTCTCTGTCTCTCATTCTCTCTCTCTCTCAAATAAATAAATAAAATCTTAAAAAAAAAAAAAAAAGATGTACCCTCCTAACCCGAAGTAAGAGAAAGTTGGAGTGACTATATTAGTATCAAGCACAATAGATGTCAAAGCAGAGTATTATCGGGATTTTTTTTAAAGGTTATTTCATAAGGATAAAGGGGTTAACCCATCAAGAAGGCATTAAAAACTAAATATTTATATAATTGATAACAAGATACATGAAGCAGAAACTGATAGAACTACAGAAGTGGACTAATCCATAATAGTTGGAGATTTCAATATTCTTCTCTCAATAGTTGATAGAAAAAATAGAAAATCTGTAAAGTCATAGAAGAATTAACAAAATAATCAACTTGACTTAATTGATATTTTAGAACACTCCAATGAACAAAAGCAGAACATACCTTCTTTTTAAGTGCTCATGAAACATTGACCAAGATAGACCATATTCTGGGCAATGAAAAAGCATCTCAATAAATTTAAAAGATTCAAGTTATACAAAGGATGATCTCTGACCATAATATAGTTATCAGAAATTAAATGACTAGAAGAACTCTAGAAAATTACAAATATTTGAAAACTAAATGACACAATTCTAAATAATCCATGAAACAAATAATAAATCAACAAGGAAATTAGAAAGTATTTTAAACTGAGTAAAAATAAAAAGAAACTATTTCCAAATTTGTGAGATGTGTTTAAAACAGTACTCAGGGGAAATTTATAGCATTAGAAAGTGAAACCCAAGTAACAGAGGAAGAAACAATAAATCAGATCAGAAAGCAATGAAACAGAAACACAAACCCAGCAGAGAAAATAAATGAAACAAATAGCTGGTTCTTTGAGAAGATCAATAAAATTAGAAAATCTCTAGCCAGACTGATCAGGAAAAAAAGGAAAGGAATCACAAATTACCAATATCCACAAAGAGATGTAAAAACAGTCTAGATTCTACAAATATTAAAAGGACAATAAAGTAATATTATGAAAAACTTTATGCCAATACATTTGACAACTTAGAAGAAATTGAAAAATTCCCTGAAATACACAAACTTCAGGAAAAAACAGGTAATCTGAATAGCCTTATATCTCTCAAAGAAATTGAATTTGGAGCTAAAAACTTTCCCACAGAGAAACTTCAGGCCCAGATAGATATTTTTATTGGTAAAATTTACCAGACATCTAAGAAAGAAACAATACCAATCACAAAATATTGCAGAAGGTCAATGAAGAAGGAATACTTCCCAACTCAGACAATGAAGCAAGCATTATCCTATACTAACACAAGACAAAGACTACAAGAAAAGAACACTACAGAGCAATACCTCTCATAACATACATGTAAAATTACTTAACAAGGATTTTAGCAAATTGAATTCAAAAATATGTTAAAAGGCTACTATGACCAAGGGGGAGGGAGTTATCCCACAAATGCAACAATGGTTTATCATTCAAAAATCAATTAATGTAATTCACCATATCAACAACCTAAAAAGAAAAAAAAAAACCACATGATAATCTTAAATGCAGAAAAAGCATTTAATAAAATCCGATTCCCATTCCTGATAAAAATTCACAGCAAGGGAACTTTTTCAACTTTATTAAGGGAAAAAGGACATCTATGAAAAACCTACAACTAACTTCATTCTTCATAATGAAAAACAAATGTCTTTCCCCTATGATCAGAAAAGACAAAGATTCCACCCTCACCACTTTTAACCATCATTTTACTAGAGGTTCTTGCCAGTGCAGAAGGCAAAAAGAAAAAATAAATGAAAGACATCCAAATTGAAGAGGCAGAAGTAAAAGTCTATTTGCAGATGACATGATTGTCTGTAGAAAAGCCTATGGAATTGATCAAAAAGCTACTAGAACTAACAAGTGGACTCAGCATGCAAGATCAATACACAAAAAATCAGTTGAAGTTCTTTATACTAGTAATAAACAATCAGAAAATTTAAAAAGCAATACCACTAACAATAGCATCAAAATGTGAAATAGGGATAAGTCTAACAAGAGATGTAGGAAACTTACACAATGAAAACCACAAAACATTGCTGAGAGATGTAACAGAATTCCTATATAATGAAGTGATAAGACCATGTTCCTGGGTTGGAAAACTCAATATTGCTAAGATGCCAATGCCCCTCACATTGATCTATAGATTCAGTGCAATCCCTATCTAAACCCCAGCAGACATTCTTGTGGAAATCTTCAAGTTTATTTCAATACAAAATTTAAAGGAAAATACAAAGGAACTAGACTAGCCAAAAAAATTTGGAAAAAAGCACAAAGTTGGAGGACTCTCACAACCATATTTCAGGACCTAGGACAAAGCTACGGTAATCAAAATGGTATGTGTTTAGCATAAAGACAGATAAGTGCATTAACGGAACAGAATAGAGTCCAGAAATGGACTAACAGATATATGGAAAACTGATTTTCAACACAGGTGAAAGGAGACAAGATAATCTTTTCAACAAATATGCTGAAATAATTGGATATCAGTGTGCAAAAATATGGACTTCAATCCATACATCTCACTATACATACTAATTAACTCAAATGAGATCATAGATCTAAATGTAAATCTTACAACTATGTGACTTCTAGAAAAAAGCAGAGCAATATCTTTATAACCTTAGGTTTAGGCAAGATTTCTTAGATAGATGGGGCGCCTGGGTGGCTCAGTTGGTTAAGCGACTGCCTTCAGCTCAGGTCATGATCCTGGAGTCCCTGGATAGAGTCCCGCATCGGGCTCCCTGCTCGGCAGGGAGTCTGCTTCTCCCTCTGACCCTCCCCCCTCTCATGTGCTCTCTCTCTCTCATTCTCTCTGTCTCAGATAAATAAATAAAATCTTTAAAAAAAAAAAAAAAGATTTCTTAGATAGAACCCCAAAAGTAAAATGTGTTTTTTTAAATAGTTCAGAAATTATGTTCTTTGAAAGACATGAAGAGAATAAGAGAAGCACAGACCAAGAGAAAATATTTACAAATCATATATCTGAAAAAACACATGTGTTCAGATTACATAAAGAACTTCCATAACAACCCAATTAAAAAATGGGCAAAAGACTTGATTGAACAAATTCTTCACCAAAGCAAATACACAGATGGTAAATAAAGCCAAAAGATGTTCAATATCATTAGTCATTAGGGAAATGCAAATTAAAGCCACAATGAGACCCTACCACACACATAATAAAATGGCTAAAATTAAAAACAGTGATCATGAGTGTTGGTGAGGTTACAGAGGAATTAGAACTCCCACACATTGCTGATGAAAATGTGAAATTATGTAAAATAGTATGACCATTTTGAAAAACAGCTTGGCTGTTTCTTAAAAACTAAATATATCCCTACCATACAATGCAGTTGTTATACCCCTAAATATTTACTCCCAAAGGAAAACAAAGCATATGTGTGCAAGAAGTCTTGTATATGAATGTGCACAGTGGTTTATTTATCATAGCAAAAACCTGAAAAACACTCCTATGTTCATGGAGAGGTGAATGGGTAAATAATTTGTGGTATGCCCATATAATGGGATACACACCAAAGATAAAAACAAATGAACTATTGAGCTACACAACAACATGGATAGATCTCAAAATAATTATGTTCAGTGAAAGAAGGCAGAGAGGAAAGAATACATACTATACTCCATTTATGTAAATTTTTAGAAAACAGTGACTAATCTATAATAATCTATATAATTTATAATAGTCCAATTTTTACCAAGAGGCATGGGGAATCTTCTGGAGAAGATGGATATTTTCATTATCTTGATTGTGGATTAGATCACTGATTTATATATATGTCAAAACTTACAAATTTTATACTTTAATTGTGTGCATTTTATTGTATGTTTATATCTCAATAAAGTGGTTAATAAAAATCTTGCAAGCTAATGCTCCCCACTGGATGAAATTTACTTTGAGTTACCATCCAAAAACTTTACAAGATTTATTTTTCCTCTTTTCTGCGTTTACAACCCTGGGAGTTAATCTGGGAGATAAATCTCCACAAATTCTATCTGCTGAAGACCAAAAATTATCAAATCTGTTGTCAAAGATGGACAACCACTGGCTTAAAGCTTGATATAGGAGCTATGGAATCAACACGTTAAACTGACTGTGACAATTTTCCAGAGGTAGCCTAAGTTCAAGTTTGCTCATCTGCCAAGCCACTACCGCTTCTTATAGGCAGTGTCATCGTCACTCAAATTCTTGCACACATCTCACAAAATGGCACTATTTCATCAATGATCATTTGGAATCACAGTGATCACTTTGGGTGAACTCTAGATATTTCCCAAAACTGTCCATCTTAGAGTCATCTTAAAGCAAATGGGCAGTCAAATCCCTAGTGTTAAATGTACTTTTTTTTTTTTTTTTTGATTGCTATAGAGAAGCTTCTAAACAAAATTCCAATCCTCTAATAACTTTAATTACAACGGAAGCCCCAAAAGCCCATAGCTTCATAGAGACTGTCTTTTGATCCAATGGCAAAGACCTACCTTGCCTGAAGGCTATAGCAGCCACTGCCAAATTTATGGTGCCTTCTGCTGGCACAGTTTCAAAGTCTTCCTTGGAACTGGTGCTATACAATTTGGCACTTAACTGAACATACACATTTCCAGCAAACTGGCTTATATCCTATAAGGTAGTCTTGCTTACTCCTTGTTGCTTTGAAACTCTCTCTGGAGTTTCGTGGGTGAAATCTGAAACCGGCCCCTGTACTCAGAGGGCAGAGAGAGACTGAAGAAAAGAGGTGACCACTTCAGGTTGGTAGGAGGCAGATTTCAAAAGCAAAGGGAACTTACATACAAGGCTTGTCTTGGGCGGCAAGATGAGTGGATCCCCACGTATGTCCGCCAAATCTTAAAAGTTTATACAGAGGCCCTAACTGGGTTCAGTCATGTATGCCCTGCAGATGTTCTCAACACCACATCACTGTCTCAAGGCTGTGTCCTTGGAGCAGCCTCTGGGAGCGAGAAGGGCAAGTGGAACCCACATACCAGGAAGGGCAGGGGACCTGATTGCCCAGGTTCAGCTCAGGTGTCAACTGGTGGTCACATCTATTCGATGACCTCTCCCAACAGTCCGTTATAAATTAGTAGCCATTGTTTTAACACTTTCTCCCTTGCTACCTCCCTTCTCAGAAGAAGGAGAAATGCACACAACTGGGGGGACATCATATATGACACCTCCTTAAAATTAGATATTCCTTGGGCAAGATTGATATTTAGGGGAAGAAGCCTGAGTTGAATGAGTTTACCCTGAAATAACATTTTTAAAGTCCTGATTTGATTAAGTTTATTCTGAATTGGCAAAATTAAATTTTTCATCAGCTGGTGGAAATTAACATTTATGACAAATTAATTTTGACTATAAAAAAGTCCTTAAAGCTGTATTTTATGCACAATTAGGGCACAGACTGATACATTTGCATCCATTAAAACAGCTTCCTTTCCTGCTAGGAGGAATCAGGCTCCTGGATGGTTTCATTCGGACAGTAACAGAGTGAATCCTACAAGCTCCTAGATAAGGGTCTCAGGCTAGAATTTAAAATAATTCCACTGCAAGGATAAAGGAGGTTATGGAACAAGCTGATTGGAGACTCTAGGACAGAAATAGGAATCTAACCTAAATTCACATCAAAGTTTATTTGAATCCAAACCCATGTTCTCTCTCTTTCTGAAGAGGTAGCCCAGGGTTTGAGATCCAGTTCACCAGTTTGATGTCTGGGCATCATAGCCTCTTATGTAAAAGGAGAGATTACAGTGATCTTGAAATATGAGATAGCATCTGTGAACACCTGCTCTTAACTAGTGTTTAACACCTTTTATTTAAAATTACAACCATCTAGCAGAATGTCAGGTGATATGTGGAGAAACTGAGGGACCAACCCAAAAAAAGGAGGCTTTCATACCTAATGATCAGTTTTCTGGTCAAGGAGAAGTGTATTCAAATTGGCAGGAAAGAGACAGCAGGAGTTTTGAACGGGCTGTACATAATTAGGTGGAAGTCAGAGGGAGTCAGAAGAAATTTATACTTGCTTTCTCAGCTCCTGTCTACAGTGTTATTCACCGCATAAATCTTGCAGGGGTTTTGTTCAGACAAGTTCTAAATGCCTGCAGAGCTAATGGCCCCACCTCTTGGACACTATTACTTCACCTACCTCTGTTAGGAGACAACTAATAGAACTTCCCATTAAAGGTATTTCTGGATCCGAAATTTACTCATTTTCTGCTGTCATCTGATTCGATCTCTTTACATATTCACCAGTGTCAATGATTTCAGTTTGATTTGTTCTTGTGTTTTACCTTGACTCATGCTTTCAGGCCACTCCATTCACCATCCAGCTTTCCCTGACCCCCCTCAAGAACAAAAACAAAAACAACCGTCCAAAAAACCTTTCTGAGAGTATGTTTCTAAGTAACAGCCTTACCCGTATGTTATAGCCCCTAAGATTATAAAATCAATACACATATTTTTCTTTTGAGACAGATTTCATCATCGCAACCATGAAAGAAACATTAGATGATTTTTAGTGTTGATTTTTTTGAAGATGAGGATGCCTAGGGAAAGGTCTGTTTGTTGGAAGATGCGTCACATTTGGCAAAGGTTTAAATGAAACTGCGAATTTGATAAATCTGTCCAAGGTTTAAGAATATTCAGACACCTTTCTTCTCAAGAAAATCCCCATGGATCTCTTCAAGAACAAAAGCTTCTCTACAATGGCTTCAAATGATTCAGACATAACTTCCTGCATATGCCACCAAAGGGATTTCTTTACTTTTAGTAAGACCATTAGCTGGCTTGCCAAATTCTTCAGCATAACAAAATTATAGGCCGTTTCTCTCTTGGGCATGTTGAAATGGTGAAAATTGCCCGGAGAAAATTGAAACCCTGATAATTGATTTTCTTCCTGTTTTCAAGAGACCCAAACCTTTCTACGATTAAATTGAAACTTTTCAGGAAGAACACAATCAAGACCACAGGGAATACAGTTATATTCTTAGAACAGTTTCACAGCTAAAACCTATACATGACATTTCTCCAGACACAGATTTAGAATTAAATTATTTTTCTAAAATAGAACTTTTCTCTTTGGGCTTATGCAGAATCAGCTAATTTAATTATGTTGTTCAGTTTGTCCTTGGAATCTGGGAGCCAAGAATTAAAAATGAAAAAAAAAAAAAAAAACAGGTAACAATTAGCTGTGAAAAGAAATGCTTCACATTATAAACGTGATATTGAAAAATAAATCTTTCTCCCCATTAGTGAACTTCAGATTGGGACTTTGTTGACGAAATGACTGAATGTGAGACCCTTAGTTTCCTCATAAAATACACTTCTAAGTGATTAGATCATGTTGTCAATGTGATTATGTGGTGTATATATTTCCAAATCAAGATATTTTGTGATTGTCCACAAGACACAGATTGGGTCGCATAATACCATTGTTAGCTGATATGTGAAAAACATGTTTAAGAGTTGGAGGAAACTTCATATGTATATGGAAATTCTTACCATACAAACACTTGGTTACCTTTTCTAGGATAACTGTGTTCCACAAGAATATTTGGGCTATTAAGATGAGTTCTTTGAATCATTATTTCTTGAACATGATACACCAATATTTAAAATCTCAACTAATATTAATGCCCTTTATTCCCGAAGACTTACATCAGAAGAAGGGGTTCATGAAGAGGCCCATAAGGTCATTGCCTTCAAATTCTGGCCAGCCTTACCCTTGGAACATCCACATTCCAGCTTAGAGTGGATATTTGTTCTTTTTGCCTAGCGCATCCTGTCCCCCTTATGGTGGTAGGTAACAGCATCCCAATTTTCCTTTGAGTGAACAAACTCATCCCCACTGCATGTGTGTGGGAATAGTCACTCCACTTCACTTCAGATGTGGGGCCTAAGCCAAGTTGCTCATTTTGCCACATACTCCCTGCCCGACCACAGTGACTGGCTGAAGGATAGATGGGCCCAGTAACCAAAGTGAGACCCAGAAAGAATGTGTGTGCCTCTCTAGAAGTATGAGGAAGCTACAGAAAGTGATTCTCCCTCTGCAGAACTTAAGAGTAGAATAATATGGATCTGAATCTGTCATGGACCACAGAGTAGAACCTAGAAATGGACGCTAGTGGTACCGTTTGAGCGCAGAATCAAGCAATACCTAAAATTAGCTCCATTTCATCAAAAGAAACATTAAATGCTAAGTCAGTTTAATCTTCAAATATTTGCAATGAAAAAAAAATCCTAATTGGCATATGAGCTTCTCGACTGCTCAACAAACAACATGTGCATTTTATATCTTAATAAAATTGTTGTTAGAAACAAGTTTTCAAAAGGAACTTCCATTAACCTGAGAGAAAACAAACAAAAGCATAAATAGCTATGTATGTAGTTTATAAATCATGTATGCAACTATCAGTTTTATAGTAAAGTGCTGTATTAAATTCAAATACTTACATTTTTTTAAAAAAGAACTATAATGAAGGGTCTTGAATAAAGCCAATAGGATCAATAATAAGGGTAGATTAAGAACATAGTTCCCATGTTATGGCTTTCACAAGAGCATCACAAAAACACAAATTCCAATTTTGACCAACTATTTTACTGTTATTTTACTCAGCTTTACAGGCCATAATCATCTCTCCTCATTCTATAGCTCCAAGACATTCTCCCATTTAATAGTTTATTTGAACAAACATTTATAGCTGGATGATGATAGCTACTCAGTCACCTCAAGAGGAATAGAGACTCAAAAGACAATCTTTTGCTTATAGAATCCTTCAGAAACTATCTTGAGAGTAGAGTGCATGGGTGGCACAGTCGGTTAAGCATCTAACTCTTGGTTTTGGCCCAGAACCTGATCTCAGGGTCGTGAGATCAAGCCCTATGTCAGTTTCCACGCTCAGCACGGACTCTGATTGAGATTCTCACTCTCCCTCTGCCCCTCCCACTCGTGCTCACTCTTGCTCTCTCTCTCTTTCTAAAATAAGTAAATAAGTAAATAAATAAATGAATAAATAAATAAATCCTTAAAAAAAAAGAAACTATCTTGAGTGACATATCTCAATCCTGGCCAATTCTTTACTCTCATTAATATCTCAGGTATAGTTTCCTCAGAATGGACTCTATGGAATCAATCTTCTATGCAAAAGGTAATTCTGTTGTCACTCCAAGTTACAAATTCTTTAACACATTTTCTTCTTTTGAAAGTATAGGACAGATTTCAGATGCCAGGTCTGGGTTTCTCACTCTGTTGTAAGGGAAAAAAACCATGACCATCTGACCACAAAATACTACTTTATTTTTCCTTCAGTCTCATGAAGTATTCAAATTAATGTCAGAATCATATTGGTATTTATTAATCATTTTAAGTGGTGTTCTTTCCACTTTTATGATCTTGGTATAGAAGAAACCAACCTTTAAATTCTTGCCCACCTGGTATCTTAACATTCTGGCAAAATGAGAATAGACAAGAGTAACATTCTGAAAGACTGAGTTTTAATTTTAATGTTTTCAAAATTGAGTGTATTTGTGTGTATGTATGTATGCAGGTGTGTGTGTAAAGGGTATTATTTAGATCTTAGTTAAATAATGTCTATCCAGCCTTCTGAATAGGAAGATGGCCACATGGACAATAAGAAGAAAACTCTGCATATCAAGGCAGTTGATCCTGCAGATAATGGTATGTTTGGCAAATCATTCTTAAAATGTAATTCTAAAAAAAAAAAAAATGTAATTTCAACCAAAATCATTAGAATAATGCCCTACTGAACCCAGAAATTCAGGGTGGAAACTTGAGTAGGAGGCATAGAAAAGAACGATTTTTTTTCTGTTCATTTTAGGGTTCCATTATCATTAATGATATTTGAAAAAGTATATATTGGTTTCTACTTATCTCTTTTCTTAATAAACTTTGCTTTTCTCTCAGATTAGTTCATCTCTCAGAAAGCAACATCCACATAGTATCTTAACTCCTCACTGAAAAGCCTTTGTGAAAGTTTAATACTATCCTTTCAGTATCTGTCAATGGTCAATATATAAAAATGGTCATTCATAGAACTTTTTGTGTCTTCTTTAAAATAATATTTAAAGGTAATGTCCACTGTATTATCAATTGCTCCTCTGTACGGATCCATGCCAGGAATTCCTCCTGGAACATAATTTCTGCCTGCCTTATGATATTAAAATACTGTTTGCTTGTTTGTTTTCTTACTGTATACATATATTTATTTTATAATATCTAAAGAGACCTCTAGAACCCACTAGGCTTCCTTTTTGGTCTTGTCTACCAGGAAACTAAAAATATATATTGCTAAATTTAGGTTAAATTATATTTACATATTATATTGCATTAATGATACAATGTTAGATTCTGTGGCAGTAAATTTATTTCTATTAAAATTCTGATCATTCTTTTACTCTTCATATTAATTGCTTTGTCGATGCCTGGGAAATAATAGTATGAAATTTCCAAATTTTATTTGGAAGTAAGGGTAAAATAGCATATTTTATATATATGTTACCTTCTCAACTTACATCTAGTTAAATTAAAGTTGAAAAAAATTATGCATAAACACTTTTTGGTACTAAAGCCAAGAGCATTGTGGAAATGGAGGGTACTATGGAGGTTTGTAAACCATAAAGAAAAGTCTGAAGCTTTTTCCTAAAAACAGATGAGGAAACACATCTAAGTGGTGATTAATAGTAAATGAGGTAACCTGAAATGAAATGCCACATGTCTTTTGATATTGGTACTCTAAACTTTGCCTTTATTCATTGCTTGATTTATATTATGTATATACTGCCATCAGAAAAAAAAAATGGTTTCCCTCTCTCCAAGAGAAGTTCAACCCTTTTAACATACATGGAACTGTGAGAGAGGAAGGGGATACTTTATTCACCCAGTAGTGTATTCATTCTTGCAACAAATATTTATGAAGCACTCACTATGTACTAGGCACTGCATTTGCAACCCTATTTTTATGGAACTTCCTACCAAATGGAGACGGATATTAAACAGACAGAACAAAAATGTCAGATAAATATATCATTACAAAATGAGAAGTGCTACGCAGAATTCAAAAACAAGGTGTGAAGAGGAAGAACACAAGGAAGGCAATATATATCGGGGGATCAGGCAAAGCAACTCAGAGAAAATGACATCTATGCTGGGCTCCAGAAGAACAGTATGAGTTAGCCAGTCAAGGAGGGCAAGACGGAAAATATTCCTAGCAGAGGAAAAAGCTGGCGGAAGGGCCAGAGACAAGAAAGATGCTGGCACATTTGAGGAACTGAAAGACCAGTAAGACTCAGCTTAAAAAGCAAGGGAAGAGTGCAGAAACATGGTACAGAAATGAACACCTGTTTTAACCACCAGATCAGTCAAATAAAGCCAACAATAGGCAGAGAGCAATAGATATGATGGACTGGTTGCTCTTAGACTCTCATTGTTGGAATAGAAATTGATATATGTGTCTATGGTCATAATTTTTAGTAAGGTGAGTTTTTCAAAAGAGAGATAATAAGTCCATGGCTGCTCAGTGCTATCTGAGGCTGAGGGCTGAGTTGTTCTCTCACTAGTCAACAAATATTTATTGTACTAGGGTGGGTATACAAAGGTGAATAGGATAAACACCTCTCCTGCCCTCATGCAGCCTGCAGCCTAGGGAAGATAAAGCCAAGCAAGGAGAAAAACACTGGGGACTTTCTCAGAGATGAGCAGTGGTGGAGGTGGCCATTCCACGCAGGAGGGAGGGGGGAAAGCAGTGGTGAACAATGACCACAGTTCTGTGGTTGAAGCAGGTGTGAAGGTTGGATAGGAACCCAAGGCTCTGGTGGGAGAAGGAAATATTCCCCACCCGAGAGACATGGACTGACAGGTATGGGAGGGGGGCTGTTCTGATGCCACCACATTGGTCTTGCCTGGAGCAAATCTCTCCTAGTTCTTGATTATCTAAGAACACTTCATTTTATTTCCCTCATAAAAAGGAGGTACTACTGACTTGGGGAATCATTCAGCTTAGATTCAGGGTTTCTTAATAAACAATTGTTTTGCTACAACATAAAATATTTGATAATTAAATGTCAGATTATTTGACTCTGTGTGTTTGCATTTGAGGGAAATGGTGGTCATAATGGGCATAAAAATTAACAGCCCTTGAAGAATGAGGAAGTGACTCTGGCAGTTAGTAAATTGTTTCGGTCTCTGACCACAGAAGCAGAGGTTAGCACCAAATTTGATTTACAAAGTAAATATAATTTCTGCAGTTGGGCTCAGCCTGTTGTTTCCTTAAAGGATATATATATTTTAGTTTGTGCTGTGAAAAACACAGATTAGCAATTTTCAGAACATTAGGAATCAAACATAGTATTGTAAAAGGAACTCGTTTTATCTTCCCGTCACAGATGATGTTCCCAATCAGAACAACATGTGACTAATACTCAGATATCAAATTTGTGGGGCTCTGCTCTTACCTACATATTATTCCATATCTGTTTCTTTATGGCAGCAGAAGAAAAGACTCCAGCACTGGTTCATCTGTGTGATGAGAATATGAATATATAAGAATTTTCTCTATGCCATCTGATCAAGAACAACTATCTCTTAATATTCTTGACTCTGGAAAGTATTGGCAGACCTTTGAATTCAACTCAGGATTTTTTTTTTTTTCAAAATAGGCCTTAATCATTAAAAAATCATTCTATATTCAAATGAAAACAATTTTAATAGAACCTTTCTTTCCAAAAACAATAACATATAGAGCAAGACATTTCATAAACTGTGGTCCTCAACTAGTCACAGTACAAAAATAAATGTATACTAAGTACACTAGTCAAACAGAGACTACTCTCTGTCCCTTGAGCTTGAGAGGAAGCTGGACAAACTTTGGGCAGGGGTTTCCCAAACCAAAGTTAAGCTCAGGCTGCATGTTTAACATTTGGTGCTAGGATACGGTGACCAAAGATAGAAATCATAAATCAATGTCCCTGTCCCAGAGTGCTTTTCTTTTCTTTTTTTTTCCCAAAGATTTTATTTATCTGACAGAGAGAGAGAGATCACAGAGGGAGAAGCAGACTCCCCGCTGAGTAGGGAGCCTCATCCGGGACTCAATCCCAGGACCCTGGGATCACAACCCAAGCCGAAGGCAGATGATTAACCGACTGACCCACCCAGGCACCCCCAGAGTGCTTTTCAAAGTCAAAAGTAGAGTTGTAAGAATTAAATACACAATAACCTGAACAGAACCCATCTCTACCAAGATGACAGTAAATAGGGTGGGGTGGCGGGGGTGGGGGACTCCTATTCACCTTCTCTGCTCAAAGCTCCTGAGGGTATATTTTGGTGTATGGGACCCTTTCAAAACCCTGCAGGCACCAGACTGGACATGCGGCGGGCCCTAACAAGGGCAATCCATGGACTATCCCCTACTGGAAACTAGAGTGGGCCAATTTTGAGAAATAGAGGCTGAATCAGTCAGAAGTGAAGGATGGGAGCAGATGTGAAAGGAAGCCCTGTAGTAGACCAAAGCCTCTGCAAACTGAAGAGGAAACAGAAATTATGAGTAAGCAACGGAAGTTAGTAAGTAAGCCTAGAGAGGAAAATGGAGCAGATGTGCAGAGAGAAGACGCTGAGAGACAAACTATGTGCCTCTTGATTCTTGGTGACTTTCCCACTCATCCCCAGCTCAAGTCCACATATGTACCAATTGTTACATAAGTAAGTTTAACAGTAAACAAATGCTTTTTCTTGGGGTCACTATAATAAATCTCTAGAAGTTAGTTACATACAAAGAGGTCCTAATCTACACCAGTCAATCCAAGTCTCTACTTCATCTTGTGCTGACCTGAGAAAATAATTTTCTGTCTTTAAGTGAAGAAAAAGCATAGTCACTTACCCAAATGAAGCTTCTTACTGAAAAGACAACTGAAATTACTCCTGATCTCTCACAGAAATCCTGGCTTAATATTTGAAAATGAGGAAAGGCCTAGAGGACATAAAGGGATTTAGGGAAACAGACATCCAAAAAGTGATTGCCCTTTTCTTGGAAAAAAATGAAAAATACAGATGTGCAGAAAAATAAAAATTATCCATAATCCCACCAGTGTAGCATGCTTCCTCACATATTTTTTTCTGTGTGTGTGTGTATACATAAACATTTGCATATATACAAAGGTATATTTCATTCTACAAGAACAATTTTTTAGTTGATGAATAATTGGCATTTTATATTAGTTTCAGGTGTACAACATAATGATGTAATATTGGCATGTATTAAGAAATGATCACCCCAATAAGTCTAGTTAACATGTGTCACCATACATAGTTACAATTTTTTTTCTTGTGTTGAGAACTTTTACAATTTACTCTCTTAGCAACTTTCTATTATGCAATACAGTATTGTTAACAATAGTCACCATGCTGCACATTATATCCCCATGACTTATTTGTTTTAGAACTAGAAGTTTATACCTTTTGATCCCCTTCACACATGTCACCTCCCCCCAACCCCTGCCTCTGGCAGCCACTAATCTGTTCTTTATGTCTTTGAGCTTGTTGTGTGTGTGTGTGTGGTTTTTTTATTCTACATATAAGTGAGATCATACAATATTTGTCTTTTTCTGTCTGACTTCATTTAGTATAATCTCAAGGTTCAAGGACAATTTTTAACTCACCTTTCCCCTTGATTTTATATCATGAGCATGACCCCATGTCATTAAATGGTCCTTAAAAGCTGCAAAACATTCCTGTTCATAAATGTGTAATAATTCTATTTTTATTCTGGGGTATTTCAGTTGCTTTCAACTTTTGTTATTATAAATAAGTCTGTAATGAACAGTCTTGTGGCTGTAAATATTTCTGCATCCTCTGATTATTTATTCAAGATAAATTATTAGAAGCAAAATAAATCCTGGGAATGAATATTTTTAAAGCTTTTGCTACATTTGCCATATTGACCTCCAGAAATCTTGATCAATTTTTACATCAAGGCATTAAGAATGTGTTATTAAGGGGTGTTCGGGTGGCTGAGTCAGTTAAGCATCCAATTCTTGATTTCTGTTGAGGTCATGATCTCAGGTTGTGAGATTGAACCCCACATCGGGCTCTGCTCTGGGTGCAGAGCCTACCTAAGATTCTCTCTCTCCCTTTCTCTCTGCCCCTCCCCATTAGTCCATTAGTGTAGTTTGGAGTTGAAGACAGATAATATTGTCATCTAGTTCTTAGGTTTCCAGACCAAGAGGAGCCACACTTGGATTTGATGTAAAGACCCCTATGAACCATCCCCTAATGAAGAAACAACCCCACACCAGCGACATGAGTTTGAATTTCATACCATGACTGAGTGGGACTTTAAGGATATTACCCTCAGAGAAAGGCTGAGTGTATTTTGCATGCAGGAAGGCAAGTAGCCTGAATTTAATTACCAGAGAGGTGGACTGTGGTGGTCATTTGTCCCCATGGTAGATGTGTTCTTCCCCTGAAAGCTGAGGCCAAATGATTGGTGTTGGCCAATGAAGTGTGGATGGAAGTGATGATCTCTTCACTGGCTACTGTTACCCAGGGAAAGAAACCCATGTGTCCCCTTTCAAAAAGTGGTGTTTTCTGAGGTCTGCCACCTTTGTCCCCCATCTCTGCATGTGCCATGACATATTCTCCATCTCCCTCAGTAATTATTCCTATTTGTTCTCAGTACTGCTCACTCAGAGGAGTGCCCTTTTCTTTTGAAAGTGAATATTGATGGTAATTTCTAACATCTTCCGCACTGGTCCTCTTCACACTATCCATTCTTCTCTATAACACAATACTTTATCAAAGATTTCCATGCAGATTTTGCTGATCTCAATTATTTTGGGCCATATTTCCATATAATACAGAGTTTGTAGGATTTGTTTCTTGATGACCATGTGGCTGTAATGTGTTTTTAAATTATTTTTAAAGGAATCATTATACAGTAAAATTGAACTTCAGAGATTATATATAATCCCAATATGTAAAAGTCCATATTCTACAAGTGTTAACACAGATTTGTATAAAAACCACCATAATCTATATACAGAACAGTTCCATCAGCCCCCAAATCTCCCCTGTGCTATCTCTTTACAATCATACCTTCCCTACCCTTAACCCCTGGCAATCACTGGTCTATCCTCTGCCACTACAATTTTGTCATTTAGAGAATGTCATATCATTGGAATCTTGTATACAACTTTTTGAGACTGGATTCTTTCACTCAGAATAATGCCTTAGAGTCATCTAAGTTGTTGTATGTATTAATAGTTGGTTCCTTTTTACTGCTGAGTAGTATTCCATTATATAGATACACCAGAGTTTATTTATCCATTCATCCACTGAAAGACATTTTGTTTCCAGTCTTTTGCCACTATGAAGAATTCTATAAAATTTGTGTATAGGTTTTATCATGAATAGGTGTTGAATTATGTCAAATGTTTTTTCTGTATCAATTCTTTAGACTATTTATATGGCAGATTGCATTGATTGGTTTCCAAATATTGAACCGGTCTTGTCTTCCCAGGATAAACCTCACTTGGTTGTAGTGTATTATTCTTTTTACATATTACTGAATTCAGTTTGCTAATGTTTTGTAGATTATTTTTACATCAACAGTTTTCTCCTGTTTTTCTTTTTTGGGTACCATCTTTGTCTGGTGTTGGCATCAGAATAACGTTGATCTCATAAAATGCCTCAGGAGGTATTCTCTCCTCTTTGATATTCTGGAAGAGATTATGCAGAATTGGTGCCATTTCTTTAAATGTTCAATGTAATTTGCCAGTGAAACAACATGAAACTAGACATTCCTTTTTCAGAAGGTTTTATGCAGCAAATTTAATATCTTTCATAGTTATAGGACTGTCCAGGTTACCTATTTCTTCTTGGGTGAGTTTGGGTAGTTCTTGGATTTTTAAAATTTGGTCCATTTCATGTATGTTGTCAAATTTACATGCATGGATTTTTTTTTTTTTTTTGGTAGTGTTCTTTTATTATCTTTTTAATGTCTGCTGGCTCTGGAGCTATATTCTCTGTTTATAGTTTAATTTCATTATGGTCAGATGTAGAATGTTTTCCCACTTTCCTCATTGCTCTGTATGATTTCCAGAAGAAAAAGTGGAAACATAACATAACATAATAAAATAAAATAAAATTTTAAAAAAATAAAATAAAATAATTGTAACATTAAAAAAAGAAGAAAAGGTGGAAACATTTACAGCTAAGGTTCTTTGGCATTCTTAGTAAAACTGAAATATGAGAAAAACTTCCCTCAGATTTCCAGTGCCTCTTCTCCGACCCAGGTCCAAGAATTGGGGTTTTCAATGAGAGTAAAGTGTTAGGAAAGGAAACAGTTCACTGGCAACAGTTGTGTTTCTCCAGGACTGAAACTGGCAAGTCATAACCAGTAGCAATAAAGGAGATTGTCTCATTCATTATAAATATTCTTTGTGGTTTTCAGAAGTTATTTGGAAGCAGAAACCTAAAGGAAGAATGGATAAGGGCTCAAAATTATTATAATTTTAATTTTCAAATTTAATTTTGATAGAGATGTGATCAGATTTATACTCCCACATTGGTAAAGTAGGACCTATGTCATATAATATTTTGGAAAACACATAGACTTAATTACCAATTAAAAGGTGTTTCTTAGGTAACTTTTATTTAAGTGAGGGGGGAGGAAAGTCAGTTACAGGGCATTCATATTTATTTAAAAGATTTAATAATTTAATATCACATTAGATTTTAATCAGTTTAAGAAATTTAATTTAATTTTTTAATTTTATTTAATTTTAAAAAAAGACATGAACCAAAAAAAAAAAAAAAAAAAAAGACATGAACCACTATATCCACCACAAATTATGAAATACTTCAGTTCTGCATTATTGCCATAATAAAAATATTTATAAAGTAGTAGAAATGTGTTTTTTAAACTGACAATCTTTTGGGGCGCCTGGGTGGCTCAGTTGTTAAGTGTCTGCCTTTGGCTCAGGTCATGGTCCCAGGGTCCCAGGTTTGAGCCCTGCATCGGGCTCCCTGCTCCATGGGAAGCCTTCTTCTCCCTCTCCCACTCCCCCTGCTTGTGTTCCCTCTCTCACTGTGTCTCTCTCTGTCAAATAAATAAATAAAATCTTAAAAAAAAATAAAAAATAAACTGATAATCTTTTGACTTTTTACCCACCTAATTGCCATTTTAGTATGTTGTTTATTGCTAAGCCTTTCTAAATTTGCAGGAAATGTCCTGTTATAACTGTTTGTCAAATTCTACAAATTTTTAAAAAGTGGCCCAGATTGTGATTTATTAATTAATGTGCAGTACTCATTCAGAGGATTTACTTGTTCTCATGTTGTTCCTTTTAAAAAGGAGAAAAGTAACCTAATAAATCCTGAACAAAGTTGTACTTTCTTAAATCCCCCCAAAATGTTAACTATTTTTAGTGAACTCATCGTTTTAGTCTATCCATTTATAACTTAAGATTTGAGGGTCTCTCTCTACCTTAATCAATGTTAATGTGGGTTTATTGGCAATAAATACTCTCAGATTTTTGTCTGAACAGAACGTCTTTATTGTATCTTCACTTTGGAAGGATACTTTTGCTGCCTGTAGAATTCAAAGTTGGCAGTGTTTTCTTATGGCATGTTAAAAATAGCATTCCATTATCCCCTGGCTTTCATCACATCTTGGCAGAGATGTGTTTTGTCCTCTGGATACTTTTAATATTTTCTTTTTGTCTTTAATTTTAGGCAGTTTTACTATAATGTACCTAGGTGTGCTTGGGTTTTATAGAGATGCTTGAATCTTTGCTTGATATCTTGCATCAGTTTTGGAATATTCTCATTTACTACTTATCCCCCATTCTCTCTTTCTTCTCCTTCTGAGGCTCCAATTACACATATGCAAGAATTTCTCAACATTTGTTATATATATCTTGCTCTTTGTACTTTTTGTCTTTTTCATTTTATACTTTTTTAAAAGATTTTATTTATTTGAGAGAGACAGAGAGCATGAGCAGGGGGAAGGGCAAAGCCCCCCACTGAGCAGGGAGCCTGATGTGGGACTCAATCCCAGGACCCTGAGATCATGACCTGAGCCAAAGGCAGATGTTTAACCAACTGAGCCACCCAGGCACCCCTTCATTTAACACTTTTTACTTGGCAGCTCAGTAATCCTCTTCTCTGCTCTAATTTACTGTTAAATTCATCTGATGAGATCTAATTTTGGTATTTGTGTTTACCAAATCTTGAACTTTGATTGGATTGTGTTTATAGGTTCCAGTCTTCCTGCAGAATTCTCTTTTTATCTATTTTCTTAAATCTATTAATCACAATTATTTAAAAGCCTCTGTCTGATAATTCCAATACATAGATCAACCAAAGGTCTGCTTGTATTGTTTTTACTTTTGTTTTGGTCATTTTGTCCTATTTCCTGGAATGCCCAATAATTTTTATTGAATGCCAGTCGTTGTGAATGATGAATTTTAAGGGCTCTGGATAACATTCTCCTTGAAAGAAGTTGGGTGTTTTGTTTGTTTGTTTGCTTGCTTTTTTTTTTTAATTTAGTTTATTATGTTATGTCAATCCCCATACATTACATCATTAGTTTTTGATGTAGTGTTCCATGATTCATTGTTTGCGTATAACACCCAGTGCTCCAGTCAATACATGCCCTGTTTAATTTATTTGCTTGTTTGTTTCCTAGGAGACAGTCAAAGAAGTTGTAAATCACTTTGATCAATAGGGGATTGAGATGATTAAAATCCAAGAGATCTTTGGAAATGTCTGAATCCAGTGTTTGTGTCTCTCAAACACTGTGAAACTATCTAAAGTTAGTTTCCACTTTCTGCTTTGTTACTTACATTCTCACTCTATGCAACTTATCAAATACCCTGAAGAAAAAAAAAGAATTGCAGAATATTGGGCCCATTTCCTTGCAATTCCCTTTAATCCAAGGTCTTGACTTCACAAGTCTTAGCTACCCTGGCCATATGGAACCCCAACTCCTGCCTACCCAACTTTGTGAGCATAACCAAAGTTCTAAGACTTTTCTTTCTGTTTATCCTCTCATCTGTGCCACTTACCTATTAGAAAATGGCTTGAGAGGACAACCAAGAAAGAATGTCATGTTTGCATCAATGCATTGCTCTTGTTTCCAGGATTTTATCCCACTAATCCTAACAGCTTTAGTTGTTTTCTGATGCCTCCAAAAGCTGGGAGGGGGGTGTTAAATTTTCATACATTTGCTATTTTTTTTTTCATTGTTCTTGTTAGGGGAAGGGAGTTAATCTGATATAAACTACTCTGCCATAGGTAGAAGTGGAAATTTCCTTACAAGATTTTTGCATTCTTCTCTATGTATTATTACCAAATATATTTCCTCCCTGTCATGTTTAACTTATTATTTCAGCTGAAAGAGCTTTTACTATTATCATGACTTCATAAAACTTAGTTTTTGAATTTCTTTCCATTGGTTTAAACCTATACCATTTACACATTCTGTTTCTTTTTGGTCTGCAACTTTAATCTCATAATCCAAATTCTCTCTGTAAATTCTCTGTCTAAAACAGTATTCACTCTAGTTCTCCTGATTAAATGGCTTATTTCTAAAGTTACAAGAAAGGAACTGTGATTTGTAAAAAACTGGCCTGCATGCCTTTTGTTCATGCCAGAATAAATTCTTTTTCTTTTATCATTTGTTTTATTCTCAGAAGAATTTCAAACTGCCTTGCCTGAATATCCATCCTTGTGTTTCACAGTTTTTGTAATACATTTTACTTAAAGGGAACCTGAAACTCAAACTTCTCTGGGATGCCATGAATATTCTACTTGTATAAAATTTGTATTCAAAAATTTGTGTCTTTACTATGTCATTCATATAAGTAATATCCTCAGTGAGAGAGATGACAATTACACGCGTGCCGACTTCATCCAAAGAAAGTGAAGATCATGAGTTTTACTCATAATTTACTCTCTTTCATGCCAGTAACAAGTTCTTTTAAAAAATAATAAAAATTTTTAAAAATACATAGTACTGTTCCAGATAAAGTTATTGTAAGGTTTGAAATCTCATTTTGTAGGGGAAGAAAAATCTTATAAATGAATACTAGAGCTGCCTTCAACACAGGAGTCTTAAAAAATTAGTTTGCAGCTGTGTTAGTATCCCAAATTTACCTTAATAGCATGAACTTTCCTATATCAAACTGCCCCCAGTTGTTTCTGAAAGCACCACTGAGCTTTGACTGAGTCATATATGCTCCACAACAGATCCTGCATGTGGTTTTTCTGGCCCAAACTCCTACAAGGCACCCTTTCCCTTTCCCCTCTCCTGATAGGAGTTCTAAGACCACCATTTTGCAGGAGCAGCTACACTGTGAAAAATGGCCATTGCTAACACCCAAACAGCCTAGGGGACAGACCTTTCCCTAAACTAAGGGATGCAGCTAAGTTCAGACTGCAGCAGAGGATGAAAGGATACTGTAGTTTCTTTGATGTGCAGCACCCAACAGAAGGGTGTCTTACAAATGCCAATAGAGGTGGCTACACTCACAGTCTAGGCTCCACTTAGCTTCAGGGTCCATTTGGGTGCTCCCAGCCAGAGTTAACATAGTAAGGGTCAGCTTATTCTAACCCCAGGAATGCTCTGAGTGGAACTGTACCTAAGAGTCCAGATCACTCCAGACGAGTTGAGAAAGAATGATTTTTTACCCTTCTTCAGGTCTAAGGTCCTAAGATCAGTTCCTCTTGCTCAAGGATGACTGAAGAAGAAACATCTTCACGGGAAGGTCCTGCGCTTGACCACATGAGTGGCCTTGCATAAAGACCCCATCAGAACAATGACATCAAACAGAATAGTACAGTGTTAGTCATCCTGGAATATGTCTTTATTTTTTTAAGATTTATGTATTTGAGGGGGGTGTTGGAGGGGCCGAGGGGGAGAGAATCTCAAGCACACTCCCCACCAAGCACAAAGCTAGAGGCGGGGCTCTACCCAGGGGCTTTAGGCCGGGGCTCCCCACAGGTCACCACCTAACAACCTGAGATGACACCTGAGCCAAAACCAAGAGTTGGGAGCTCAACTGACTATGCCAACCAGGTGCCCCGAATGTTTCCTACTTTTTAAATGTTTCTCCAGCTTCTACTGATCAAGGTTCCAAAAAGTATTAGGGCCACATTGTCAACCAGTGTTCTCCATGACAAAAGACAGGGTGGGTGGGCAGAAGGGTATAGGGCTGGCTAGCTCATCTGGAGGCTAGAAAACTTGTGTTCTTACCTTAGCTCTAGATTAACTGTTATTTAAATAATGATTTCATTGGTTATTATATATTAGTAATATATATATTTAGTTAGTTATTATATATTAATTAGTAATATATATATTTAGTATATTATATATACTAAAAAATGCAATAAGACCTGACAACGTCCGGCAGTGAAGCAGAATGTCAGTTTAGCGTCAGTGCAATGATACTAAAATTTATCAAAAAAAAAAAAGAAAAAAACACAGAAGTATCCTTTTAATAATTAAAATACTTCTTCATTGGGTAGCTGGGTGGTCTGAGCTTGCTCTGAAGGCTTCATAATTGGAAGGATAGATAGAACCGCGATCCTTTAGCTGCCAGAAGTTTATATCTGATAGATTGAATGGTGGGAGTGGGAATTTGTTTTTAGGATAGATACCTTCTTTTTGGGGAGGTATCACTTTAATAAGCATTTCAAAGTCAAGAAGCTAACCATTTCCCTTGGGATATCTCTGGGCATGGCTGGAGGAACCCAGCTACAAATGCTTCATGCTGAGACACTAAGTATTCTGTTTAATAATGTTAAAGACTGTCCCATATCCCATCTCTAATTAAGGGTCTTTTTACTCCAGATTGTCAGTTTCCCTGGTCTAATAAGAAAAAAAGGTTGGGGGAGCACAGGGCTTGGGTGAGGAAGGCAAAAGGGAAGGTCCAAGTCAAGGATAAGAATGCTAAGGGTAGGGCGCCTGGGTGGCTCAGTTGGTTAAGCGACTGCCTTCGGCTCAGGTCATGATCCTGGGGTCCCAGGATCGAGTCCCGCATCGGGCTCCCTGCTCAGCAGGGAGTCTGCTTCTCCCTCTGACCCTCCCCCCTCTCGTGCTCTCTCTCCCATTCTCTCTCTCAAATGAATAAATAAAATCTTTAAAAAAAAAAAAGAATGCTAAGGGTATACCTGCTCTTCCTCTGCCTGGACTGTCTGCCCTGGTCTTGGAATGGCTAATTCTGTCTGATCATTTGAATTTCAGGTCAAATATCACCTCACCAAAGAGGACTTCTCAAATTGCCCTGTGCATGGGAGCCTCTAAGATGGCTTCTCATTGTCAGGGTCTCCGAGGAAGGAAAGGAAATAATTTTTAAATGCATCACTAAAGAAAAAAAAATTTCCCACAGTTTATTTTTCCCCTCCTTTGTATGTAAAAGTATCATTTTTAATCAGTCACTCTTAGAAATTTATGGCTCCAAGCAAAATTTCAAGAGGAAATTCCCATGTTGTTTGTTAGATAAGAATAAACATTTTGAATTCTTTCTGCCATCTAATGCTGAGATAAAACACACCATCTTTGTTCCCAAGTAACACAGTCCAGTGGGGTTATAGGCAAATAGATCATTGTAACGAAATTGGATGAAAGGCTGCAATCATGGCTATTCTCCTAGGTAGATCTTACAGTTCCTGTTTGACACTAATATTAATAAATTGTTTTGACCCTTTTAAGTTTTTCTCTGCTTAATTCTAAGTCTTCTGGGGATTAAAAGATTCATACATATTGAGAATGATGATTCCCTTTCTAATTAATTGAGATTATTTACTGTTAGAGACAAATGGAGGATCTGGATCCGTCTCAAGACCTGAGGATTAATGCAAAACTCTACTTACAGTAATCACGCTAATAATTTCACAACTCTGAGAGAAGTGATCACCCAGCTCACTTTCCTGGATTTACATTATAAACAATTTCTAATTCTTCCACCTATCTTTAGAAATCTACAGATCCTGTCCAAGATGATCCATTTGATGCACTTGGGATTCTTAAGCTATGTAAATATCTCTTTGACTCTAAAGACTTACAAATTGAAAATATCATAAAATATGTAGATGCTTTTCCATTTAATTTTTTTCTTAATCGAAATTTTTGTTCCATGATCAGTCCATAGATGCTATGAAACTACTTGTAAGTAATTCTTAATATAAACACTGAAAGTTTAAAAATT
Organism: Leptonychotes weddellii; assembly: GCF_054177405.1. Taxonomy (NCBI): domain Eukaryota; kingdom Metazoa; phylum Chordata; class Mammalia; order Carnivora; family Phocidae; genus Leptonychotes; species Leptonychotes weddellii. Next base: position 107,369,480 of record NC_138376.1, on the reverse strand, counting down.
CATGAGTTGTAATCCATAGCTATTTTTCACATAGCTTTCTATCTTAAAATTTGTAGGCAAATTGTTCTTAAAAAGAGGATCTCAAATATCAGTATTTTAAAATATTAATGAGCTGTTAGACCTAATTTCCCTCCAACTTGTAATTTAATACACAAAAATTTCCACTCTTTGACAGCACATGAAAAAAGTAATAAGGAAAACTAGAGTACCACTAGCAAAGATGTCACAGTTCTAATGGAAGAGCTAAGAACAGGGAGCAGGCATTTGGTGAAACATTTCTACTTCAAAAATGGATTTAAAAAAAGGAAGTCACTTGAAATACTTGTCATGCCAAATACAAGATTATGACTTCAAATTGTTCTGTAGTTACACCACATATCATAGGCTATTCAAATTGCACTTCTGCAGCCTATGGAATGTTGACACAGAAGACAATCATTCACTCTTTAAAGAAGATTTGCAATGAAAGAGAAAAAAAAGCACCTACCTAAATATGTAAAAAGGAGGGGGCAAGTAGAATAAGGGGTGGGATTTTTCCCCCTTTAAAATATCTTCCTAGAGGGGGCCTGGGTGGCCCAGTTGGTTAAGCGTCTGCCTTTGGCTCAGGTCATGATCCCAGGATCCTGAGATCCAGTCCCATGTCGGGCTCCCTGCTCAGCGGGGAGTCTGCTGTTCCCTCTCCCTCTGCCCCTCACCCCTGCTCATTCTCCCTCTCTCTCTCTCTAATAAATATATAAAATCTTCTTAAAAAATATCTTCCTAGAGCTACCAATAATTTGCATTTATAAAGGATTGGTACAAATTCCTCTGGATTAACAAGAAGAGACATCCAAGGACCACAGGTGAGGGCTGGTATATGACACTAACCAGATTTCACTTTTAGTTTCTCTGGTTTCTTCAGGGCAGTCTTCTATAGTTTCATGATGAGCTACCTCAGCCTTTTCTCTTTTGTTTGCATTTATTTCTGTCTGAAGATTTGTCCTATCCTGTTGTCTTTTGTGGCTTTGTTTCCATGTGCATGAGCAGGCTCAGCTGACAGCCTTGCTGTTGCCCCTTCAAATCTTCTTGTCCTGCTCCTTCTGTTGAATTGACCTTCTTTTGCTCCCTGTGGTGGTATCTGCCTCTTCCATTTACCTTTAAAGACATTTGCACAGGACACATTCTTTCCCATTTGCATCATTTAAAAAGTGATGCAAATGAATTTTGGAATTTGACTAATGACTGACTTATAGTCACAAGTTATGGAGTCTTTCTACTGACATTCTTACCTTATGTCAGAAAATGCCTTCAAACTGATACATTTAGGATCAGCTAATTCCTGTAATCTTTATAGGTACAATAAACAAGCCAATAATGCCAAGTAAAAAAGAAGGCTCAGCAGTAATAAATTCTTGTCCCTTTATCTTCTTTCAAATATTTCATGTGATTTTTTTTCTTTTTGTTCATCATTAGGGAATTGTGGCTTTAATAGATTAAATGTATTTAAGTTGACTAGATGATTTGTTACCATTTTTAATGTCTCAACTTTGGCTAGTGGTGGTTTCATTTAGGCAGGTTCCTGTCTTTCTGATATGACTTTATTTTGAAAGCTTTCTTGTTTCTGGAACAAGATGATCCAAAACTATCCAAGCTGTATGTCTAGACCATGCATAGACTGAGATGTTTCTCCAAGGATCTTTAGTTTCTTTTAGTGAAAAAATGGAGACACCAAGAACTGAGTAATAGGGTGCAACATGGGGTAACATTGTTCCTAGGTTGTTTTAGTATCAAAGCTACAAAAGTTTTCTTTTTTTAATCTTTTTTTAAGATTTATTTATTTATTTTGGAGAGAGAGAGAAAGAAAGCATGGAACCCAATGCAGGGCTTGATCCCAGGACCCAGAGATCATGACCTAAGGCAAAATCAAGAGTCGGACACGTAACCGACTGAGCCACCCAGGTGCCCCAAAAGTTTTCTTTTAAAGCTTACATTGGTATTTCTAATCCTGTTCTAAAATTACAATGTTCCTCCTTAATTTGATGAATTCTATAATCACAGCACCTTTTCTCTTACACGAGTAAGAGTAATTTCATATTTTCTTTATTTGATTAAGACTTCCAAGAGACCCACCCCAATATCAATATGAACAAGAAAGTATTGAATAAAGCACACCATCCTATATGTAGTCACTTTTGTTCTGAGAGGGGGATCCCAGAAATGGTGTGCATTCCAACTACCTGTTTCCAGGTTCGTTCTGCAGCCTTCATTCTTCATAGCTATGCAGATGCTTGTTTGACAAATCATTTAAGTTTCACTTGTTTCAACTGGTTTTGAGTCTGAGATCTTTGGCATCCTCACAGCTGCCAATGCTGCATCGCAGGAAGTGGAGGTTTTGGGTCACTACTCCTTTCTTGGTGCTAATCTTCAGCTTTGGAAGAGAGCCCAAGAACTAGCCCAGCCCACTCTGAGAGGATGGGAAGAGTTTTAACTTGTGGTCCACTAAGATTTACTGAGCAATTGAAAGTATAAATTCATTTATCTAAGTGCATGCTGGGCAAATTGATTCTTCTTACTCCTTTTTAATTTCCAGTAATTTCTATTTCACACATTTAATTAAATTTTAGCTCTCCTAAATTTTGCCTTTCCCTGGATACTCTTTAAATGTATCCTACTCTTTTTCCTGAGCCACAAGCGCATCCTTATATATACCATGCACCATTTCCTCATTTCCTTAGCAACCTAACATATTGTGGAATGTTTTATTTGCATTTGATGGACCCAACTGATTCTCCCCGTTCCACTTCCCTCCAGGGCCAGGTCAGTTGAAAGTGTTTAATTTTCTGTAGGGAGATCAAGGAAAGACTTTGTGTGCAAATAACATGACCTGTAAACTCGGGCTTTTGAGGTTTAGACAAAATCTCTCCTTTGACCTATGATCAAAAATTCATGTATTTTGAATATATCATCTGATAAATTTTCATTTATCAAAAATACATATGTCTTTAATTACAGATGACATCAGTATAGAACTCAAGTTTCTCAGGAGCCTTCGAGTAAATAAAAGTATCCATTACTTAATATGTTATGAATTCAAGCTTCCAAAAATGACTTTAGGATATCAGAAAAAAAGCAGAATGTATCAAAATAAGACAGTTCGATAGAAATATTATGTACATTTACCTAAAATAATTGTATAATTTCACTTGTTTTTATGCAGGAGTCTAACCTTGTGTCACTTAACCTTACACAGAAAAACAAAATCACATTAAATTTTCCAGTTTCATTAATACAATATAGGTATGATTACACTTCAAAGTTTAACAGGTTTTTAATACAGAATTACTGAATTTGGGAATAAGTAGTATAGAAAACCCACCAGATTATTTTTGTTGTTGTTGCTGTTATTCAACCTTTATCTTTCTAGAACTGGAGTTTTTGCTATTAGGACAGATTTTAAATGGCCACTTTTTTCCCCCTCTCAAAACTTGACTCAGGCCCAAGCTTCCTATCTCTTCCTTGGCCTTATTTTTTCTTATTAGCACAAAGTCAAATGTCTCTTTTTGAGCTTAAATCTATGATATAAAAAATATTCATTTAAAGCAGCTTAATTCATGTAATATTTAACATCTACATACATTTATGTTGTCATCCTATTTTTTTTAGCTAAATACATATAACTCCATTCGAACAAAATATTCAAATACAAATTCTTCATACCAATAAAGCTTTTGACCAATAAAGCTTCATCATTTCAATTAAGTGTATGTTTTTTTAAATTGTTGGCTTGTTGGGACACCTGGGTGGCTCGGTCGGTTAAGCGGTTAATCGTCTGCCTTCGGCTCAGGTCATGATCTCAGGGTCCTGGGATGGAGCCCTGTGTCCTAGCAGGGAGCCTGCTTCTCCCTCTGCCTTTCCCTCTGCCTTTCCCCCGACTCATGCTCTCTCTCTCTCAAATAAATAAAATCTTTTAAAAAAAAAATTGTTGGCTTGTTGTTGCCTCCCCCGCCCAAAGATTTTCATTCTTTAGATTCTAAGATCACTGGATTTTAAATTTTGAATTTTGAAAAGCTATGTCAGTAGCCTGTTTTGCTTTGTGTTCAGGCAGTGTTTGACCACGTTCAAGCATTGATTTCTGTGAACAGATTTCTTTGCTGAGGGCCCTTTGTCCCACTCACTGTGGGACTCCACAGGACAGTACTTCTTTTGGTGAGGACCCAAACCCATTCGTGTTAGGCTGTCCTCTTCTAATTTATGGGGAAGTAGTGATCGTGTCTCAGGAGCTTCTTCTTATTTCTAGACAATATATAGAAGGCTTCCCGGCATCCCTAGAGGAGGGATATATGGTCGCTTGTGGGATGTCCTAGGAAGGTAGATGCAGGGCAAAGAACAACAGTGGAGATTGCAGAGGTTGACCTGGGCACTGCCATCCCCAACAGCCAGGTATCACTACTTTTTAATAATAGTTGACATTTTTCCCTACAAAGTGCTAAAAGATACTATCTTTTGCCCTCGGGGGCACTATGCAGATACCCAAGATGATTCCCTTGCATTTGTCCTTCATGTTTTTATTTATTTGTTAATTTATTTCTTTTTATCTTTATTTTTTTTAAGTAGGCTCCACACCCAATGCAGGGCTTGAATTCACAACCCTGAGATCAAGACCTGAGATCGAGAGTCCAGCGCTCAACTGACTGAGCCACTCAGGCGCCCCCCTTCACCTTTTTAATACTTTTGCAAAACTCTCTTGGGTACTTATGAGAAAGGCAAGTAGGAATTTGTCCTTCCCAGATACCATGATTCCATCTGGCCACAGTCCAGGTTGAACCTAGGACCACCATGACACACTAAGCTGGGGGGACCCTTTATTTTGTTTCATTGATGACCCCTGGAGTTAAACAACTAGCCAGCTCTGACAGGATCCAACTACAGCTTAGCACCATTACGGATTAATTCAATTCCAAATGGATACAGAATGGGATCCACTAAATGGTTTAAAGATGAATAGGAGACGTAAGTTGCTTCCTCCCCAGTCCTTGAAATTGAACTAAGGAGCATAAATGGTCATTTACACATAAAAGACTATTAAGAGCTAGAAAGGCTCTTAAAGATTAGATAGGCAGATAGACAAACTCAGTTAATGGTCTGTCTCCAAAACAACAAAGCCTAGGCATCCCACACCACAAAAGGGATATAAGGAGGAGACATAATAAGGAGGATAAAGTAGGGTCAGTGGTCTAAGCATTTGCTCACTCAGTCCTATCCTGCTGACCACCTCTGCCATTCTCAGGGTCTGTGTTGGTCTAGATCCTATCAAAACCACATCAAATTATTTTGGAGGAAAAGGCCACGTACTTAGAATTTAAAAATAGGTCCAGACTCTCTGATAAGAACTACATTGCAAGAAGGAAAGAGAAGAGAACCCACCAGCTTGTAACTAGGTGACCACCACACCCCTGTTTTTTAACACATCAAAATGACAGGCTTTTCTTAAACATGAGGTCAACCTTAGACCCTTTCTGAGAATTGCTCTGTGATCAGCAGGGGAAAAGGGGCCTCATGACACTCAGGTAGGGGAAAGAAGAACTCATGACCCTCACGGAGGAGAATCAAAAGAACCTTTGATACTAAACAGAGAAAAGAAAAATGAACCTTGTAGTCATTAGTTACCAAACCTCAAAAAAGGGTCTTTGAAAGAGAAGCCTTTGTCAAACTTTTGAAAAAAGGCACAATTGCTTAGGGTAAAACACCATGGATCTATCATTTTGGAAGACTTTATTCCTTTCTTTAACACTTGACAAGTAGTGCTGACTTATTAGGAAGGGCTGATTTTTTTTCATCAAAATGTCATCTACTAATGGCAGGTCAGGGTAGCTCTGGACAAAACCCCTGAGTCCAAGGAAGATGGTAAGATGATCTGTGAGGTCCCTTCCCTTGTCAAGATTCTACAGATGCCACAGTGGTCATCAAATCCCAGAACAAGAAGGAATGAGAAGAGGGGAAGTGTTGGGAGAGGGGGATATACCTGACAGGGAGTTGCAGTCCAAAACCATGGGTGGCTTAGCAACCTCAAAGTTGGGATCATCAGCAATTGGCATTTTCAATCTGCATGATTTCCTTCTTGTAGCCATTAATTTTGTGACTATAGTTCTTTCAAATGGGATGTATATCCCAAGTTTTCTGTGGGGAACATGAGCCAGAGGAAGTGGGACATCAAAAGTTATGATGCCCCTGGAGTTCAGGAGCTTCTGTCCCCAGAGTTATGTTATGAATATTCAAATGTCAGCAGGATTTTCCCACTGGTCTGCAGCAATAAGCAGACCCTTACCCAAGGAACATCCTGGAACTTAGCTGGGCAAATCGCTGATGACACAGGTTTTAGACAGGACTAAGGGGAAAACCTGTCTCCATGCTTCAACTATGTGGCCTTCAAGCCCCCTTGTAGGCACTCAGAGGCTGAAATGGTAAAGCCTGTTTCAGGAGAATGTCATTGCTGCAGCCCTTGGCAGCCATTAAAATTCAGCTCTACCCTCAGTGGACACATTCTAAATGAACAAGGCAACACACAGACCAGTGCTCCCGGATCTCTACTACATTCAGCAATGCAGTAAGGAGGGACTTTTCAAAGATGAGAGATCCAATATTATACAATGTGACAGACTTTATTCTGATCTTCCTTGGACAAAATACTGACACAAGCCAAATCTCCTTCGTGCAGTGCATGCAGCAAAATCTTGTTAATTCAGATTAAATAGAGAATTGGTGTAAAGAAGCTTACTCTAAAATGTATCTGCATTATTTATAAGAAGAAATTCATGATTAAATTATTATCATGAAAAAAAATTTAAGTGTAATCAAATAAGGCCACTTCAGAAGTGGAGCTCTTTCCAAGCACAAGTGTAGCACTCAGTATTTATGCAAATTTCAAATGATTTATTTTATTCACAAAAGCTAGTTCATATTGCCCTTTCTAGAGACAATCCTTGTTTGGTTAATTCTTGCTTACAAGTAATAAAACCGAAGTCTTTTCATAGGATGTGAATCATAGTTTTCACTTCTGGAGACCAACTGTACGCAAGTACAAATTAAAGAAGCATCACCATAAAAATTGGACATTGTAATTTGCTGCACAGGTTTTTATATTTAGACTAATTAAAATAATTTCTGCTTGGCCACAATCCTACATTTTCCCCTTTTCCAGAAACACAGAGGTGTTGTCTGATGAGTAGGAACATAATGTACAAAGATTTGCTCCTCACCCCAAACCAATCTAACCCAGGTCAAGTACATACCATGACCAAGATAAACACAATAGATTCTCACATTTAACCTTGCTTCTAGACAGCAACAAGTTCAAAATGCTATTGGTGTAGAAAATATTAATTTCCATTTCACAGGCTTCACTTCAACACATCATTATTGGAATTAGTTAACATAGATTGTGTGTTCATTATATACACCACATTTACTATATTAGTCTCATAACAGCCATATAAAATAGATAGTCCCATTTTACAGAGAAGGAACTTGAAGCTGAATAAGTTAAAATATAGTCTAAGGGGGTGCCTGGCTGGCTCAGTCAGAAGAGCATTCAACTCTTGATCTCAGGGTTGTGAGTTCAAGCCCCCCATTGGGCATGGAGCCTACTTAAAATAAATAAATAAAATAAAATAGTCTAAGCAAAAGACAGATCTGGAATTCATATGCAAGCTGCCTGATTTTCAGACTTATAATCTTAATTATTATATGATTTCTGTTTCCCTTAAATCCACAGTAAAAAAGTATAGAATTAACCAACTCATATTTGATAAAGGTCTTAAGTGAGTCATTTAATCTAATTCTCCCCCACTCCAAGCAGAAATTTCTTCTTCAGTATCTCTAAAAGAAAGAACAACCAAGGCTTTATGAGATATTTCTGGTACTGAAGCTTCTGATTTGGGCTGATAGTTCATTTCATTGTTGGACCACTGTGCTGGTTAAACAGATCTTCCTGACTCCAAGATGGCATTGTAAAAATCTTTCTGACCTCTTTTTCTTCTAAAATTCTACAGCAAACAAGAACAAGAAATAGAAACTTATAACCTCAATGAAACCAGAAAATATGGATTTGTAAACCCCAAACCATAATGAATGAGGACTAGAATAAAAGACATAATGGTAAATAATCTAACAGAAAAAGGATGCTTGACAGAAATGGGTTAGTGAGCTGAGGGAAAGGCAGCAGGAAAGTTAGAAGCAACATAATTTTCCTGGCAGACTTTGAAAAGACTAAAGAATTTGAGGTTAATACTCAGCAAATAGAGGTACTATCAAAAGTAGTAGTAGGGCTGGGTTTATTTTAGTTTTGGGTTTTTAATTAAGGGAATGAACAGTCAAACCCAATGGTCCCCAATCCCACCTCACAAAGTAAAGTAACTTCTCTCCACCCTTTCAGGATACCTAAGGATTGTTCTCTGGGGAAGCTCCACCAGAAAGACTCTGCATTCAGGGATATGAGGCTCCGAGGAAGAAGAAGGTGAGTAACAATGATAAGGGGGAAGGAAGTTAAAGCCATACGTCTCTAGATTTAAAAACCCATTAAGCATCCAACACAATAAATGAAAAAAGATGGACATCAAATTTTATCATTGTGAAACTTCAGAATATAAGGGATAAAGAGAAGATTCTAAAGGTTCCACAAAGGGAAAAAAAAGAAAAAAGGATCATACAAGGGATCAAAAATAAAAATGACTTTCCACTTTAAAGAAAAAAAAATGGAAACCTAAAAGACAAGGGAATAATGCCTTTAAAAATTCCATAGATATGTAAAAACAGTTTTATCAAAAAAAGTTTTTCTACATTTTGTAAAAAAGTTTACATCTAGCCAAGCAATCAAGTAAGTATTAGGGTAGCAAAAAAGGCATTTGACACATACAAAGTCCCCCATAAATGCCTTCTCAGAAAGCCAGCATACAATATGTTTCACTAAATGAGGAAGTACACCAAGAAAGAGGAAGAATGGGAATCAGAAAACAAAAGAGAGATAAAGGGATTTCCAAGGATGACATTAGGGGAAGTGCTAGGACCACAGCTGTGCAGCAGGCCAAGAAGGTCACCAAACCAGACTGTAGCAGGAAGTCAAGTCTCTGGGGATGTTTGTATATGGGGGTGTTATCTCCAAGAAGATACTAGAATGTATAAATTATATGAGAGATTTTACCTTGAGGAAAATTGCATAGCAAGGCATTTTACAGAACTTTTGTGCAGTTTGGGAAAACAGAGTACTCTCGATACTAAACGAATGAAAAGCGAAGGTAGTCATTAACTCCAGGAAAAACAAAAAGTTACAAAAGAATAGAATTATATACAATCCCAGTGCTTTACCCAATTTAGCAGTGAACATTTTTTCAATAATGAAAATATAGAATATTAATTAAAAATGAGTTATATTTTATGAAGAAAATGAGGCAAAGGGGGATATAACTAAAATCTTTATTATTATGGGAAGACAATAGGTAATGTCAAAAACTGATGAGTTGACAGGCAGCAAGCTAGGCATTATTTATAAATGAAACAATAAATCACAGAAGAAATATCTGGATTGGTTTAATATTACCGCCCCTTGGGAACATGACAAGGTTGGAGGAACAGGGTGGAGAGGGGGACAAGGGATTATTGTTTCTTGTGATAAACTTTTTAGTACTGATATTAGAAATTAGGCTTCCTATTTTCTTATAACATTTGCATAAAAATCAAAATGTTATTTTCCCAAAAACTTCCTTATAATAGCTCAAAACTTTATTTTTTTTTTAAGATTTCATTTATTTATTTGACAGAGAGAGAGAGAGAGAGATCGCGAGAGCAGGAACACAAGCAGGGGGAGTGGGAGAGGGAGAAGCAGGCTTCCCGCTGAGCAGGGAGCCTGATGTGGGACTCGATCCCAAGACCCTGGGATCATGACCTGAGCCAAAGGCAGACACTTAACGACTGAGCCACGCAGGTGCCCGCTCAAAGCTTTATTTTATAAAATCACTGAGTTCTGGGGTACCTGGTGGCTCAGTCAGTTAAGTGTCAGACTCTTGATTTTTGGCTCAGGTTATGATCTCAGGATTGTGAGATCAAGCCCTGTGTCAGGCTCTGTGCTCAGCAGGGAGCCTGCTTGAGATTCTCTCTCTCTCTCTCCCCTCTCCCTCTGCCCCCGCCCCTGCTCACCCCCCCCTTTCTCTCACAAAAATAAATAAATAAATCTTAAATAAATAAATAAATAAAATACTATTATTATTAATTATTAATTATTAAATTATTAATTTGTTCTCTTTACAAAGAACTGTTCCCAGTTCTTTGGGCCTCTACCAGGCTAGAGATGGATTCTAGAGAGCTACAAGTTTGTGTGTTTGTATTCATTTTAATAATAATTGAAAATGTATAAGCCTACCCTAGATCACCTGGATAACTGTCATTTGGTGCCATCACTATCATGTGTATATCTATCAACTTAGCCCAAAGTACCACTACTTTTTTTTTAAGTTTTTATTTCAATTCCAGTTAGTTAACTTATAGTGTAACATTAGTTTCAGGTGTATAATATTGTCATTCATCACTTCCATACAACACCCTTGCTCATCACAAGCACACTCCTTAATCCCCATCACTTAGTTAACCCATCCCCCCACCCACCTCCCCTCTGGTAACCATCAGTTTGGTTTCTACAATTAAGAGTCTGTTTCTTTGTTTGCCTCTCTTTTTCTTTCTTTTTTTTCTCCCCCTTTGTTCATGTGTTTTGTTTTATAAATTCCACATATGAGTGAAATCATATGGTTTTTGTCTTTCTCTGACTGACTTATTTCACTTAGCATAATAATCTCTAGCTCCATTCATGTCATTGCAAATAGTAAGATTTCATTTCTTTTTTATGGCTGAGTAATAGTCCATTCTTTTCTACTTTTTTCTCAGATCTAGGGTTAGGATTAGGGTTAGGGTTATGGCCAGGGTGAGGGTATGCAAGTAGTATTATTTTAATAATTGCAAGAAAGTAAGAAAGAGCTATAAATTATACATTAGTATCAAAGGAAGTCCAGTTGAAATTATGGCCTATAATGTGAATGAAACTTATGTAATCATTTGGACGGACCAAGTGTTGAAGAAATCGAATCATTTCATAAGGTACACTCTAGAAGAGTGTCATAAACTCAGTAGGACCAGCAGGCAGTACCATATTCATGTTGCAAGTAGCAGTTTGGGTTCAGCAAAATATTATCTGTCACATAAAAGTAATGTTCATTTGAATTTTACTTACTCATTTTGTAGGGTTTTTAAAATAATATATACTTAAAATTTCTATCATATAATAACTATAAGCAGCAGAAGTTTATATCTATTTTTACATTAGTACATATTGGTAAAAATGATAATATAATAACTTATTTCAATCATGGTAAGTTCTTTTTTTTTCGTTTAAATTAATTTCAACACTAAATTAAATTTGAGAAGAATTGACTTACTTTTTGTATTCACTGAGAGATCTAACTACACCAGTTTAATGCAGTCCAGTATGCCACCCATTTGTGGCCCTCACCAAGGACATATTAATTTAGAAAGAAGTACTTTTTCTCTCACCCATTTTAATTTACCAACTTTATCATCAAATGATGCAGCAACAGCCTATTGTTGAGAACACTTATCTATATATAACTTATGCCTCCCCTGAACTCAGAGAAAGGCATGAGAAAATGTTTGGGGGCAGAATATTTTAGTTTTCCTTTACTACTGTAGCAATTTACCATGAATCTAATAGCTTTAAAACAACACAAATTTATTATTTTACAGTTTTGGAGGTAAGAACTCCACAATGAGTTTCACTGAGCTAAAATCAGTTGTCAGCAGAATTGCATTCATTTCCCAAATCCCTTGGTTTGTGGCCCCACATCACTCTGACCTCTTTTGGAGTCCTTTTCTGACTCTGACCCTCCTGCTTCCCTCTTTTATTTTTAAGGACCCTTGTGATTACACAGGGCCCACCCAGATAGTTCTGGATAATCCCCCCATCTCAAGATCCTTAATTTAATCAAATATGTAAAATCTCAACGTCTCTTTCATCTTGTAAAGTAACGTATTATCAGTTCCTGGGATTAGGATGTGGACATCTTTCTGGTGGCACTATTCTGCATAGCACAATGGGTATCATTATGCCCAGCCAGTCCCAAGAGCAGGAACTCTGATGGAGAAACCTGCCTTGGAAAAGTGTGGGAACATGTTTTCTAGAAAAAGAAGGAAAAGGGCATGGATGTAAGGTAAGAGAAAGGGGCATTTTGTGGTGAATGAAGAGAAGATTCTTTTTCTGAGGAGGATTAAGGAGCAAGTTGAAGACGTAAGAAGGGTGGAAAAACTTGGAAAAGCAGTTGGTGGAAAAGGCTCCAACTCAGAAAGAAAAAGTGACTGCCTCCCCAAGGGCTTATCTGAGATGTGAAGTTGGTGACATGCTTAAGATGTGGGATCTGAGGCCAATTATGCCAATTACCATGTCTGTGAAGATGCCACCAAACTCAGCACCAAGACAGCCACCTCCATTTGTATTTCAAATTTTACAAACAAACCAATGACATCAGAATTCAAGTAGTTCTCCCACCTCCTTTTTGTTATGCCGTTGGATTTTCCCCCCATGATTCCTATGAGAAATCGGACGCTAATTAGACTAGCATAAGAAGGGGAAAAAAGATGAATCATGGACCACACTGGAAACAAACTAAGGAATAAGAAAATATGATCTCTGCCCAAAAGAATAACGGTGAAAAATTGTGTTAACAGAGGGGCTTATAGAGAGAGTTTAAATTTTTTAAAGGATAAAACATGGAGAGTCTGATATCTATCAGCTGTTTCTCTTTCCCCAGACATTTGCCCCGGAGACAGCTACTGAAACTTGGGTGTATTTCTCTCTTGCTGTGTTATACACTGTTCCTTTTCCTCCCCACCCCCTCCCTGCTCTCCTGCCGCGTGTGTGTGTGTGTGTGTGTGTGTGTGTGTGTGTGTGTGGTTTCTCTCTCCCTTGAAAGAACACAGCTGCCTGTCTCCTGTTGTCGCCGCTCCTCTGACTAGCTTTTTGCAGCCTCTTGCCTCTCCTTCTCTTTCTGCTTAGCTCCTTGTCTTCTGGTAAGTGCGACAAACACTCCCCCAAGCCCTGTGAGAAGGTGTAGGATGCGGTTTGTGGGGTTTGAAACTTGCAACTTTGAGATTGCTGCTGAACTGTGGAAGAACTTTCCATTGTTTTATTTATAATTGAAATGTGTTACTCAGGAAGGGATGTGTGTGATAATCTGCTGGGTTCCCCATACAAGTGAAAAATTCTCAGAGGAGCAAAAAAAAAAAAAAAGGCAATAAAGTGTATTAAGAAGATAAAATTTAGAAATAATTTCTTGCTGTCAATTCATACAGAAAGGAACAACTTAAAAGTAGTGGAGTTCTTTGACTTTTTTTCCCCTCTTGTTGATTTATCTTGAGGCTATTTTTAGGAATTGAGTTGTGTTGTGGTTTGCAATGACTCAGTTATTCTGTTTTAAAGTAAATGTGGGCTTTGAGTTTAAAGGATATCCATGGAATTAATATTAAAAACATCAATGGCTGTGGCCTCTGAGGAATGAAGAATAAATCAAATACAACCCAACTTTTGTGTTTAGACTAACCATACTAAAACTCCTGTGAAAAGTCAGTTTTAAATTCATTGCTTTGAATTTGGGGTTTAACTTTAGATTTTATTCCTTCCTCAGAAGGATCCCTAACACTTTAAAACCCACATATGTATTTAAGCCAGTACATGTTTACTGCTTTTAGTTCTGATTTTAAAAGGATTCTCTTCCCTTGATTTTTGAAGAAGTGCTAAATGTCATGGCTCCTTTTAGAAGAGCTTAAAATAACTTCTGGCTGGACAGCAGGTGCCATGTATCTTTCTCAGAGTTTCGGGGAGGCGTATGTTATATATAGATGAGTGTGCCCAAAAAGTAGGGGTCAGGATAAAGAAATGCCAGTGATGAAAACAATAAGGCTGTTTACTGCATCATTTGATAATAAAGTCGGTGCGTTAAAGTGGGTAAGAGAAAAGAAGTACTTCCTTCGAACTGAATGAGTACTTGATGAGGGCCATCAGTGGGCAGCACTGGCTGTAGGCTGACTTTTCCGTTCTTACTGTGGTCCAAGCACTTGACATCCCCTGCCATGAGAACAAGAGAAAGAAGCTGTGCAGTGCATGGAACAGTATGTTTTTGTTTTTCCTCTTGGGCCACCACAACAGCAAAATTTGTGCATTATGAGAACCCCATCATATTTTTATGCTGTTAATTAGCAGCATTGCCATTAGATACCATTGACAAATAAAATGCACCATCGCTTAAAAGCCTAAGTCAACTCTATTGCAACCCAAGAAATGGAGATAGCCAGAAATCCTGGTATTCTTTGACTGAGCTTGTACTTCAGCCCCTATTTCCAAAGAGGTCATATTATATGTGGATTGTTTCCCAAGTTCATTCCCTTCCTATTCATTAAACATTGCTATTTCTTAAAAATTACAGTTATCCTAGAGCTTCTTGACTGAGAAAAAAAGGGTTGTAATCTGTTTTTTTTTTTTTCCTAAAAGAAAGTCAGTTTTTATATTGGAACAAAAAAGTATTATTGAAATTCAAGAAATTATTTTTATGACCATCACCATGGTTCCAAACTAGTTTGTTGGTTAATTTGTACCTTCCTCCATTCTCCGTTTTATTCCAAAAATGAAGCTAGTTTGAAACTCAGAAAATGTATCTTGCTGATGTATAAATTATGTGTTGCTCATCTGAGAAAAGGAAAATACCTGAAAAGCAAGAAAGTATTTCCTGTCTGTAGTATAATAATTCATTTGTATCAATGTACTCATATTTATCAAATCTTCACTTATGAATTAGAATAGAGTTTAGGACTGCTGTTGTTATGAGTGATTTTAGTAAGTTCAGTTGCTCTCGTATTAAATGTTTTCACTTAGAAAAAAAATAACGGCACTTTAAACATTTTAAATATAGACATCTATGTACTTCCAATGACCATAAATCTACATAGAATAATGTAAGAGAATGGTAACACAAGTTGGCTTAAGCAATATGACAAATATAACACGAAAAACAATATCTTGAATTACTCCATTAATGTCAATCATAGGAATTTCTACTGGAATTTAAAGACCAAAACCAAAAATACGCTAATATTATGACTCGCTTTGGAAAAATGGCTTTCCTCTGTTTCTACCTAATTAATTGAAATATCGATGGTTTGTGAAAATACATTCATTCTATGTTAGAAACTGTAATTAGTAGGTGCCCTTTTGGGGATATCCTTACATTTTACATATAACTGGGTTAACTATATAAAATTTGACTATGCTTACCACTAGATACTACTCCCAGTATGGAGACGAATCACTCTGTACAGTTGTCAGGAGAACCCCAGTCAACACCTCCAGGGGAAAGTTCATCATTACCCAATCAAAATGGCTTGGAGAAGCAAGATGACAAGGATTCCTCAACCCCACTTCAAGCACCAGAGGGGAAGACAGGTGTGCAGTCTGAACAGGGAGCTCATGATATCTCTGAGGAGTTGAATCGACAATTAGAAGACATAATTAATACCTATGGGTCTGCTACTGAAAAAGAGGGTCCCACCAAGACAAGGGAGCAGCCTGAGAACATAGAACCACCCGACAATGGGGATGGGGACTGTGATGAGGCCACTGAAGAGACAGAGAGAGAACCCATGGCTTCTGGAGAGCCAACCACAGCCAAAGAGCCTGTCAGCAATAAAGAGCAAAAGTTGGAAAAGAAAATCCTAAAAGGATTAGGCAAGTAGTTATGTTCTAATGCATGCCTTTTCTTTGATGATTCCTAAAAAGGGGCACTTGCTCCCACCTTTACTAAAAGCCACATCTCACTTTTGGATTACTGTAATAGCTTCCTTCAGGGTCTCCCCACACTTTCCTTGTTATACTTGTGTTTAGCCACTTCCCTTCAAAAGAGAGAAAGTGAACTTTTCAACATGTTACTCACTTACCCTGTCTCCCCAATGGTTTCCCACTGCTCTTAGGACAAAGACTAAAATTCTTAACATGGTCTTTCAGGCCCTAATGGTCTAACCCACACCAGTGTCTCTAGCTTTATCTCCTATCACTCTACCCCACAATATCTCCTTCCTGAACTCCCTATCCCTATCACCACCACTACGACCACTGCCTAATTGCTCATCATTCTGATCTTCTCTACCCGTTTTTTGAACACAGCATACTCCATCCCCCACAAAGCCCACATACATCCTATTTTCTCTACCTAGAAATCCTTAAAGTTCAGCCCTTTGGGCACTTAACATTCAGCTTACAATTCAAATGGCATTTTCTTAGCCCAACCCTAGATAAGGTCTTCTTGTTTTCTTGTTTCTGTGGTACCGTGTATCTTTCTTTCTTTGCATTTAGCAGCTTTTGAGACTGTACATTTACTTTTTGTGATTATTTGGTTAATGCATGTCTTCTTTTAGCTCTTTCAGATCAAGAACAGGCACTGTGTGTGTATTCAGACATCACTGGATGCCTAGTGTCTAAGATAGTGGATGACACCTGCTAGGTGCTCAATAAATATTTGTTATAAGGACGAATGAACAAGGGAATGAAAGGAAAATTACTTAAAGCAAAGCTAGTGGAATCTGGATTTAAGCAAAATATAAATATAGAGACGGTTTTTTTTTTTAAGATTTTATTTATTTGACAAAGAGACAGAGAGAGGAAACATAAGCAAGGAGAGTGGGAGAGTGGGAGAGGGAGAAGAAGAAGAGGGATCAGGACCTGAGCCAAAGGCAGACGCTTAACGACTGAGCCACGCAGGTGCCCCTAGAGATGGTTTGTATATAAAATGATTGTCAATTAGATCACTGAGTAGTATGTTCTATTACTACATAAAATATTTTTTATTTCACAAAACTTTAAAAATGTATCAATTATAGAATGTCAAAAATTGCACAAAATAATTTTACTCTCATTAGTTTATTGATTCAGCAAATATTTATTAATGCCTCAACTTTATGAGGTACTGTGCTAGGTACATAAAGATAAATAAGTCAGCAAGGCCCTTTGGTTAAGTAGCTCTAAATATGGAGAGAAAAACAGATATGTAATCTAACTGTTATATAGGATAAGTGCTAAGAACAGGCATGGGAAAATTGTTAGGAGACCATGAGGGATTCTACACCAAAAATGGCTGTTAAAGAAGGATGAGAGAGTTAATTTTTTAGCTACTAGTGAAAGCATGTTACTGTACATAGGAGAGCCCCTCTGCCTGTCTTCCTTGGTGAATTTCACTGTGACACTCAGTACAAATACCACTTCCTATATGGTACATTCCCAGACATGCCCAGCTAGAGTTAGCATCACCTTCCTTACCTCTCCAACAAATTTTCTGCATCAATCATTTGTTTATACACCTGCCTCCCAAGGGAGGTGGGAATCTATCAGGGACAGCTATAATGTCTTATTCATTTCTGTAAGATAGTGTGGCAAAGTGAAAGATCATGGGCACTGGAGTCAGAACTGTGTTCAGATTCCAATAACAAGCTATCTATAAATCCCAAAATACGTCTCTGATGGCATGGGATATCACTATGGTACTTAAAACCCATTGCGGGCAATGCTTTGAAGAAGGGCTAGAAGACACATTTAAATAGGACACATGATTCACCCAACATAAAGAATAAAATAACCCAAATAATACTTTAAATATATCTACCAAGTTGGGCGCCTGGGTGGCTCAGTTGGTTAAGCGACTGCCTTTGGCTCAGGTCATGATCCTGGAGTCCCGGGATCGAGTCCCGCATCGGGCTCCCTGCTCAGCAGGGAGTCTGCTCCCTCTGACCCTCTGCCCTCTCATGCTCTCTCTCATTCTCTCTGTCTCAAATAAATAAATAAAATCTTTAAAATAAATAAATAAATAAATAAATAAATAAATAAATAAATAAATAAATAAATATATCTACCAAGTTGCAAAGTGCAAGACTGGAATCACTCAAGTGTTTTGGATCTTTGGGAAAGAGAATAAAGTTGCTCTGTGTTCAAAAGCTGTTTTTCCTTATCTATCCAAGACATCTCAGAAATGTCCCTTTGTATTAGTCATTGTTAAACTTCCCATAAGACAGTACATAATCACAGCATGGAGGTTTATGATTTCAAGTGTTCCTAACCCAGAAAGTTCTTTTGCTTTATCACTCTACAACTATTTATACAGAGGAATGTGTATGTGTTGTATTGGGATATGAAAAAATTAGGGGTAAAATTAAAGATGACCAATTATGGTTTCTTCTCTGTCTTCCATGAGTTATTTCAAAATCTATAGTAATCATCTAATTACCAAATAATCAAAATAATTGTAGAGACAGAAAACATTCCACAACTCTAATTCTGCCACTATCTCCAAGTTACCAGATTTCAACTGAATGTTTGATCAGAACCAATGACTGTGAAGCCGGGTGCCCACTAGTATCCACCCTAACTACATGTATGTGAATGCTGACCCTTCCATGCCATTCCTCCAAACACCATCAGCATATTCCTCTAAGCACTATAATGTTTCAGCTACATTATGGGACTTAAACATTTTTAGGCTAATCTAAATATGCAACCACCATTTTAAACATGATTTCAGCTTCAACAAGACAGTACTTGCAGCTGTCTGCAAGTAGCTTTAGCACTTAACTGTGCATTAGAATCAAATACAGAATTTATGAAAAATGCTGTTCCTGAGTACAGAAATTCAGAATTGGGAGGATTGGAGTGGAGCCAAAGTACCAAGGGTGGTTCTGATACAGATAGATTGTGGAAGCAATGATTTTGTTGTTTCAGAAAGTTCTTCCTCCATCCTTTTGAAGAAAAAGTGAAGTGCTGGCTGTGGTCTTCTTTAGAATCTATTTGGACCTTTTATAGAATTTTAGTAAATCATTTGACCAGTACCTGAAAATATATCCTTAGATTTTGCTTAGGTACTTGATCAAAGACAAGTCTTTCATTATTGCATGTTTATCAGATAATATCTGCTTTATTGGTATTTTTGAGATGTTGAAATGTTCTGGCTCTCTAACCCAAAATTTTCCATAGTATATACTTTGGGATATTTGAGATTTCAGACAAAGTTAAAGTTCCCTTACTGCCAGAATTCTCTGACCTTTAATATATACCATGAAAATCTGCAGTAGAGACGGGCATAGTTTACAACATTTCCTGGACTTACTGGACCAAAGACACCCTTCTTTCATAGAACACCTTTGATTATTTGGGAAATGTCTCTACAACTCAAGTACCCAGGACTTGTTTTTCCTTTAGAGACTGCATATCCTCCCACAATCGACACACTATACACCAGAGCAGTTGGAGGAGCATTTTTAAATCTCTTTAGTTGATAGAGTCACTTTCCCCTTGGCATCTGAATTGAAAGAAACAAAAACAGATTCCCCAATAGACAGCACCCTGACACATCCTGTCAACATCTAAAGTAACCCCCTTACCTCCCCCACCCCATCCTCCAGACTCACAAATGTCTTATTAATCACTTCTCTGCCAACAGTACGTGGGCTGCACGAGCACCCCATAGTAATAAGCACAGAACAATGATAAAATATAATATACATACTGACATTCAGGTTGATAACTGATTGAGTAGGAAATCAGAGGTTTGAAGCATAAGCCTGGGAGGAAAACAAAGCTGATCCACAGGTCCAGTCTGAGTTCAGAATACATCTAGTCAGCCCACTAATTTTATAGACAGGGAAATTGAAGCTTAAGAGAGTTTAAGAGTCTACAAAAAAGGTTACTCAACTAGTTGATGCGATTGTGAGATTAGTCATAAAGAAAGCAAGGGGGCAGAACTGAAGTCACTAATATTGCAGGATTGAAGAGACATACAAACTAACCGGTATATTGGTTAAGGAGCATTTACCATAGCTCAGTTAATGGTTTGTCTTTAGTTACAGGTGACTTTCAGTTGTACCTTTCAGAGGACCTTGACTAGGACAGTGGATTCTGAAATGTCTTTAGAAAGCCATTTACTTACTCTTCCTTAGAATGGGCACTTTCCCAGATGATTTGTTTCTCCATTTTAGCTTGATTGCTAGTTTCACTGTGAAAGGGGGATAAACTGTTGCCTGGATACAAATGCTAAATTTTTGGAAGAGATGGTAGGAGACCAGAAGAATTCAGGGAAAAGAGGAATCAACAGAGACTGCAAGGTTCATGAGTAGAGTCACAGGGAAGCTAGATTTTAGGCCATGTCCTAAACAGAGAGAGAGGTTTAAAAATACGTCAAATGGGAGAGAAAACTATAACTTGAGCAAAATGATTAGCACTCTCTTCTGATCAGAATTAAGAATAGATGTATTCATTTCCTACCGTTCTTCCTGGTATTTTTCTTTTTCACTAAGGTTTTGCTTTATTTTGTTTTCTCTGGAATAATCTCCTCATCATTAGACTCTTGAAGGTTTTTTTTTTTCCTTTTAAGAAAGTTTTCTTTATAGTTATAGCCAAGAAATTGCTAATAGTTCAAACATATCATCAACTGACCTAATAAGAAGCCCAGGTCCTCTCCCCAACTGAGTGAGAGGCCAAAGTTCCAAGTACATATACCAAGGTGACTAAAACACAGAAGATATAAAATGTTGGTCAAATAAAAACAATACAGAGTAGGCAGTATTTTCAAAACTGATAAGCCATTAAAACCAAGCAAAACAAACAAAAACCAGACTGTGAGAGGTGACAATGAGGGATAAGAGAATCTTGATAAATTTTAAAAGTCTGTTGTTTTTTTTTCCTCAAAACATATTGGGAAGACAAAGATACCATCCAAACATTGTTAGTTTTATTGTTGTCTAAATCAAGCTAAAAATGGTTAAAATTATTCCAGTCATGGAATCAACAAATCCTAAATGCTAAACTCAGAACCCATTTAGTCAACTTAATAATTTTATAGACAGGGAAATTTAGGCCCAGAGAGTTGAAGACTCTATAAAAAAGTCAACTCAATTAGTCAGGGACATAGTCTGTTCTAGAACCCAGGGTCTAGTCCTTATCCTTAGTCCAGTGTGAATTTAACTACACTGTCCTTTTTATCAACAAACACAAATCTTATTTCTCTCAAAAGATACCTATAGATACGCAGGAATTATTTGTATCATAGTCACTATTTTTAAATTGTGTTAGAAAACAAAATTAACATTGAAATATGAATCTGGGTCTAACATTTGAAACAGAACATTCACAATCTTTTCCAGCTTTAAGTTTCTGCCATAACACATGGAAATCAGGAAGGGGAAAGAGAGGCACACTGGTGTGTCCAAGACCAAATTTTAGCCCCAAATTTCTAGAAGATAATTTTGGAAGAGAAAAAGCCAGGTTTTAGACACTCATCAAATCTGCATAAACTTAGTATAAACAGTTATCACTATGCTAAAAGTTTAAGAAAAATCCCAGTCCTCATTTATATAGCTGATTTCATTATCTCAATTTAAATGTTTTAATTTCTTTGATGTAAAAATCATTCCTTTGTATTACAATACTCCCTCAGTCTACAACTGTGCCATTGGCCACAGCCATGTGTGACATGGCTGTTCTTGTTGCTCAGGTGGTCCTACCTCCTTGTAGACTTACTACTAACTGACTATTTTGTGGAGGGATGGCCATATGCCCTTCATGTGCCTTCTCCAGCTTTAATGGGGACTTCAGGTCTGTCCCTTGCTTTCTTTATGACTAATCTCACAATCACACTGCTTTGGAATGACACATTGGGGAAAAGGCAGGTCATTCCCTCCCAATAAAATGTCCCTAAAAAAAGTCAGTTTGTCTCTTCTGTCTGACACTATCACCAAATGACCCCATTTCTGTAGAACTGTAATTACAGCCTTTATTAGAAGATGAGCAATCTCTGTCTATTCCTCTTCTCCTCCATAATCCCACACAGCATTCTAGTCCAGCAAACCAATGGAAGTTTAAAAATTAAGCTCCCTGATGTCACAAATTTATTCATTCTGTACATGCTTATCTCCAATTTCCTGGGTTTTTGTGTTGTTGTTGTTGAAGGGCAAAATCATTTTTGAAGGATAAATTGATGCTTCTGAATGTTGACCTTCTACACAAAATAACGGGGCATGAGAGCAGAAAGATACCTCAGTGAGTGTGCCCCAAACAAAACAGAACAAAATGAAACCCTCTTCTCACAGTTAAAGAAAATAAAAAAGAAAGAAGGTACTTCGTGTGGAGGGAAAAAGAGACCCATTGGACTCACCCAAATGTTTCTATCTCCCCGCAATGAGACACATAATGGTTTTATGTGACCATACCCCTACTGAGAGGTATCCTGAGCATATACTCAGAGGCACAGGTGAGAGTAAGACCTGTCTGTCCTCCAGTCAATCACAGAGTTGTCTTCAGGACAGTGTTCATTTAATTTACATGCTACTAGTGGGCACAGGTTGGCTTTGCTTTGTTCCACTATTACTGACATTTACTGAGAACTTGCCGTGGACCAAACGTGATCTGGCTCCTGGGCCAAATCTGATCCACAACGATCTCTTTCTTCTAATAGACGACACTCACTTGGGACAACAGTCTTCATGTGGGACCCTTTCCCAGACTGAAGACAAGGGTGAAGGGATGTCACATCCTTCCCTGTTGCTCGAGAAATAGCTCTGAGCGCAGGCACAGGAGAGGTGGGGCAGCACGATAAGCCACAGGCCACAATTGGAGAGCTGGCGGGCACTTCTCACACCCACCTTCTCCCCGTCGTAGGCCGTGTCTCTAATCCGAACTGACTCACTGGGCAGAGATGGACAAAACCAGCTGTTAGGAATGAGGTCATGTTTTTTAAGAAAAAGTTTCCTTTTCTTTCTCTGGGTTTCCTGGCATCCAAATTCCACATGGGAATGAAGTGATTTAGAGCCAGTAGACAAACCTTGGATCCAAGCCTTGGCTCTGCCAGTACGAATTATGTAACTTTGGCCTTCACTGGGCCTTAGATTTTTAATCTATAAAATTAACCAGTTGTCTGGATGCTCTTTAAAGTCCTTCTAGACCTAAAATTCTTTGATGGCATTGGAGTTACCAGATTTAGCAAATAAAAATACAGGATGCCAAGGGGAATTTGAACTTCAGTAAACAATGCAAAAATTTTTTTAGTATAAGCATGTCCCATGTCGTATATTTCATATGGTAAGCCTAATTCCGTGATTTATCTGCCTCCCCAGGATAAAAGCAAATATTCTGGCAAAAAGGAAATGCCTGTTCTTGGGGAAAGGTTGTCAAAGTTGTTAATATTCTTACATAGATTTACATCAGGAAACGTGGCCTCTACTGTGTGGCTTGACCTTCCTATTCTAATTAGACAGAGTGGCTGTCACTCTGTTCCACCTTGATCAGACTCTTTGAAAAGATATCATCAGTGGTACATGCAGGCCCCAGGGTCCCTCTCGTCCCCACCAACACTCAGCCCAATGGCTACTTGAAAACAAGATTTCCAGGCCCACAAAAAGGCAAACGGGGAGGCTGAGCTGAAGAAGACAAAAGGAAGAACAATGAGGAAAGAGAAGAATCTGAGATTCACTATCAAATAATCATGAACAGATGAGTCTTAAAATGTAGCATAAACTCCAAGTGAGGTCAGAAAAGGAGACTGCCAACAAAGATTAAGGCCTGGGTGAGAAGAAGGAAGGGCCAGGAAGGCTGAACCCATTGTCACAGAGATACAAAAAGGCCTGTGGGGAAGGCCCTCTGTGTCTTGGCTTGGTTTTCCTTCTATGTTGATTTTATTCTCTGCTAGGTAGGAAATATGAGCAGAACATTCCCACCCAAACTTCATGGAATGCATTCATGCACAGAAACAAGACAGTTGGTTCCCCCCAAAAAGAGAAAAAAGGTACTAAAAGAACAAAACCAAAACCCAAAAATGGCAAACTAAACTGTCAAATTTCTGTGCTTTGGGCTGGAATTCTAGAACCGCATGCGTCAATGTTGGCAGTTTGGTGGGCATCAGAAGTTTTGATTGGCTGCTCTGCTTCTTTTCTTTTAAATTAATCAATGCGGGGAAGGAGTGATATATAAAGTCAGCATTTTTTATTCTTTTGACTATTTTCAAAAGATTTAAAACATTTTTCTAAATGTCTTTATGGTTTTTGTTTTTGTTTTTTTTTTT
Source organism: Leptonychotes weddellii (assembly GCF_054177405.1). Classification (NCBI taxonomy): domain Eukaryota; kingdom Metazoa; phylum Chordata; class Mammalia; order Carnivora; family Phocidae; genus Leptonychotes; species Leptonychotes weddellii. The sequence goes on along the minus strand of NC_138376.1, from coordinate 107,345,307 downwards.
AAGGAAAAGAAGCCAACCTGCTAATGCAAAATCTGAACAAGTTGCAAACACCTGAAGAAAAACTTGATTTTTTATTCAAGAAGTATGCTGAATTGGTAAGATCTCTGATTAGCTTTTTGTGTCCGAAAGATTCAGGCTCTGGTTAGAGCTGAGAAAAGGCCATTCGTTTTTCATGTACCTCATTAGAGACGATAGCTGGTTACTTCACACAAGCCAAAGCGAGAATCCATAAAAGCAGAATTTTTTGAAAGGAAAAAGAAACAGAAAAACTGAGGAAAAACAGCACAACAAAGAAAGAGGATAGAGTTGGAGTCTATTCTGCCTTCAGTTATATGTGTAATTTGGGGACTGGAAGAGAGAATTAGAGATCATTGAAAATTGTGGATATTTTAAAGTTCTTCTTAGGTTTGTAATAAAACAGAAATATACTCGACCTAAAGGCAAACTTTCATTCAGTTCTTATGCCTAGGTGTTTTGAGGGGCCCCCTCAGGAAGGCAGTTGGATGAGTTTATCCTACCCTCAGCTTGTGACACCTTCTCATTTGGTCTTGAAAACTCTATTTGTTCATTCATTCATTCATTCATTCAACCATTCCTTTGTTCTCTTTGATCTACATTCTTCTCCCCACCCTCCACTGTGGTGGTGTTTGATGTGGATTGCTTTGTGCCTAGTTCTAGGTCCTCGCCAGGCAGGATCCCTCTGGATAAGGCCAGTGGGAGGCAGGGAAGCCACTCAGAGACATCAGAGAATCACTGCCTCCCACCAGTACTCCCACAATGGGTCAGCTGGGAAAAAGAGGAGGGTTCAGTGAGGCCAGCCTCTCTGCTACAGGAGTGCCATCTGAGGTCTGGGCCACTACTCCCCGGGGTGTGCGACCCGCTGCTGGGATGTGACACCCTCTGATGTGAGGCTAGCCAACGTGCTTCTCCTTCCCATCTTCTTCCTTTTTTTTTTTTTTCAGATTTTATTTATTTATTTGTCAGAGAGAGAAACACAAGCAGGGGAAGCGGCATACAGAGGGAGAAGCAGGCTGAGCAGGGAGCCGGATGCAGGACTCGATCCCAGGACCCTGGGATCATGACCTGAGCCGAAGGCAGACTAAGCCACCCAGGCGTCCCTCTGCTTGCTTTCTTTAAAAAATATGTTTTCACTCACTTATTTCTTTTGGACAAGCAGTGACAGGAGTATGACACTAAGTTCACACAGCAAAACGCTTCCTCCAGGCGGCGGGTTGAAGGCAGATTTACGTTGCCGCTAACGAAGTTTCATTCAGAGCCTCTCACTGGCATGGGCCCCTCTGAGGCCCTGGACGCAATTCTCTTTTCTTAATTTTGGGGTTTTTTGTGGGTTTTGTTTTTAAAAGAGGGCCTCCAAAACTGAACGAGCTTCAGGTGCACAAACCCCTCATCTTATCCCTACTGATGGAGTTTAACAAGTGACTTGTTTTCTTTCTTTTTCTCTCTAACTCTCGTCCTGTGGTCCCCGTTCGTCCCTTTCTTCCTGTCACGTTGCCGCATCTTCTTGGGCTGAACTGTCCTGCAATGGACCCGGAGGGACTCTAAAACCCTGAGTCACTGGCTGGTTGTTTAACTCTGCCAATACTTTTTAATTGTTTTTTAATCACATAAACCCCACATCACAATGATATGAGAAATGCTGCAGACACAAGCAAACACATCTCTAATCCCATAACCTAAAACACAAACTTTAATTTATCCGTCTTCACTCCCATTCATTCTGCTATATATGCAGAGATACTTTTTATAACAATTACTTCCATAAGGTACATATATAATTTGGTATCCAGTTCTGTTGGCTCATACGACAGACATTTGCCCATGTAGTTTAGAGTCTTTATAATTATATTTTGTAATAGTTATGTCATTTTCCAGGAAGTGGCCATTATCTCCTGGGTCTCTAATATGGGGACATTAGATTCTGTCCACTGTTTGCTTTACCAAATACTGCTGCACTGAACATCGTCATGCATTAGATCTGTTCCTTCTCCTTCATTTTATGATCTATGATCCCAATCCAAAATTGGGATTACTGAATCAAACAGTATGAATGCCTTTTGTTTGTTTAGGGGTTTTTTTAAATGGTCATAGCACTTTCTAAAAGAATGGTAGAAATTTATAAAGCGAGTATCAGTGTATCAACTTGTTTTCATCGTAGCTTGCTTAACATCAGCTATTAACCGTCCGTGAGCAATTTCAACGCCATAAAACAAGTAGGTTTCAAAAATATTTTTCCCAAAAGTAAGGCCCCCATTCTCACTGACATGTCCATCCTTGTTCTCTTCGGTATTTTCCACATTGTTATCCCTTCGATTTACCTCCTTCCACCAAAGCCATTCATGTTTCGCTTCTAGTGCCATGCTCCATACTTGGCTGGACTGGGCAGCATTCCAGCCTCGTCCGGAAAGCCATGTGGGGTTCTGCAGCCCACAGCAGCAAACCAGAAAAGCATCACCTCTCCCGTCTGTCTGAGATTTTCTTCCTGGGCCACAGCTGTTCACCCTAGGAAATCCCTCCACCTACTCAACCTCCCAGTCAGGAGTCACCTGACAGAGGTTATCTTTCCAGAGAGCCTACTCAACTCAAGCCTTACTTACTATACTTTGGCATTTATATCATGTCCTATAATAAACTTTAAAACCCAAAAGATCATTCTATAAAAAATGAATAGGAGAAAATTGGCTAAAAACCCATTACATTTCCTTTTCAGAAAGGAAAAATTATGAATAATTTCAATCTTTTGCCTGGGGACTAAAACCTATTTCATTGCTCACTGATTTGGACATTAATATAGAAGGTGTCCGACGTGTAAGTATTACCATAGAATAAATCATCAAATTCAAAGCTGTGAATCAAACTGCCACTCTAGCTAACTCACCCTTGCAGATTCTGAATCCTGTAATATTACCTACTATTGTTTTCATTAACAAATAAGGATACATTTATTAATAAAGATACCACATGACCTGGAAGAAATAGTTTTTCTAAGTTTCCTCAGTTTTAATGTAGTTACAACAAATCACTAATACTATTCTGATTTAGTAATTGGCATTAATTTTACTTTTTTAACTTAATAATAAAAAAGAGAGAGCAAGAAAAAGAGCAGATAAAAATCCAATATGCCTGTCACAATAGTATAGAAGTACCATGGTGTCTAAGTGCATCGTTAAATCACTAAGCCAGGAAGTATCTGACTGAAGTTGACTCAGTTGCAATATGTTTGTTTTCGTTCATTAAGAAACCATATATGTATTCACAAGCCTGAAGTATTTGAATAAAATTAGCCATGCTCTTAAAAAAATTGTCAGAAAGTTAAGGGCTTTTATTTAGAGCAAAGCAAGATAGACCTAGCTAAATGTGAAACGTATATGACTTTGCAGTAAAACTAGAACATTACATCGTTGATAAGCAAGCAACTTCCAACTTATGAAACACATGTAGAGTATCTTCCTCCTGGCACTCAGGTAGATCCACATGGGACAATGTTCCCTCATCAGGGCCAATAGTCGATGTATGTCTGGAGATATTATGGATGTTACGATTGTGGGAGGTGATCCTGGCATCCAGTAGGTCAGGGACCTACATCCAGTAGGTAGGTTAAACAGCCTATGATGCCCAAGATAGCCCCCCACAGCAAGAAATTATGTGGCCCAATATTCTAAGTGCTAAGGTTGAGAAACCCTGACATATGATTTAATCTTCAAAAGATAAAGTCTAAATCATAATGGCAATAACAATAATAACAATATCTAAATTTCAGAAAAAGATAATAGATCATTCAAAATCCAAATATACTCTCTCTTAATGATTTATTGGCCATAAGCATGGAGGCTGGGGGTGGTCGGAGGGCAGGGCATGTTACGGATACTTGCCATTCACACTGCTGAATTGTGCAGCAGCTACCTCTGAAGCTCTGGTGGAAAATCACCAATGGTAGGTAGTCAAGAGGTCCTTTCTCTCTTCTCTCCCTGTTTCACAAACCACAAACTTCATCCTCCATTTACCAGGAGGTTGTTTTATGCTTTCCTAATTTTAAAAGAATAGTTGCTATAAGATTGTTTTGAGAAAGAATTGTGAGCACAAAATATACACCAAGCAGACACACCGTTGACCCTTGCACCAATGCAAGGCATTATCGTGAATTCTGACAGCCTACAGATTCCAAGACATGCCCTTCTCTATTGACCAGTATCACTAGAGAGATTCAAGAGAAAGAAAATGATTTCTAGACTACCAAAAAGAAGATCAGAGTAAGACAGGATCATTATAATGATAAGGAAAAACCTATAAATGATATGCTCTAAAAGCCATATCTACAAGAATCGCAAAGTCCTATTTGTGAAGTTTATTTGATTGCAGAGGGGCGGTGACAATAGCAAAAAATGATTCCAACAACCACAGAGTGATCTTTAGGTATTTCCTCTTTTGCTGCTTTTCTAGCAACTCAAAAGCAATTCCTGCCATTTTCTTTTATGTTTGCACCTCTCGTGTCTAGCTGGACGAACATCGCACTGAGCAAAAGAAGTTAAAGCTCTTACAAAAGAAACAGGTACAAATCCAAAAAGAAAAGGACCAGTTACAAAGTGAACACAGCAGAGCTGTCCTTGCTCGAAGCAAACTGGAGAGTCTATGCCGAGAGTTGCAGAGACACAACAAGACACTGAAGGTATGTATCACCACCACTCTGAATAACACACTTTCTGGCATGCTGCATAGACACAGGCTTCTGCCACTCATGGAAAGAGCGTGAGTTTCTGACCTCCAGTAAATTATTTTAATTCCCCAAGCCTGTTTCCTCATCCCTAAAATGGGGATTACACCAACTTCACCATGTGGCCAGGGAGAAATTAAATGAGGTCATATATGTAGAGTGCTCCATGGTACCTGACACAGAGCAGGCTCCCAATAAATTGTGTGCCATCCCCCTTGCTTTTTTATTACCTTGAGTTTGTTTTCTTTTTCAAGATAAGACTCAGTTCTACTCTTTAAAATACGAATTTGTAAAAATTCAACAGTTTTTGTATTATAATGAAATCTGCAGGACACGAGAAAAATGGACACAAAGCTAACAGCAAGATTGAGAACCAAAATGTCAATAGTCAGCCGAAAAAGAAGCTGCTTGAAAAAACACTGAAGCTCTTCAGACTTAATCATTCAATCTAAAAATAATAGACTGATCACTCCATTCAGTCTGCATGGGTTTCATTAATTACAGCATAAGCCTATAGCAGTATGCCTAATTTGATTACACACAGACACTAGCTCCATTCAATGAAGCAAGATGCAGGCTCTCCAAGAGAATACTGCAGGCGTCCACAATCCCCTTTCCAGCTGAAGATCTTAAAGCTTTTGACAAACAATAATTAATTAGACACCAATATTTCTGTGAGATAGTTATTATTACATATGTTTAAAAGGAGATCCTTTAAGAAGCAGAGAGATTAAGATCACTGCTGAGTTTGCACAACAGACTTGGGAAGAAAGCTGGAAGAGAATCATGGCTCTTCATATTCCGGACTGGTTTCAGATATCAGGGAAATGGAAGGCCAGCGGGATGAACTATAACTCTCAGATCACAAGTTGTAGGAGAAGGGCTTCTGGCATGTCTTCCATCATTGCACTAGCGACAATCAGAAATGCCGGTTAAATGGGGGCCTGGGGATGGGAGCAGTATTCACAACTCGACATACATACTCAAGTAAACAGCACTGTGTGTTTCCATAAGTAGTGATATATTGTAAGGAGATAAAAACTAAATCCGATATAGTGGAAAGATTATCAACAAAGATGTTTAAAGAATGGGATGGAACGCCTGGGTGGCTCAGTCAGTTAATTCTGAATTTTGGCTCAGGTGGTGATCTCAGGGTCATGAGATCCAGCCCTGTGTGAGGCTGCAGGCTGGGCATGAAGCCTACTTAAGATTCTCTCTCTCGGGGCGCCTGGGTGGCTCAGTTGTTAAGCGTCTGCCTTCGGGTCAGGTCACGATCCCAGGGTCCTGGGATCGAGCCCTGCATCGGGCTCCCTGCTCG
>NC_138376.1:107327227-107339160 GCF_054177405.1 Leptonychotes weddellii | reverse complement strand
GCAGGAGACCCTATCAGTATAGCCACACAGCCTCACTAATGGCCTCCAGTTATGGACGATGAAGTTAAGTATCATTATTGTGCCAGGACTTGTGCTAAATGCGCTAAATAACATGTTATTTTAATCTTCACAACAACCTTGCAAGGGTTAATAGCTCCATTTTATTGCTGAATAAACTGAGACTCAGCAATCCAAATCAGTTGTCCAAGGTCATGCATATATTATCAAAATCAGGCTTCAAATTCAAAACATTTTTCCGGGTTCCTCCTCAGTTTTTCTTTAACCCATGGATTATTTAGAAGTGTTGCTTAATTTGTATAGCCCTTCATACATGGTCTATCTTGACAAACATGCTATACACACTTGGAAAGAAGGTGTGTTCTTCAAACGTTAGGTATAATTTTGCATAAGCAACAATTAGCCCTAGATCATTTAGGTTTTTACTGAATTTTTGTCCAGTTGTTCTGTCAATTGTTGAGGAAATCTCCTAGTATAATTTAAAATCTAGTATAATTGGGGAACGGTCTACTTCTTTTAATTATGTAGATGTTTGCTTCGTGTATTTTGAAGTATTAATTTGACAGGTATACACATTCGTGATTGTTATGTCTCCTTGATAAATTGTGTTATCACTATGAAATGTCCTTTGGTAATAATCTTTACTTGATGTCTACATTATCTGATATCAATAAAGCCCCTCCAGTTTTCTTATTCTTATTGTTTGCATGGCATGTCTCTTTCCATCCTTATTTCCAAACCTGGGCCTTTATATTTAAAGTGAGCCTCTTGTAGACAGTATATAGTTAGACCTTACTTATTTTCATTCTTATGATATCTATCTGTTAGAATACTAGTCCATTAACATACAGTGTAATTATCAGTGTGGTTGGATATGCTTCTACTATTTTATTATTTATTCACTATTTGCCATCTCTGTTTTCTGATCCTCTGTTCTTTTCCCACTTTCCTTTGGATTATTTGAATATTTTAAAAATTCCATTCTAATTTATCTCTTGGTTATACTTCTTTATATTTTCAGTGGTTGCGCTGTGATTACTTAAACATTCTTAACTTTCCAGTCTACCTGGAGTTAATACCGTCTCACTTTATGTAATGTGTAGAAACATTGCAACCTAAATAGGTCCATTTACTGACCCCTCACTTCAAACTATAATTGTTATATGTATTACATTTACATACATTTATAAAGCCCATGAGGCAATGTTATAATTTTTACTTTAAATGATCCTATACATTTCTTTAAAAATTAAAGGCAAAAACTGTCTTCTTTATTTACCCAGATATTTACCATTTCTGACACTTTTTATTCCTCCTGAACCTTCAACTTTCTGTCTGGTGTCATTCCCTTCAGCTTGAAGAACTCCCTTTAGTATTTCTTATACTAGTCTGCTGGCAATTAATTCTCTTATTTCTTTTTTTTAAATCATTAAAATGTCTTTATTTTGCTTTTATTTTTGAAGGCTATAGTCATTGGATATAAAATTCTGGGTTGGCAAGCGTTATTTTTTTCTTTCTCTCTCTCAGCCTTTTATAGGTTCTGCATTCTGTAACCTAACCTCCACAATTTCTGATGAAAATCAACAATAATTTGAATTGTTGTCCCCCAGTATGCAATATGCCATTTAACTCTGGCTACTTTCAAGGTTTTTCTATTGATCTTTGGTTTTCAGAATTTTGACTTCTTTATATTTAGCTGCAGTTTTCTTCATACTTATCCTATTTGGGATTGGCTGAGTTTCTTGTATCTGTAATTTATGTCTTTCACCAATTTTGGTAAAGTTTCAACCGTTTTTCTTCAAGTATTTTTTATGTCTCATTCTCTCTCCTTTCCGTCTAAGATTCTAACTTCATGTGTGTTAGGCCTTTTTTTCTTAAGATTTTATTTATTCATTTATTTATTCAGAGAGAGAACAAGCAGGGGGGAGGGGTGGAGGGAGAAGCAGACTCCCCACTTAGCAGGGAGCCCTAAGCTCGGGGCTTGATCCCAGGACCCTGGGGACTTAACCAACTGAGCCACCCAGACACCCCTGTTAGACCTTTTGCTATTGTCCCATAGGTCCTTCGGTCTCTCATATGTTCTTCACCAATCTTTTTTCTTCTATCTTCAGATTAGATCATTTACAGTGGTTTAGCTTCACATTCACTGATTCTTTTCTCTGTCATCTCCATTCTGCTCTAAGTCCATCCAGTGATCTGTAAATTTCATATTTTGTTACTTTAACTCCAGAATTTCCATTTGGTTCTTTCTTATAGATTTTTTTTTCTCTCTTGAGATTTCCTATCTTTTCATTCATTAAGGTAATACTTTCCTTTATAATCATTAAGCATACTTATAATACCTATTTTAAATTCTCATTTGCTAATTCCACATCTGGGTCAATATGGAATAGGCCTCCTCTGATTATCTTTCCTTATGAGAATGGGTCACATTTTCTTAATTCTTCATACATCAAGTCACTGTAGACTGTATCCTGGATTTTGCAGCTGTTGTGTTGTGGAGCATATGGATTCTACTATACTCCTTGAGAATGTTGTTTTTATCATTCTTTTTAAGAAGGCATTTAACTTGATTAGAGCCAAATTGCAAATCCCCTCTCTTGGGCAGCAGCTCAAACTCAGTTCATTTCTTTTTTCTCAGTTAGGCTGCTTTGAGCCTGCCCTGCACTTGTGTGGTTCAGGGTCAGCCAAAGATTTGGGCAGAATTTATCCACAGAATTTAGGGCTCTTTCTCTCTCTCTCTTTTTTGGGAATCTCCCCTCATCTTCCAGAAGCTATAGCTGCTGAGAACCCTTCATTCTTCACACCAGAAAAATGGTAGGTAGGTTTTCTATGAGTTTTACCCAACCCATGCAGCTGATAATTTCAGTCTTCATTCAAGCTAAAAGCTAGAAAAAAAGAGAGAGAGAGAGAAACTTACAGTATACCATTCCCTTTTTACAGGTGTCAACTTCCCTCTAGAATTTGCTTGATTCTATCTCCAGTTCTCCAGTGTTGTTGTTGTTGTTGTTTTTAAAGATTTTATTTATTTATTTGAGAGAGAGAGCACAAGCAGGGGGAGTGGGAGAGGGAGAAGCAGGCTTCCCGCCGAGCAGGGAGCCCGATGCAGGGCTCGATCTCAGGACCCCAGGATCATGACCTGAGCTAAAGGCAGACGCTTAACGACTGAGCCACCCAGGTGCCCCTCTCCAGCGTTTTTAAGTAGTTGTTTCTTGCATTTTGTCCACACCTTATACTTATTATCCGTAGAAGGGTCAAAGTGGTATGAGTGGTATTAGTAAAACAACCTAAGTATATCTGCATCTAAAACCCATGTGCTAGGAGCTTGGGAAGATATAGAAAAAGAATGGGTGCCAGGCTCTTCCACCAAAAAAAAAAAAACTTAACTATTACTATTCTTTATTAAAATTGATTCTTCAGTGAGTCAAAAAAAAAAACCCACAAAAGCTCACAATTTAGGATAATTTAGAAAAAGACCAGTGAAGGTCTGAGACATGGGTTTATTTCAACAAAATACTCATATATTTGAAGCAATAAATGTGAACTTCAAACTATACTGAAAAAGAACTTGCCAGTAAGAGATGGGTAAGTGTTTCAGGGAATATGATTTTAGTAAATGAATAAGTAAGATTTGTTATCAGAATATCACAGAATTTTAACATGGAAAGGACTATAAGACTCACCTAGTCCATGTTACTCATGTCTGTATGTAAATTAATAATTTATTGATTCACTGAATAAACATTTACTGAATATTTATGAATCGTGGGCCAGGCACAGCACCAGTTCTAAGATGCACAGTGCTGCTTGCACAGCCCATTTTCTTAGTTATTTCAGACTTTGCCATTCAATCTTATTTGCATTATTAATTTCCATTTTGAATAATGTGCTTGATAAGGAAATTTTTTTCTCTGACATCATCCAAATGATTCCAAATTCTTTACCAATAGAATCAAATGTTATAAGACCTTGCTAGATGTCTTTTTCTCTCATTGAGAAACAGCGTACTGTGAAGTGCAAAATGCTACTTTGTGGGCCAGGATTCAGCACTATGATGGTTTGACCTGTGTTTAAACCATCCTGACACCTACACCTTCTTTCTGTAGCCAGTTGCCAGTGCAAGTTCAAACCTGCTGACTATCCTGGGATGGTTCTTTCATTTACTCATTCATTCATGGATGGAGTAGTTATAAATGCAAATGGCATTCAGATCATGGTCCATAGTTCTACAGCTAGGAACCTGTTGACTTCTAAGCTAAGCTGAAGCAGCAAGGAGACAATCACTATCATATGTATATTCAGTGACTCTTAGCAGATGGTTATAATCATGCTTAGTGAAATATATATAAAGTGAGTGTTAGCATACAAAGATCAGGGAAATAACATCTCAGTTAATGTCTTCAGATTAGGAAGTGTCGCTATTTCCTACAATACCCCTAAGAAATGGTTTTATGACTTAATTATGATTCAGATAGCAGGAGTTTTATTGGAGTAGGAGAATATGTTAATATTGTAGAGGAAAGAGGATACCTAATGATAAATTAATGTATTTTCAGAGCATAATTCTTAGCATCAGTTTTTATTTTGATCACATTATTCTACTATCATAATAAGGATTTGCACAATTACTTCTATTTAAATCATTATTTCTTTTTAAAAATCCTGTTACATAATTTGATCACAGGAGGCAACTAAATGAAGTATAATTTTACTTGCCAAGCATGAAGCAAGCTTTCATAATAATAATTAATCAGAACTGAAAGGCATCCTAAAATGTCTATATCATTTTTCAGCAGTGTCTCTATCTTTGGTATGATATAGCAAGATTAAACCCTTTGATTCTAAATGAATGAGAGGAATCATCACAAAGCAAATAATTCTCAATATAGATATGGGGGAAATTTGGGCACATTGTTGGTAGTTAGCAATGAAGGGAGTGTTTTGATTTAGGAGAAAAGAGAACAGAAATGATATAAAAGTTAATTTCCGATTCTTGAATGTTAACAAAGTGGAAGAGGGAGAAATTAGATGTTTCATTTCAGAGTTAAAAAAAATTTGGAACTTAAAATTGCTTTCAGATTCAAACTTTATATTGAACATTTCAATTACCCTGTGTGACATGTGGGCTGATTGTTCTTTCAGAAATAAAATATACAGCAAATTTTCTAAGATTTCTTTTTACATTCTTGAATTGCTATCATTGATCTATAGCTATCTTCGTTTCCTTTTCAAGCTTGTTGATGAAAGTTCTTCTTACTAAGAAAAAGTTTATATTGTGATCACTTATATTTACTAAACTTGGGTAATACAATTACGTGGTTAACATGCCATAGTTTTTGTTTTTTTTTTAATAGAGGAATATAAGATCTATTATTCTTCTTTCTGTACCAAACCAAGGAAACACAGGATCTGTCTCATCCATCAGTAAAGCTGAGTGGCATTTTTTCCAGGCCACAGCCAAGAGATCAAAACCCTGTTACTGCGTGTTTGTTAGAAAGTGGTAGTGTATGCACTCAGCCGGAGACGACCTGTCATCTTTAAAACAAGCCTATTCATCACCAACTATCAATTTCAAGGCCTTCATTGCACCTGCTCTGAGTAACTGTGTATTTACAACTGAAACTTTTGCTCATACATTTATTTTGGGGCTGAGCAAGGTTAGCTCCAGAGAACTGAGAAAAAAAATATCCTACTTAACCCTGCACATTGATCTCCTTTCATTGACGTAACCCTGAGTTGCACGTAAACCAGCCTAACAAGAGACTTTGCTTTTTATACACAGGAGGAAACCCTTCAGCGGGCACGAGAGGAAGAAGAGAAAAGGAAGGATATCACAAGTCATTTCCAGACCACTCTGACAGATATCCAGGCCCAAATTGAACAGCAGAGTGAGCGAAATATGAAGCTGTGTCAGGAGAATACAGAGCTTGCAGAGAAACTCAAAAGCATCATTGATCAGTATGAGCTTAGAGAGGAGGTGAGAACCACATCAAACAACTTAGGGGCACTATATATAGATCCAGATCTGGGCTGTGAAGGTGGGGGACTTGGTTAATAAGAAAGTTATGGCCAGCCCTCTCAATTGATTAATATTTAGGATTGGATTTCTTTTACTAGCCAAAATAAAAACAGGTGGTATTGCAAAAGACCTGGCTGAAAGCCATATGGGATTTCTTTGAAACTGGAATCATTGCAAAGCAAAGGCAATAAATAGGAAGTAGTAGGCCGTGAGCATAGTTATCCTTGAAAATAGTATTTCTCAGCTTTTTAAAAACACTTTCTACAGAGCTAGGAAATATCTCATAGACTCCCTCTTAAGAATCATCATGTCAACTAAATGAACCATCTGTGTTCTATATGCCCCGCAAACCAATAATAGTATTAATAATATAATAATTATAATATTAATGGTATTATTTATTCAGTGCTGAGTTTATGCCAGGAAAGGTGCTGAGTACTGTACTTTACATACAATATGTCATTTCATTGCTTCAACAATCTTATGCATTAGATAATACCATATCCACATTATATGGGTGGGAAGCAGAGGCTGAGATTAAATCACTTACCCATAGTCACAAAAGCCAAAAGAGTTTTGCTTTTAATATTTTACATTAGGGACACTATGAGGATCTTTTATAATTCCAAAATTATATCTTAATATTTAATATATTTTTAAGACTCCAAAAGCCCTCTCAGGGTTTTTATATATCATAATTTACCCCATCCCACCCAAATTTTAAATGTCTGCCTTAAATGTCACAGAACATAATCAGAGTGGCTCTGTTGGCAACATGCTAAGATTTTATCAAGAGAAAAACTGAGCCAATAGCACACGGAAGCAGCAGTTAGGTAAATCAAGACACCCCTCACAGTAAGCCAAAATGCCATGGTATCATTTTATCTTGTCACCAAGATCAATCCTACTCCAGAGTGGAGGTTCAGGCAAAAGCAAAAGGGAAGAAGCTTAAAAAAAAAAAAAAGTCCATACTCTTCAGAGAGAGACCAGATAAGAATGGCCTGATAGACCAGTTGTACATTCTTGAGATTGGTTCTAGATAAGCCCCAAGGCTAGAATCCCATAGGTCCTCTTGCCGATGGGGCCACCTAAGGACCAAGGAATTCTCTATGCTGAAGTAGAATTCAAAGCTTCTCTTCACTAAGCTAGTTAAAAGGTCAAAAGATGTAGAGGAGGCAGGAGCACATTTGCATATCAATTCATCAGTGACCCTTGGCCTTTGTCTTGCCCACCAGAGCTACAGAGTTGAAGTAGGGGGGGTTCCCCCCTGAGTCCCAGACCCTGGGCCACAGGTTGGTCCCCCAGAGCTGCCTCACAACCCTTGAGACAAGAATGTGGAAGAGAATTCACTATGATAAATTGTATGAATATGATTAAAAGCAGTTTTAGACTCACAGAAATCACCAAAATACTGAGTGATGGTGCTGTAGCCCTTGCAATATACATCAGTCTGCCATCCAGCATAATAAGTAGCATCATATCTGGTAGTTACTAAGTTTAGACCACAAAGTTGGGAGCTTCTGGAGCTAACATTACTGAACTCTGGCACCTCTACCTTTTGCAGCCACTACTTTGTAAACTGCCAAATGCAGGGGACTTCACCAATTTATGACTTTTATACAAAGTCGTAAGTGATGCCAGTGCATTTATTCCCCCTGCTGCCCTTCTCTTTAAATCTCAAAACCTGGAGAACATGTGTGTTGATATTACTTTTTTATCTTACATTTCTCAGCACCAGTAATAAGTCAAGCTTGATATGTGCCATTTCTTTTCCCTTAGCATCTGGACAAAATACTTAAACACAGAGAACTGCAACAGAAGCTGGTAGATGCAAAACTGGAACAGGCCCAAGAAATGATGAAGGAAGCCGAGGAGCGACACAAACGCGAGAAGGAATATGTACTTATCAGTGTGCTTGTCTGGTCTGCCTGGGGCTCAGAGAACCTCTGAGAAAGTTGCTTTTGATCAGAATCACAGAACACTAAGCTGATGGAGGGATCCTGAGCTTCCCTAGAGAACCACATTGGCCAGCCCATAGAAGGCACTATACCTATATGGTTTTTGACATAAAATAGTCACACATCCATTCAACAGACCTTTTTCAAACACCTGTCTTATGCCAAGCAGCATCCTAGGTGCTGGGGGATAGCAGTGAGCAAGACCAAGAAGGCCATGTCCCAGCACAGAGACTAGAATCTAACTAGGAAAAGACAGACAATAAGCAAGCAAACAAAGAAGGAAAATTTCAGATAATAATCAGTGCTATTAGGGAAATAAGGAGGAACTGAAACGGGGCAGAAGGAGGGGGCTACTGTAGACGGGGTGACCAGGAGCCAAATTGCATAGCTTTGTAGGCTTGGAAAGTAGTTTGGATTTTATCCTAAAGATACTGAGAAAGTCCTGGTAGTTTTAGCTAAGGAAGTGACATGATCTGCCTGGCATCTGTAACAGATGAATTTGGCTCCTGGGTGGAAAATGAACTGAAGAGGGACAAGGAGGCTACTGCAGCAGTCTGGGGGAGGCATGATGGTGGCTTGGGTTGGGGACGTGGCAGTGGACCAGGGGAGCTGGACATGGATAGAAGTTACCTCTTCAGGCAAAACCAACAGTCAGTGCTCTGAACTTAAGATGGTGACAGTGAGGAAAGGGAAGAGTCAGAGATGATTTCTGAGTTTGGGTTTTAAGAAACTGAGTGGTGGCTCTTAATGACATCTCATTAACCCCAAACATTCCAAAACAGCTGCAGGGCCATTCTCCATATGCGAGAACTGAGGCTTATAGAAGACCTGTGACTTGTTTAAGGTCCCCACATGGCTTAGTGACCAAGATGTGTTGGTTCCACTACCACCATCCACTACCACCACATCACATCTCCAGTGTGTCTGTCTCCAAAGCCTAAGCTCTGTGATTGTACATCACACTCAGAGGTGGGTTTCAGAGGCATGAGTCAAAGTGTGCGTCTGTTGCTGGGGAGAAATTTAAAACTCAATCAGTGGACCAATCATCCAAATTTGGCCATTTAACAATTGATCACGAACTCTGCAATTACCTAAAATCAGACTAGAATCATTTCAATTTGTTAGAATAGTGATTTAATCATAACTTCGGTTTCCAAACGTGGCAACAAAAGGACAAATTTTGGAGAACATAACCTGATGGACATTGGATAATCTCAGATAAGAAGTCCACGGGTTCTTAATAAAAAAGATTAAGTTGGGGCGCCTGGGTGGCTCAGTCAGCCAAGTGTCTGCTTTCCATTCAGGGAATGATCCCAGGGTCCTGGGATCAAGTCCCGCATCAGACTCCCTGCTCAGCAGAGAGTCTGCTTCTCCCTCTCCCTCTGTGATCACTCTTGCTCTCACTCTCACTCAAATAAATAAATAAAATATTTTAAAAAAGAAAAGATTAAGTTGTTAAATCCATCTACAACCTAGCTCTCAAAATAAGAAATAAAGCATTTAATTATTATTCAGAATCCAAGAAAACGGATACTCCACCGTTGGCACAATTATCCTCTTAAGCAAACTATGCTCCCTTCAGGATAGCAGTACCTTTGATATATAACATCAGACATGACAGAATAACTAGGCAGAGCTTCATTTGAAAGAGACGAGGGGCAGTTTTGAGGTGACCCAGCCTTAGCAAGAAACTAGTGTGCTGCCCTATTTTCCTACCCTTGTTTAGCAAAGCAGCAGATTTGAGTCAGAGCCCAAAAAAGTAGCCCCCTCAGTCCTTCAAAGCCGGCCACCTACCCGGGTTCCAGCTGTGATGCTTCTTATTGAAAGTGGTGAAATATCAAGTCAGACCTGGAGGGTTCCCTCATCCCAAGCAGAACAGACAGCCACCTTCCTCCCACTTGGTCAGGGAACCACCCATCTCCACTGGGCTCCTCAGCCTGCTCAGTGGAGCAGGGGCTCAGATGGCCAGAGGGGAGCCCACAGGTCTTGTACTCCACAGCTGCCTCAGCCCTCCATGGGATGGGTTGACTGCACTCCTGTAACAATGAACCTTCACTGCTCGCTGGGAGGCATAGAGGAACAGACATAACCCACTTTACAAATAGAGAGGTTGAGCCACGAGAAAAAGATAAACTTGAATACGAAAAAAGATGCCTCCAAGCTTTTTTAAATGATGACTTTATTGTCTTTTGTTCTGATTACAAAAAGGGGACATTTTTAAAAACAGGAGCAAAGAAAAAGAAAATATAAATCAGCCTATCTTGAAGATAGGCTGAGTACTTCTTAAGCTGATGGCCACCTAATTGACTAGCCAGATTAATCCATGATGTCCACCATTCTCTCTGAAAACACACTAAAGATGCCCACAGCCTGTTAAATCCTGTGGCTAGACAGCCACTCGAGTGTCTATACATGGTTTCCCAAGTTAAGTAAGATGGCACTGACCAAGAATCAGCTTTGCTTTTGTATTATGAAAACCACCAGAATGACACAGAAACTGATGAAATATAAGTGTGAAAAGAAAGAGCTGTTTCTATGAAAACTATGCTTAATGCTTTGAAAGACTAAATGTAGGCAAACAGCATAAACCAATTGTCAAGTTAGATGGGAGTAGCTGTAAAAGACTGGGAGAACGCTCTACAACTCCAGAGAATTATCCAATCAAGCTTCTTCGCAAATATCTTTAGGTCTGCAGGTTCTAGTACTATTATTTAAAAAAGTTAAAAAAAAGGATTATAAATCTTACATGGCACATTATGGACATAATTTTTATAAAAACAGAACAAAATAACAAAAAGCTCCTCTGAATTCCAATCAGAAGACCCATGCCCAAAACAAAGATCACAGCCCTCTATCAAAGCCAATAAATAAACATGCATCTTAAATTAAAATAACATTTTACTATTTTTATAAAGATTTTATTTATTTATTTATTTATTTATTTATTTATTTATTTATTGGGGAGAGAGAGCACAAGCAGAGGGAGGGGCAGAGGGAGAAAGAGGAAGCAGACTCCCTGCTGAGTGCAGAGCCCAACTCAGGGCTCCATCTCACAACCCTGAGATCATGATCTGAGCCAAAATCAAAAGTCGGGTACTTAACTGACTGAGCCACCCAGGTGCCCCAAAAATAACATGTCTTACATATGGTTGCGTGATTTTTATGCCTAGAAACAACGTTTTCAATTTAACCTATCAGCTCTCAGTTCTGACTGTCTTTGATATGAGGGCCTTAGTTGTATTTGAAAAGCTGCCTCGTGGAAGAGGGATAAGACTTATTGTGTAAATCTTCTATAAGATTTGGAATAATAGGTCAAATTTCTAACCCAGTGTTTCTCAAAATGTAATCCATGGAACACCAACATCCAAGCTGTCTTGGGGATTTGCTCTCACTATAGACTTTAATCACACTCTGTACTTCCTAGTTTACATTCTTTGAGAGGGATCTGCATTTTAACATGCTCCCTAGCAGATTCTGATGCATGCGATGGTGGAGAACCGTGGTCTAGGAGAATAACTTTGAGTTACTATAAAGGAACAGCTGCTCACAACAATGACCCAGGTGGGGGTGTTCTGGAGATGTTCAAGCAGATGCTGAATGATGGTTGAGCAGGACTGGTAGAAAAGGTTCCAGAGTTTGGTGGGAGGTTAAATTTTATGTGATTCATGCTTGAGTTGCAGATTATTTTTTCTCTTTTTTATCGATTAGAACCACAAACTTTTAGTGGCGAATCCAACTGTTCAGCTGTTTCCTTAGCTTTCCTAGATACTTTGCGAAGTTCCCAAAATTTTACTTAAGAGGGTTAGTTAGCAAGTCATTAAGTCTTACACACAAATTATTGCCACATGGTGATGTAAAGGGCAATTTGACAGTCTTTCCATGCATTCTCTCTCCTCACAGTTGCTGAACCAGGCAGCAGAGTGGAAACTTCAGGCCAA
>NC_138376.1:107198006-107327127 GCF_054177405.1 Leptonychotes weddellii | reverse complement strand
GTGTGTGTTCTGAGGAGACCACAAGAATCCATATTTCAGACTCAAGAATAAAGGCTCAGGCAACAGATGACTGTATCCATCTTTCCCGTGCCCTTGGGGCTCTGCTCCTTCCGGCAAACGTTCCCTGTGGTGTTCCAGATGAGCATCCCAGGGCTGAGCTGTAAAGGGGCGCTAGCTCCCATGCTGGGAGTCCCAGTGCTACAGGGACTGTAAGTCACAGAGAGCAAATAAACTCACAGAAGGTGAGGAAATCACAAGCCTTCCAAGCTGGGCAGCGGTAATTTCAGATTTGGATAATTCACTTGTAAATGTTTATGTGCGGACTGCTATATGTTTATTCAGAATAAAAAACAAAACCAAAAAACTTGTTCACTACATGAATGAACAAGTTCAATGAATACTTGTTCATTTTTAAAGAGACAGATAAGAAAAATAAGAAACTGAAAATCACAAATCATTATCACTGCAGACAAAAATACAGATAACATTTCCATATCTAAACTTCCTAAAGCAGACTTTTCCAATGTGTGAACCGAATGCAGTGATAATTGTTTTCCCTCAGTAATATAAAATAACCTATCGAAATCATTTTTAAATACTCATTACATAGGAGTTTGAAGCATAATGTTTCTTACTGTTAATAAAACTAAAGGATCCAGAGTTAAAAGATTAAACTCTAGAGTTACAACTCAAGATCATCCTCTAGGTCATCACAGAGCCACCACATCATGGTTGTGAGGTAGGTGGTAGGCAGTGGTCGCTCTCTAACCAGAGGCGGGCGGGAGGAGAGGAGGTGTGACCTCACAGTCCTGGAGACAGTCCAGAGAATCAGGACAGGGCTGCTGGCCCCATCTCTGCCCCATTCGCAGCACAGAGCCTTGAGGGATACAATAGACAATATTTGAAGCTATTCATTGTTCACATCGTTTGTGACAAGCAATGTCTACTCCTCTATACTAAGTGGTGATAATGAACTTGAGAAGGGTATATTAATACCTTAGACTCTGGGCTAGAGAGTCATGTCTTCAGCTAGCATCAGAATCTAGGCCTTTAAAGACCTGTGGAATAAAACATAAAGGTGTGATCCAATATCCCACCAATACCCCCTTAAATTCGAAAAAGCATCTACCAGGAATTTTAGACTTGCCCATGTTCCTCGTTCATCCCTCAATACTGGACTGAGTCCAGAGACCAAGGTCAGAGTCCTGGCTCTTCTGCTCAGAATTTGTCTGACCCTGTGCAATCCATCTGAACCTCCCTACACCTAAATATCTTTGTCTGTAAAATGCATCAGTGATCCCGAGCTGGAGTTCTCTGACCTCTGGGAGGCTCATCACTTTTCAGTATTTCCAAAACACAACAGCATACAAGGCAGCAGCTACGATCTAAAATATAGTTGCTTTTGACATTATATCAGTTCTCCCTCAGCAGCTATGCATGGCAATTATTCACGTGTTTGGTTAAATTTATAAAAGGAAAATGAGTTAATGAATATGTAATATATGCAGTTTGTTTTCAAGTTATGCATGCAAAGCACTTAGCTCCATGCCTGGCCCATAAGAAGCATAATTAATTCAACCAATATTTATTGAGCACCCACTCAGTGCTAGGCAAGGTTCTAGGTGTAGGAGATACACTAATCAATAAGAGAATCAAAAATCCCTACCCAATGAAATTCACAATCTAGTGATAATAATATTAATAAAAATGCTAACAATTAGTGTGTGAGCTAATACAACTATTATTTCATAGGTGAGGATCTACGTAGGGATGTATGAGACAAAAGGAGTCTTTAGTTGCAAAAAAGTTGAAGAACCGCTGGAACAGATGATCTCCAGACCCTGTCCAGCTCTGTTCTTGAATGCAGAGAACGTCCAGAGTTGAAGCCATGTGGCCCGAAGCTGGGTTAACCTAGCCTTCTCCTCTACTGCTTTGTTTTCCATCATGTGGGGCTCTCTGCAAGGACCGTCCCTTGTCTGTCCCTTGTCTTCAAGGCACTTTTCAAAACTCCAATAATAACTTAATCTTCAAGAAGAATATAGAGGCCCCCAAACCCTATGTGTAATCATGTTTAAAGCTCCTCTTCAAAAGTAGCAACATTATATTTTTAAAACCTTTAAACCTGGAGAAACAAAATCTACCACAGGTCAGTGGGCTTAGCCCTTGAACACTTCCTTTGATTTTACAGTTTGTTTGAAGGAGTGGAGCGGTAGGAGACAGAGGTCTTAAGTCCCCGTTTCTACGGTCTGAGCAAGGGAAATAACAAGGACAGATTGTGTTTTACTAGACGAAGTCACTTTCAGCCGTAAGACAACAGCTTGCCAGTGTGCGGCATGGTTTTCACTTAGGGAAGAGATGTCTGGCTCTCAGTTATACAAACCAAGGCAACAGAGTAAATGTCAGACATGATCAATGGGATACAACTGTCACTACAAATAGAGTGTTCATTGGATCGATACAGATGAAGATGGTAGATGTGGAAAGTCAGCAGTACAAACAACCCAGCCACGCGGCCACAAAGATACGGCCCGAGGGGAAAGATCATGGAGTAAATTGTTAAAGACAGCAATCATAGCCTTTAAACCCAGAAGTCCTCACCTTCTGTGGAGAGGATGAGAGGAGATTACTCTGCGACTACTACTATAATTGGACTTGTTCCCAAACCAAATCTCACAAGTTTGCTAAGACAATTCCTGGACACGCTTCTGTTTCCTAAATGCTATGAAAGTTTGTAATTAAAATTCAGTGCTCCATTAAAAGAACGTATGTGTCGCTCACCCACTTAAAACTGAAAATGTTGGGGCAATTGTTGCTATTACTGACCCTAAGAATAGTTTGTTTCTATTTCTGCCTCTGGCAGGAGTACTGTGGATGACCTCTGGATATCCCTTCCATGGTTCTCTGAAATACCAAAACAAGAGCAGGAATATGACACGTGAAACCAAACATGCATCATGTCAGCGTAATAGTGAGAGGGGAGGTACTACCAAGCAAACTGGCATAAAGTAAACAGGCAGTGCCCATTTTTAGTTAGTGTAGGTAAAGAGTGTTGGAGTTGGTTACCTGAGGAAAGTGTAATCCACACAGATTTTGCCACCTACAACAAAGAGGTCAAATAGGAAGAAAAGCTGAGTACGAAAAACAGTTCTAGAAGGGAAATGGGGACTTAACTGTTTCCTGGGTGTCGAGTTTCAGTTTTGCAAGCTGAAACAGTTCTGGAGATTGGTTACACAACCATGTGAACAGAGTTAACAACACTGAACTGTGCACTTAAAATAGTTGAGATGGTAAATCTTACATTACATGTATTTACCCTAATTAAAAAGAAAGAAAAAAAGTTGAGGGAAGAAAAAAAACGGTCACTAGAAAAAGGCCAGGAGAAGTGGTAATGAAAGGAGACACCGCTTCCTGGCACTCTGGGTGTGTCTGCCTTCTCCATGCCACAAGAAAACATGAGGAAAGGAAACAAAATCTGCCCAACGTATACACCCAAACGAGCATTTTGCCCAAAGAAAGGGCAGAAGCTGAGCAAGCTGGGTGCGGTTGCCCCCGCTGATGCTGACAAGGTTGTGCCCGGGAGGTGGATGGCGCATGCGCCCAGTCGGGCTCCTCCTGTGGGCCTCCTGGGGCTCCAGGGCCGCAAGGGCGGGTTTGGGAGGACTTGCTCAGGAGACCGGAGTATCTGTCACCCTCCTGTAACTCTGCAGCAATTACTGAGAAGTGTGGAAAAGACAGGAGAGAAAGTCAGAAAAAGAGGCTTAACAGAGACCTGACCAGGAATGCAAATGAACAGATTTTGTAATAAAAGGTGAAGAGGATCAGCCCGGAGTAGCTGTTCCTACCCTAGACTGCTAGATCATGTGCAGTATAGGTAGCCAGTCCCATAGAAGCCTATGCTCGGATTAAGGAGCTTGACCTACTCATGGGCCCTGAAATCAATTCAGTGGATCCCAGCCAGTACTTTGGAAAAAATGAAACAGAATTAAATAGAACAGGTCAAGAGTGTGTTGCACATAATGAGTTAATGAGTAAGGATTGTCTTATGCGCTGTGTGTGTGCGTGTGTGTGTCTGTGTGTGTAAAACCCTGGGGTACCCTCCTGGCCATGACTTCCCTGATGCTCCTTTACTCAATCTTCTTTAATCTGTGTGCCAAGGAATCACGAGAAACAAATTTTAGGCCACCAGAGTTGCCCTGTCACATATTCACAAAGCTAAGGTGTGATTTCAAGATGATGGCCAGCCATTGTTTGACTTCTCTTTGGAAAATCTATCCTGTGGAAAGATTTTATATTATCATTTCGTTGTTCTTGTTTACTGTGGTAAAATCTCTGCTATTCTAAAACATTTGAGAATAAGCCATTCTAGATAAGCAGATTTTCTGGGTTCTGGGGGTTGAGTCCCATACTCTCTCTACCTCTCACCCCCAAGACTGAGAACTCTCCAATCTACTGGTTTCCAGTCAGTAGTTTTTTTCTGCTTTCAAAATGAGTGTCACAGGTACCACCAGCTAGTCATTCAGTGCCCAGTTGAGGAGTTGGAGCTGCTCCAGGCATTCAACAGTACCAAATACTCTTTGAAAATGCAGGCTTGGGGCGCCTGGGTGGCTCAGTCGTTAGGCGTCTGCCTTCGGCTCAGGTCATGATCCCAGGGTCCTGGGATCGAGCCCCGCATCGGGCTCCCTGCTCGGTGGGAAGCCTGCTTCTCCCTCTCCCACTCCCCCTGCTTGTGTTCCCTCTCTCGCTGTCTCTCTCTGTCAAATAAATAAATAAAATCTTAAAAAAAGAAAAAAAAGAAAATGCAGGCTTTACTAACGTGTATCATCCATATTAAATCTCCATTCACTCAAAGCATGCTATTCTAAAATCATTTTCAAAAGCAAAATTTTATTATTGCATTCCTGTCACTAGCAACACACTCTCCTTTCCTGCCCTGCTTTATTCCTACCCCAAATGCAACCCTTGGAATAAGGACGTAGATAGAGGTACAAGGTACTACTCCCATGGTGAGCCACACACTTGCCAATGCTAGCCCATATGATGTTTGATATTCTATGCATATTAGAAAAGGCATTTCTTCCTCAAGACTCATTCTTTCCATCTGTAGAAAATTGGTATAATAAACTGGTTTTGATGAAAAGGGACATTTAACTGCTATTGGCTAGAACACTGTATTCAGAAACATACAAAACCAACATGACTAAAATGCAAATGGCGGCTGCTCAGTGGGGCACAGCTGTATAATGGCAGCCACCCATGTCTGGTCCACCTTTCCTACCACTGCTTTTCATTTGTCTACATTCTCACTCCCTTCAAGACCAAGTGCAAGGCTCGCCTTCTCCACAAAAACATGGCTCACATGATCACCTGCCCTGCTCCCTTCCTTCTCTGACTGGCACTATCCTTAATGGAGTTGGCACTTTGTATTCACTGTCCCACAATCAAGTAGTCTATGAGATTATCTTCCTATCAGGAGCAGAAGTCTCTCAAAAACAGTAGTCACGTGTTAAATGCTTTTGTACATAGAGTCAATGCGTATATTCAGTGCTCAATAATAGTTTGTTGGTAAAAGTTTTGACATAATGAAATGGTGATGACATGTCATTATTTCATTTTTTCCTTAAAGATGTACTTCACTCATACTCACTGACTTAGGTTGTTCTCATAGTAAATAAAATAACTGAACATATTACTAACATTGTATTGAGAATTCCCTCAAGTCATTGTTCTTTTCAGATAATGAACAATGACATGTTGTTTTGTCCTGGAAGCATTCTGAAAGCAGCCCTAAAATAGATCCACTCTTTCCCCTATTTACAGCTTACTCTGTACTCTGGAAGGTTTGAAGAGTTCCAGAACACACTAACAAAAAGCAATGAGGTGTTTGCCACTTTCAAACAGGAAATGGATAAAGTGAGTATTATCCCCCCACAAAATCCTGCATTTTCTGTTTTGACAGGCAATTCTCCTTTGGATTCATTTTTCTCTCAAGATACTTCAGTGCATTTCATGAAGTAATGAAACACTTATACATGCAAATG
The DNA here is from genome assembly GCF_054177405.1 of Leptonychotes weddellii. Classification (NCBI taxonomy): domain Eukaryota; kingdom Metazoa; phylum Chordata; class Mammalia; order Carnivora; family Phocidae; genus Leptonychotes; species Leptonychotes weddellii. The sequence goes on along the minus strand of NC_138376.1, from coordinate 107,321,089 downwards.
AGATTTTAGACTGTATTTTTTTTATTGGTAAGTATCTGGTAAATTAATCTCAGGAAGAGTCCAAAAACGCTAGGATACATTTTCACTCTGAGAAAGAATATTTTCCTTTTCTAGTCCATCAAGAGCTAAATAAAAAAAGAAAGAAAAAGGAAAAAAAAAAAAAAAGACAAGAGCTGGCAATTTAACATTATGTTGTTTATACTAAATTTTTTGAAAAATCTAATTTTTAAAGATTGAAAAAACTTTCATACAAATATGCAAGAGGAGAATTTTAGAGTAGAAAAACCATTTCATACAATCCTTCTTAGAAGAGAATATATGTAGTATGTTATAATTGGCAGAGCCTTGAATGAGAAGGAAGCCTGAATTCAAATTCTGGGTGTGTTGTCACTCCTCAAGTAGCACTGGGCAATCCACTTAACTTCCCTCCAATTTTATTTTTCTTATCTATACATTAAGATACCATTTCCCTTGCCTACTTCACAAGATTGTGAAGTTCAAATATAAATTAATGTATTTTTAAAGGGTTTTAAACTTTCTTCTACCCTTTTACAAATATAAGGTGCTAAATATTATTATTGCACATAATGTTTAAATTTTATTCAATCCAATATTTTCCCAAAATAAAATTAGCATCAGAATTGTGTTTCTTAACAGGCACTGGCATTAACCTTTTTTAAGTGCACAAAGAATCCTTTTAAAGCATTTTCTTGGGGTGCCTGGGTGGCACAATCAATTAAGCATCTGCCTTCAGCTCAGGTCATGATCCCAGAGTCCTGGGATCGAGGCCCACGTCAGGCTTCCTGGTCAGCAGGGAGTCTGCTTCTCCCTCTCCCTCTGCTCATACTCTCTCACTCTCTCAAATAAATAAATAAAATTTAAAAATTTTTTTCTTAAAATTATATGATAAATTTCACAATTCAATGAACAAACATAAATAGGCCGACACTTGTTAAAATTACTACTTTCCTACTCCAAGATGAATCTATTTTTCAAAAATCTTTTTTCACTATAGTGTGTTAAGATTAGAATAAATATTAGAGCAGAAAAGTGTTTTTACTTATTTCAAAATTAGTTTTGATATTGGAATAAATATTAGAACAGGAATTTTTAATCTGGAATTTATTTATAGACTTTTAAAGTCAACTTGAGAATTAGCACACACACAAAAAACTGATGTGCATATTGCATTTTTTTGAGTGTGGTTCCATAGATTTCATCAAATTCTTAAAGAGGTTGATGACTTTAAAAAGTTTCTAAACCACTAACTTGGTTAAGAAATGATCAAAATTAAAAACCATTCAAAGCTCCCCTAGCTTCTCTATAGAGCCCAGGGGCTGACAGCCTGGGCCCAGCCTCTGGCCTCCAAGCACACACCACCTCAGACAGCATGGCACAGAGCCAGCAAGTGCCCAGGTGTGGTTCATCCAGAGAAACTGCACCCGATTATATGCCTGACCTTCACTTCATCCAAGCAGAGCAGAGATCTAACAAACAGTTTCAGGTTTAAAAAAGATGGGCTGCATTTTATTAACTTCTGTATCCCCTACACCCAGCTCCTTACTGATGACCAGCAGACACTCTGTGTATGTTGCATTAAATGGAATGAAATAACTCTAGTCCCACTCTTCTGCTAATTCACCTGAATATTCTTCCACCTCTCTGAACCTCAGTTTCCCCAGTGATAAAGTGAAGGTGAAAACAGAACCTTCCTTTTGGGGCTGTTTCAAGGATGGAATGAATAATGCATGTAATCACATTCTATGAATCCCACCACACTCTACAAATGTGATGACAGAGGGAGCAGAAAGATGGTGGTGGAGTATGAGGACCCTAGACTCACCTCATCCTACAAACACAACTAGGTAGCTATTAAATCACCCTAAATACCCCAAAAATTGACCTGAAGACTGACAGGATGAACTCTACAACTAAAGCGAGAGAAGAGGCCACATCAAAGAAGGTAGGCAGTGCAGAACCATGGTTCAGGGGAGAAACAGATTGCAGCTGCTGTGGAGGGGAGGGAGCTGTGGTCGTGGAAAAGGGTGAGAGAGAGAGGAGCACACAGGGAAATGCACAAGGAGAACATTTCCCCAGAGTCATTGGCTTAGAAAATGAGAGGGGCTGAATTATGAGTTCTTGCAACCAGTGGGTCTTAAAGCCTGGAGTTTTAAAGGTCAGCAGTCTTGACTGGAGAGAAGCAGGCAAAAATCCCAGGGTAGACAATGTGGAAATGGCGATGTGAAGAGCACCTGGGGCACACAGTGGGGAGATTATTCCCACTTTTCAGAGTGTGTCCCTGAGGGGAGCATTCATGGAAACACCTCTCCAGGAACACAGGAGCTGGCCAGCACCATTTCCCTCCTCTGCCCCTCAGCATAAACGTAGAGCCACCTGCAGGAAGCAGTGCAGCATGGACACCGGCCACCACAGCACACACTGGAGACCTTCCCTGAAGCACCAGGCTCTGGGCACTACATGACCTCCTCTTTATAAGGCCATTACCTTCAGGAGCAGGAGACATAACTGGCCTTTCTAATGCAGAGAAGAAGACAGAGACTTAGACAAAATGTGAAGATAGAGAAATTGATCCAAAATGAAAGAATAAGATGAGACCACAGCCAGAGACCCAAGCGAAACAGATATAAGTAACATGCCTGATGGAGAACTTAAAGCAACAGTCATAAGAATACTCACTGGCCTTGAGAAAAGAATAGAAAACATCAGTGAGACCCTTACCACAGAGATGAAAGAGTTTGAAAAGAATCAATCAGAGATGAAGAATGCAATAAATGAGATTGGAAACTGGCTTGTTGCAATAAACAGCAGGCTGGGAGAAGCAGAGGAACAAATTAGTGACCTGGAAGACAAAGTCATGGAAAGTAAAGAAGCTCAACAAAAGAGAGAAAGAAGAATTATGCAACATGAGAATCAACTCAGGGAACTCAGTGACTCCATCAAATATTTGTATTGGAGGAGTCCCAGCAGAAGAAGAGAGAGAAAGGGGAACAGAAAATTTATCTGAGGAAATAATAGTTGAAAACTTCCCTAATCTGAAAATTTCCCTAAGGAAACAGATACCCAGATCCAAGAGACACAGAGAACTCCCATCAAAATCAACAAGAGCAGGCCAACACCAAAACATACTGTAATTATGTTTGCAAAATATAGTGATCGAGACAAAGTCCTTAACTTACAAGGGAAAATCCATAAGGCTAGCTGGAGAGTTCTCAACAGAAACTTGGCAAGACAGAAGGCAGTGGCATGATACATTCAAAGTGCTGAATGGGAACAGAAATCTGTTGCATTTTTATACACCAATAATGAAGAAGCAGAAGGAGAAATTAAGAAAACAATCCCATTTACAAGCACCAAAAACTATACGATACCTAGAAATAAACCTAACCAAAGAGGTAAAAGACCTGTACTCTGAAACTATAAAACACTGATGAAAAAAATTGAAGATGACAGGGGCACCTGGGTGGCTCAGTCGGTTAAGCCTCTGCCTTTGGCTCAGGTCATGATCCCAGAGTCCTGAGATCGAGCCCCACATCAGGCTCCCTGCTCAATGGGGAGTCTGCTTCTTCCTCTCCCTCTGCTGCTCCCCCTGCTTGTGCTCTCTTCGGTGCTCTCTCCTCTCTCTCTCTCTCAAATAAATAAATAAATTCTTAAAAAAAAAAAAGAAATTGAAGATGACACAAGAAATGGAAAGACATTCCATGCTCACGGATCAGAAGAACAAATATTGTTAAAATGTCTATACTACCCAAAGCAAACCTACACATTTAAAGCAATCCTTAACAAAATACCAACAGCATTTTTCACAGAGCTAGAACAAACAATCCTAAAATTTATATGGAACCACAAAAGACCTCAGATAGTCAAAGCAATCTTGAAAAAGAAAAACAAAGCTGGAGGAATCACAATTCCAGAGTTCAAGTCATATTACAAAGCTGTAGTAATGAAAACAATATGGTACTGGCACAAAAACAGACACATAGATCAACAGAACAGAAGAGAAAACCCAGAAATAAACATACAATTATACGGTCAATTAATCTTCGACAAAGCAGGAAAGAATATCCAGTGGGAAAAAGAATGTCTCTTCAATAAATGGTGCTGGGAAAACCAGACAGCAACATACAAAAGAATGAAACTAGACCACTTTCTTACACCATACACAAAAATAAATTCAAAATGGATTAAAGACCTAAATGTGAGACCTGAAACCATAACAATCCTAGGAGAGAACACAGGCAGTAACTTTTTTGACACTGGCTGTAGCAGCTTCATACATATGTTTCCTGAGCCAAGGATAACAAAAGCAAAAATAAACTATTGGGACTACATCAAAATAAAAAGCTTCTGCACAGTGAAGGAAACAACCAACAAAACTAAAAGATAACCTATGGAATGGGAAAAGATATTTGCAAATGACATATCTGATAAAGGGTTCATATCCAAAATATATAAAGAACTGTTAAAACTCAATACCCAAAAAATGAATAATCCAATTAAAAAATAGGCAGATGACATGCAAATGGCCAACAGATACATCTTCTTTTTGCAAAGAAGACATGCAAATGGCCAACAGATACATGAAAACGTGCTCAATATCACTCATCATTAAGGAAATACAAATCAAAACTACAAGGAGGTATTATCACACTAGTCAGCATGGCTAAAATTAACAACTCAAGAAACAACAGATGTTGGCAAGGAAATGGAGAAAGGGGAACCCTCCACACTATTGGTGGGAATGCAAACTGGTGCAGCCACTGTGGAAAACAGTATGGAGTTTCCTCAAAAAGTTAAAAATAGAACTACCCTACAATCCAGCAATTGCACTACTAGGTATTTACCCAAAGAATAGAAACATACTAATTCAAAGGGATACATGCACCCTGATGTTTATAGCAGCATTATCTACAATAGCCAAATTATGGAAACAGCCAAATGTCCATTGAATGATGAATGTATATAGAAGATGTGATATATTTATATATACAATGGAATATTACTCAGCCATAAAAAAGAATGAAATCCTGCCATTTGCAACAACATGGATGGAACTAAAGAGTATTATGCTAAGTGAAATAAGTCAGTCACAGACATGTGATTTCACACACACGTGGAATGTAAGAAACAAAACAAACGAGCAAAGGGAAAAAGAGAGAGAGAAAGGCAAACCAAGAAATAGACTCAACTAGGGAGAGCAAACTGATGGTTACCAGAGGGGAGATGTGTGGGGCAATGGCTGAAATAGGTGATGGGGATGAAGTAGGGCATTTGCTGTCAGGAGCACCGGGTGTTGTAGGCAAGTGTTGAATCACTATATCATACAGCTGAAACTAACATTACACTGTATGATAACTTACTAGTATTTAAATAAGAACTTTTTTAAAAATGTAAAGACTGAGAAAATAGAAAGCTGCTTTTGTGTAGCTACTTCTCAGGTGTGCCCAGATAGTATCAACATTTTAATGGCTAAAGAGCCCGTCCAGCTTCCTCACTGATAGTCTCCTATTCAATAATGTAAAAAATCTAAATTTCAAGCTTATTCTTGTGACTAAATAAAGCTACTTTTACTTTAAACTAAAGAAAATGCAGTGACAAAACAGGGTGGACCTAAGGAGCTTCCTTCTTCCTGAATTGGCTCTGGTGCAAATAAGTTTGCTCGCCACTGACTTAGATGATTCAGAAATAAATATGACTCTCCCACTCAATCTTCATTCCTCGACATCAGACCTGTTTGCTTCAACAGCTAGTAACAAAAGGACTTTTCTTGGCGTCACATATGGAACTAATAGCTTTTTTGACATATTAAGTCTTCAGAATTAACATTAAAATACTCAACTTTTTGTAGACAACTAAGAAAATGAAGAAGTTAGAGAAGGACACAGCCACGTGGAAAGCCCGGTTTGAGAACTGTAACAAAGCTCTGCTGGACATGATTGAAGAGGTAAGAAGACTTCCCCCCAGCTTATTTTCCCCCATCTAGTCCAAATAGTTGTACTCAGAAGATAATTATTACCTAATAGTACAAATTATTATCTTTGAAAAAGAGCTGATTTTTTTTTCTGAGACATGACATATGAAATTATAATAAAAATAGAGCAAAAAAATAGAATTGGGTCCAGTCTCACAAAGAGCTTTGTGACCCTAAGTCACATGCCTACTTGCCGGGTCCAAAGCTGTCCTCAAATCAGCTCCATGCCTGCTCGACTGCATTCCTTAAAGACAGGACAAGCGTCTTACTTGTCTTTGAATTTCCCCAGTGCCTGGCACAGAGCAGGTGCAGAATATATTAGTGAGTTGATTTGAACATATGAGAGAAGACACCAGCCGGAGCACCCAGGGTATGTACTACTTTATAGACAGATATGGGGATGTATTGTTTAATTCTTCTAACAGGCATTTAATTACGGTAGTATGTCAGGCTCTGTAGATGTTGACCCAAAGATACGTGGCCCTGAATCTGAAAGGCAGATTTTACAGGCAAAGGTCTCTCCATGTGAACAAGCAAAAAAAAAAAAAAAGAAGTCTTAAAGGGTACAAAGTAGCACAAGGGTGGAGGCAAGGAGTAAGATGATTAGGAACGATTTCACACACAAACACACCAACATTTCTACAGAAAAGGAGGAGAATGGAATAGGTTGAGCAAGCAGCATCATGAATTAGTGTGTGGGAGTTTCTGTCATTATAATTACTGTTCTAACAATTCATCCCAAATTGCAACCAGTTCCAAAGAGATGAGCTTATTATTCACCAACATAAATCAAACAGTTGCTGGATTCCCATCTAGCAGTTTATCTATAGTCTAGATGAGCCACTGCTGACAGCCAGGTCCCCCTCCATCTCATTCATTGTGCTACTGGAAGACGTCTAAGTCCTGGAAGCAGAAAATGCATCTTACTTAAGATATTGGAGGCCTTGGGCTGAAGCAGAGAGAAGTTTTGCCGTCTTTCTCTCCCAAAGAAAAGGATACAGTGATTAAAGTTCTACCAGAGTCTCACACACTAATGGAGAAACTGCAGTGATGCCCCTGGCCAGGTGTCTGTTCAGCCACCTCTCTGAGGCCCCAGAGGCAGGTAGACAGATTCCTGGACAAATGGTTTTGCTTGTCTCCAGACAGCGTCCTGGCAATTTAACTTTGTTGTTTTATGCTTTTTTGCTTTTTCTATTGTTTTCAAATCACAGAAAGCACTGAGAGCTAAAGAATATGAGTGCTTCGTCATGAAAATCGGGAGGCTGGAGAACCTCTGTCGAGCTTTACAAGAAGAGAGAAATGAACTCTACACGAAAATTAGAGAGGCAAAAATGCCTCAAAAGGATGACCGAAGTCAGCACACCTCCGACGAGGAGCCCGAGTCCGCTGTGTCTGAGCGGGTGGGGGTTGATGCGGAGGAAGCCGAGAGTGTTCACAATGCTGTGAAAAATCTGGCCACAGCCTTCATGGCCATTCATCAGTCAGAGTCGACCCTTGACCAGGCCAAAGAAATCCAACCAGAATTCGGCAGTCCTCAAGGGGATGGTGACTCGGCCCTCCAGGAGCCGGCACAACCCCCTCTGAGCCCTTTGTGCCATTCAGAGAGTTCCCTGCCTCCCCCAACTCCTCAGGCGGAAGCTGAAAGAGGCCATGAGGCGGAACTGCCCCCCAGGCCCGGGAATCCCCCCCTGGGGTCGGGAGCAGAGGCCCAAGACCGGGGTCCCCTTGCAGCAGTCCAGGCTGATCAGCCGCCCCACAAGCCAGAGGCAGAAGCTTCTAGTCAGGCCCGGCCGTCCCCCGCCGAGGCTTCCCTACCCGCGATGGAGGCAAACGGTCCTGCTCCACCACCCACGGCAGCTGAGCAGATGCCAGCTGGGGTGCTTGGATGTGGGCCCAGCAGGCCGCCGCCCCCACCCCCACCGGACACAACAGCAGGGGGGCTGCCAGCAGGGGCCTCAGAGGGGCCCCAGCTGCCCCAAGTGGCCGACAGCAACCTAGAAGGAGTAGACTAAGCCTCATGGTGCCTTCCGAAGCTCTTCTTCCCGACGTTCCATCTCCATCATAACAGCTTGTCTTCTGAAAAGGCATTAAGGGCTAAGGATGTCTAAGGGAAGAGACTTGATTAGAATCAAGACATTTTCAAATCTTACGCAGAACACATTCAGCCTGTGCTATTTGTTCTCAATTTATCACTGATTTGGAGCTTTTCTATTTAACGCGGGTTGATGGTATAATTTTCCCAAATGGCAACAGAACATACAAATAGAAAATTCATATTAGTTTTCCACTGAGATGGTATTTATTTCAACTTCTTAATCAACAGTAAGATTTGGAGTTTCAAGACTTCCACTACAATTTAGAAATACAGAAAATGTGATGTTTCATTTTATTTCCCTATATAGTTTTAGTAAGTTCCAAAGTAAGTAATGGATGTCCAGGTTCCATTTAAGCATTATATACATAATATATGCATACATGTGGGTGTGCGTGTATATATATATACATATATGTATCTATGTCTGAATATACACATATGTGTGTGAATATATACATATGTGAGTTTATGCACCTATATATACATGTGTATATTTTATATATATGTATACATATGTGTGTGTGTGTGTATATATATATATAAAATACATACACCTCATTCCTTTTTGGAGTTGTCTCATGCAAAATATTTAGATGGTAATAAAAAAACATCTCTTACTTGCTTGGGATGAGAGTAGATTAATGCTCTATGAATCAGAAGTAGGTTCAGAACGCAAGTATTTAGGCCATGTAATGTTGGGCAAAAACAAGTAACTGAATGGTAGATCAATAAATCCAACCTGTTGATCAAATGACCGAAAAGCAGTTGGGCCGATTGCGAGTGTGCAGAACCCACAGACACGCAGGTGCCACAAGAGGTCCTAAACAGAAAAGGGGAACAGTCGCAGCTGTAGATTGCTCGCCTCCTCCAGCTGCCGCTCAGACACAACTCAGAGCACTGCTTTGCTACCCCGCATGGTGAGGCAGGCACTCTGTGGCTACCTGCACGGAAAGTTCTGGAAGTGGGAAGCAAGCCAGGGCATGGAGGGATTGAGGGTCCCCAGAGACGAGGCAGTGCTCTTACCCCCTGCCCCCTGTGCTACGGGAGTCTTAAGAAAGAATATTCACCTGGCCCTGCCAAGTTCCCAGTTCCCTCACTGTCATCTACTGCTCTCTCTCCAGAGGGGCTCCCACCACTTCTTGCTGTCACGGCTTTAATCTATATTCTCAAAGCACCTGCACCTTTTTTCGAAACCCCCACCCCGGACTTTGCAGAAAATTATACCCGGCCTTCATCTCAATTACTGCTAACTAAAAGCTATTATTTTTCCAAAACAGAAGTCCACACAGGGTCTCAATATGAGTAATGAGGCATACAAACCAACACGTTATCTGCTTTGTGGAATTCTCTACCAGGAATAAATGGGGCCCTACTCTAAAGGTTTTGAAAAATAGGTGAGGACTCAGAAGAAGGCAAAAGCTAGAGACACCTGGGGTTGTCTACATGAGTATTACATTACCATTGCTGGACAAGAACCTCTAACACCGCTGAGAGCATAAATCACTCGACCTAGGGTAGAAGGAGGCTGGAACAAAGAAACAGGAAGCAAGGGAGGACAGGAGGGCAAAGGAGAGAGGAAGGGGGAGAGGAGGGAGAAAAGGAAAAAAAGGTCTAACCCAGCCCTACCTTAAAAGTTGAATTCAAGTAGAAAAATGGATGAAAGCAAGATTCTCTACTGTTCATCCAGAAAACCGTTCTTTAGTGTCACGTGTGGCTTTCTGCCAAGGAACACGAAGTGCTTGTAGGCAGCAACCATATGCTCCAAGAATTGTAAACTGCATAAAATTTGTTTGAAGTAGACAGTGAGGGTAATAACAAAATGCTAATCAAGAAAAAAAGCATATCACTATTTGAGAACCCACGTATTTTTATTTATTTTTTTTTCCATGGATCTTTAAAGGCTCGAAATACTATAACCACAAATGATCCAGCCAAATTCAACATTACTGGAAATCTTCGAGATTTAAACATTAATTTAATTCACAGCCAAGTACTCACCACAACAATCCAGGAGGGTCTCCTTGCCCACTATTTACAGAAGCTAAACTTCCAAGAATGGAGTAAGATTAGATAATCATAGTAAAGTCTCAGTCTGAATGTTTCGCAAGACAAACAGGCAGGAGAGGAGCCAAAATCTGGTAAATCAAATATTCTAATACCCAAATTCTTTTTTTTTTTTTCATCCAAAAAGCTTTCACAGCAACACATTACGCACTACTGTGTATATCTTGGGCCGAGTTTCAATGCAATACCTTGCCTAAACTTTGCAAAGCTTAATATAGGCTCTGGAAGGATTATTTTAATATTCAAAGAATGTTTTATTATAGTCCTCTGTGTTAAAATTCAGCCTTACTAATTATAACAATAATTTGTAAGACCTGAAAGAGTAAGGAATTTCTTCATTATCAAGTTCACGTAGCTCTTTCTAGAGATGCCAAGTCTACTTTCCAGAAACACCAGCATTGTTTACGCTTTCTAAATTAAATAACTCTGATTTATGTATCTATTAAAGTTACTTCTCTTCCTGAATGCCTACTTTTGTTACTTCCATGTGTCAATAATACCTAACAAAGAGTATGGCTTTAAATCGTTGTTGGTTACATTTTTGGTCTCTGAGTCGAATGTACATATAATGCAAACTTTGAACACCTTGGCGTGTGTGTGTGTGTGTGTGTGTGTGTGTGTGTGTGTGTGTGGTGAGAGAAAGAGAAGGAGGGAAAGAAGGGAGAGAGAACACGAATGCCCAGAACTAGTGAGAGAGCAAAAGCCCAGCTCCTCTGCCTGGCCCTCAGCTGCCCACAGAGATCACATGGCCGATGTTTCTCCTTGGTGCCCGACTCCAGTGAAACTGTTTCCACAGGTTGCTCGGCCATGTGAGCTCTCAGAAACACTCTGAGGAGCAAGGGAGCGGGTGAGGAAGGTGTCAGCTCATTGTATCTCTACCTGGTCCTTCTAACTGCTCCAAGAGTTTCCCTAGTAAGACCCCAAGAGTCCTGACTGTCCTGCCTTTTGCTTATTCTCTCTTCCCAGTCTATACGGATCCAGGAAGGGTTTCTTGAACAAACCATTTCCTAGTATGCTTGGAGAAGAGAAATATTTAGCTAAAATGGAAAAAAAAGATTAAACCCTGCTCTTAAGGCTGTTTTTGCTCCTTTTTGCCTGGTATAAATACACATTTTTTTTAAATGAGCTATTTTTTTAAGCGTGTATTTATTTATTTATTTATTTGTCAGAGAGAGAGAGAGCACAAGCAGGGAGAGCAGCAGGCAGAAGAAGAAGCAGACTCCCCACTGAGCAGGGAGCCTGATACAGGACTTGATCCCAGGACCCTGGGACCATGACCCAAGCCGAAGGCAGACGCTTAACCGACTGAGCCACCCAGGTGTCCCTAGATACACATTTTTTAAATAGCTCTCTCATTCTCTCTTTTCTTTTCTTTTTTTTTTTTTTTTGAGACAATAAAGTATGTATTTGCTCCAAAACTGAAGCTGCTTTTCAGTAAGACTAAGATGTAGTTAGAGAGAAATCATTTCAGGAAAATGTCCTCAGCTCCTTCTCCTCTAACCAACAGCTAAATCCAGTATTTGGGAAAAATAAAAGTAATTTAAAATGTAAAGAATTGGGGTACCTGATGGCTCAGTTGGAACATCATGAGACTCCTGACCTCAGGGTCATGAGTTCAAGCCCCACATTGCATGTAGAGCTTACATAAAATGTAAAGAATTCCCTAAAAGAAAATAGGAAATAAAAATGATGAGTCTGGTCTCTAAAATTTGTTGCCATCATAAGCTGGCAGGTAAGATTTAGGGTACAAGTAGGGTATATGGGTAAATTTTCACAAGGTTTAAACCATTTATATTTCTGTACTTTACAACCTAAAAATTAAAGTTATCATTAGATCAACCATGAGGGCATTCCATTGGAATAGAAGCATTCATAAATGATAGCACTAAAGATTTTTCTTAGTCTTGTGAAGCCATATCTTCCATACTTGAAGTGGTCTCCTTGGTGGTATTCCCAAGAGAAGTTCTACAAATACCAGTTGCTGCTGCATATGTGTGTGAATGTTCCCACATACACATACACACATGGTGCACATAAACACATGTGTACAAAATTTGTCCTAGATTTGATGCTGTTCCTGTCGGTGAGTTTACACCTGTATTTTCAAAGGTTATTACTATTACCTTTCCTGACAAGGACAAACTATGAGAAGAAATCATTTCCTGTATAAAGAAGGACATTTGATAGAAACACTTCATTAGCAAAATAAACCTACAAGTTCATTGATTCATGACACAAAAAATCATCCACCGAAGCTGATTCATTCTACCAGGAGATAAGAAACAGGATCAATGTTTTACAAAGTGATATATCATAATGTTCAATTACCTCATGTCATAATTAAAACATACCGAGGTATAAAACTCCTTATTTCAGGGCTGACAGTCAGTATGACATTTTATGTCAAATAACACAAAACCACCACAGAAGACATTATGTTAAGAGAGGGAAAGTAGGGAGAAAAAGAGACTTTCAATGTGAGAGCTCATACAAAAATGAAAAATAAAAAAGATAAAACTTTAAGAGCAATAAAAGGCAGAGGCACATGAGTCGGTGGGCCCTTTTGTGAAAGCAAGATGCCACCAGAGGGCAAGAGCCATAATCCTCCCTGCGGCTTCTTACGGACATGTTTCTCAGCGCGGTTGCTTTGGTGTTTTTCTTCTTGTTTGCCTTTCTTCTAAAATAATAAATGCATTCTTTTCAGTAAAAAAAATAATAAAATTACATCATGGGACATGTAGAAAACAGAGAAAAGAGACAATTACCCCTAATTCCATCACCCTAACTTAACCAGGATCAGCATTTGCTCTATCATCATATATTTTATATCTCTCTTTTTAATTTAACACGATGTTAGTCTTTGGAGAAGGGAACAGTAGTTCAACTGAGAGTAATAGCTATGAGCTGCTGCCAAATTTGAGTCTTTACACTATGTATTCAAATCGTACACACTTTACCATACAAACATGGAAGCATATTATGTTATTTATAGAATAAACATGATTATGCAAATACAAATATACAGCATTCTCGCATGTTCTTTGGAAAAGTCGTGCTATGCCTTGAACTTGGATGTTCCACCACATGTATACACATTTCCAAGCAAATCTGGATATAGCTAGAGTGAACTTAACGCAGCTCAAAAAAGAAATTAATAAACAACCAACTCTAGAGACATACAAATGTGGTAGCTGAGAAAATAAGAGAAAGGGTCAAACTCTGGTTTATGAAGTGACAAGAAACATATGATAACACCACAAATCATAGCATTGGCTAAATAAAGGTCAACGTTCTAAAATAAATCTACACTCTTCAACATTAACGAGACAGTTAGTGCTTTTGTTGCTCTCATGGGATGACAGTCACCAACATTGGCCATAGTGTATCTATTAAATAGGGCTAGGCTAAAAACCAGTGTGAACCTGAGATTGATCTAACATCTGCCAGGCAGATGCAACCAGCTGTGGAGTACTCAGAGGTCCCATACACTAAGAAAATTTGAAAGTCAGCGTTCAAATTTATAGGAATAGCACAACAAGGATGCCTTTCATCGTGCCCAAAGTCATGAGGTTAAACATACGTCAGATATGATATCATAGGCTAAATTTATTAGAATACAGCAAAGCTCTGCCCAAACCAGTGTAATCCCTCCAGACTATTGTAATGCTCTGTGTAAAGAAATTCATGTTCAATCACTTGTTTTCTTCACATTCTTATCAAGGAATTATTTCCTGGAATAATCTGGAATAAAATTGCATAAGTCTAAGCAAGGTGAAAAGCACAAGTCCAGGAATCAGGCCATGGAGTCCCCAGTCCCTGTTCTGCTACCAACTAACTGGATTACTTGGGAAAAATAACTTAACATCTCTGGGCTTCAGTTCATTCACCTATACAATGAGAGCCTTGGACTAGACGATGTCTGAGGGTTTGGGCATCTCTGATTAAATCCTCAAGAGACTTAAGAAGTTATATAGGGCTTTCCACCCCCCAGGGAGAGTTTTATTCTAAGCGATCTGCACATCACCTTGGGTACTTCTATTAGAAGTCAGGGAAGGGAAAAGAGACAAGATATTACCCAAATAAAAGAAATGTTTTTAATTTTAAAAATGAGACAGAAGAAGTATTAAGGAGGAAATCACAAATTCTTGGATTTCTTCAACAAATCCTAAAGACCATCTATGTATAAGGGTCTGTGCTAGCCCCTGGGATGAAGTGGTTACAAGGCTAAATAAAAGATCTCAGGACCATCCATAACTTGACTCTGTCTGCTCAGGATGAGAATGCCTGGTTGAGCCTGAGGATTCCTGGGGACTCAGTAAAAGGGAAGGGGCTGCAAGAGATGCTGAGAGGCCCTACGTCCCCCTAAATGTTCTGCAACCCAAAAGCAGGATGGTGACCTCCATCAGCATTTTTATCACAAATGGTACCCAGACCTCCAAGTGGAAAAGTAATGTTCCTGGTCGAGAAGGAGGGTTTTATGGAATGTGTGTGTAGTTACTTGTGTGCATGTATATGAGTGCATACTTCTACATGAGGGTACGTATGAGCATATGTGTGTGATAGGTGCCAATCTATGTGTGTAGTTTTGTGTGTGTGCCATATGCATTCAGTTCTATGTGAATGTTCATAATTACATGTGACAGTGTTTATGCATAAAAAATTGACATGAGCCTATGTAAAGTGTGTGTAGTTGTATGTGAGTTTATGGCATGCAAGTGAAAAGACCGGGAACTGAAAAGCTCAACGCCACAGATGTGATCAGAGTCGTGTGGCCAGCTTGGTTTACATAGGATCATGTCTTGTTGCAGACTTTTGTTCGCACGACTAATCCTCCTTTGTTTACAGTGGCACAGGGCTCAGTCTTTTTTGGCTGACAGTCTGCCTTCTAAGCAAACAGGCAGGTGGGTGAAGTTGCAGGTGCAGGGGCAGCTAGTCATGAAATAATTGCACACACTCCCAGCCCCGGGTGATGGCCCCCATTGATGCACAACTCTCATCCTCAGGCAAGACTACAATTATGTCTTGAGAAATTCTCATAGACCAGCCACAGCTTGAGCAGGGAACACAGGAAGTACTAGAAAACCGGCCAACTTGATTCTTGTCTTTCTAAGTAGGAGAGGAGCTCCTCACATGACCACTATTTCTAACAAAGTTGGCATCCTTGGAGGCAGAGTCATAGTCTCTGCCACATATGTATATGGCAGACATATATTTTATATATATATCTTTACTAAACTATCATCTAGCTGAAACCAAGCCCCTGAATATTAAGAATGTTTCTCTGAATTAAAAATCAAAGAGAAACTGTCCAATCCATTTATGTTTTAATCATAAATGAAGGTAGCAAACCAGAGTTGATGGCAGATACTACCAGCCAATCAGTCATGCCCATGACTCATCCCTTGTGCAGAGAGATTTTTTGCTGTGATATAATTCATCTCCCAAAATATCTAGTGTTGGTTAGCTGTGTTGTCATAACTGGACCATCTGGCTTCTCCCTTGCCCATTATTAGAAAACTGATCCAGAAATCCTCCAAATCAGTCTGGGAGTAATTTAAAGCAATACCCAAAGGAAGGAGAGTGAAAGCCTTTTATAACAAATTAATTGCCTGCCATACAAGTTAACTGATGATCTTCAAAAGTTAAAGGAAACAAAACAACTAAGCATAAGCAAAATTTGAGGCGAGAACGGAATGGGAAAAAGTAGTCACAACGAATAGAACAAAGCATTAATATCCAGGATACAAATAGAAATCACAGAAAGCAATAAGAGAAGACAAACAACCCAGAAGAAGGTGGGAGAGGCCGGGGGAGCAGCCAACCAGGATGCAGGTGATGAGGGGCAGGGCAGAGTCTATGGAGAATTTAAAAACAGTAATGAAACCAACTACTAGCCAGTCTGCCTTTTACCACCACCATGCACAGCAATCATGAATAACACCAGTGCAAAGCTGTCCTCCCTTCCAGAGATGACACTCCCACCATGTATTCCCCATTTACATACCACTGGCATGAGATACGATGGACAGTTCATAGAAAAAGAAATGCAAATGACCAAAACACACAAGGCCAATAAAAAGAAAGGAGCTATTCTATCACGTTTGCCCATTAGACTGACAAAAAATTTAAATATTCATAATATTCCATTTTAGCAAGGCTGAGGAGCAAATGGATACACTCAAAAACTGTTGGTACAGGGGCACCTGGGTGGCTCAGTCGTTAAGCGTCTGCCTTCAGCTCAGGTCATGATCCCAGGGTCCTGGGACTGAGCCCCAAGTTGGGCTTCCTCGCTCAGTGGGGAGTCTGTTTCTCCCTCCCCCCTCTCCCTGCTCATGCTCTCTCTCTCTCAAATATAAATAAAATCTTTTTTAAAAAATTGTTGGTAAAATATTGGGTCATCCGTCTTTTTCTTGTTCTTTTGTAGGAGTTCTCTGGAAGGGCAATTTGGCAGTATGTGCTCAATTTTTCTAATGTGCAAAAATAAACCTTATTTGGCAAAGAACAGACATATTCTGTTCTTTGAGCGTAGGCTCTTGCCTACGCTCATTTTTTCCTTGGAAGAAGCCCTGTGCCCCTGATACATATAATCCGGATGGGGCCAACAATCACAGAGTCCTAACCCCCCAACCCAGGCCTGGCCTCAGGGCTGGGCCTAAAGCAACAGAATACTTGATAGGGCATTTACTTCAGCCAGTGGCAGCTCCAGGATTTCCTGCTTGCAAGAGGGGCAGGAGGCCATGTGACTTGTCTTGAAGCTGCACTTGCTGCGTGGCAGCCACACTCTTTTGACTCATATGCTATCTTGGTGTTTGTGGGCACTGAAAGCCCTCCAACCCAGCGTGTCTAAATTCACCACAGAGGGTCCAGCTTAATCGAACCGTTGGTTCTTTCTGTTGGAATTCTGCTGCCCACATGGAGATGGCCTGTGTGCGGGATAAAGTCCAGAGGGAATGAATGGAGTCGAAAGATGAGGAGAAACACCAGCCCAGTAACACTGTTTGGGCCCTGGATCCAGTTGGTCTTTTCGGATCAAATAGTTTTCCTTTTTGTTAAGAGGACGTGAGTCAGGTTGCTGTCATTCTCAATCAAAGAGCTCTGAGTCACAAAGATGAGAACAAGTTCAAATAGGTGAAGTGTGGCACACCAAGAAGGAAAGAGCTTAAAATTGTAATAACTGAATGTATATCGAAATGTTTTAAAAATCTCATTTCTCACTGTAAGTTTTCAGCTTCTCTTTAGAAGGTTTTTATCGCAAAAACAATGAACTAGTACAACGTAAATTCTTCCATGTAACCCACCACCCAGGTCAAGAAATAGAACACCAGCCAGCATTTTAGAAGTTTCCCCTTCCCTTCTCGATTGCTACCCGCAACTTCTTCTCCGAGGAAACCACTTCCCTGATGAATAACGACATGGATTTGTTTCTGCCTCTGTGTATGTGTGTGCATGTGTGTGTGTTGTTCTGTTTTGTACTTTATAAAAGTATTATTTTGTGTCTGCCTCCTTTTTTGCTCAAACTGTGTCCGCGAGCTTCATCCATGTTACGCTGGTAGGAGTAGTTCATTCATTTTCATTGTCAATAGTAATCACTTGTAGGACTATACCACAGTTTATCTATCTGTCCTAATGTTCACTGACATTCAAACTGTTTCAAGTTATTGGCTACTACAAATAATGTTGCTGTGACATTTCCAAAGTGTATACTTTGAGAAATTGTGCGGTTATACGGCATATACCAAATAGTTTTCCAAAGAGATTGTACTAATTGTTTCAACTACCAGTGCATGGGAGTTCCAGCTGCTCCTTGTCCTCCTCCTGGGATCATCAGCCATTTTAACTTTAGCTAGTTGGGTGTGTGCAGTATCTCACTGTAGCTTTAATTTGCCTTTCCTGGATAACTAATGAGGTTGAGCCATCTTTTCTTAAAGTTATTGGCCAAGTGGGGAGATCCTCTTTTGTGATACGCACATTCATGATTCCCCCCCCTTTTTTTGTTCATATTGAGTCATCTGGTTTTTTTCTTGTTCATTTGTAGAGTTCTTTATACTTCTAGAAAGACTTTATTAATTAATGTAATGACAAATTCTTCTACTCTGTGGCTCTGTGGCTTTTATTCTCATAATGATACAATTTGATAAACAGATTTTGTCAATTTAATGATGTCTAATTTATCAATCTTTACCTTTTTGACAAATACATGTGTTTGCTGCTTAAGAAATCCTTGTCAACCTCAAAATTATGAAGCTGTTCTTTCACGTTATCTTCTAGAAGCTCTATTCTCTTACCTTTTACATTTAGATCTACAATCTACCCAAAATTAATTTTTGAGGAGAAAGTGACAGAGGGTCAGATTAATTTTTTTCTAAATGGATAGGCCATTCATCAAGCACCACTTATTTAAGCAAAAAATTTTCCTCCACTGCTTTTTTAATGCTCTCTTAGTCATAAACTGAACGTCCATTTGTGGGTAGGTCTTTTTCTAGACTCTCCATTCTGTTCCACTGATTTATTTGTTTATCCTTGCACCAATACATTGTTTTAATTACTGTAGCTCTTTTTTAATTTAAATTCAGTTAATTAACATATAGTGTATTATTCGTTTCAGAGGTGGAGTACTGTAGCTTTATAATAAGTCTTTCTAGGCAATAATCCAGGTCTTCTACTTTGTTGTTCTTCAAGATAGTGTTGGCTATTCTTAAACTTTTTATTTCCATGTGTAATATAGAACCAGTTTATCAATCTACACACACACACACACACACACACACACACACACACGCTGGGATTTTCATGAGGATTGGATTTAATCAAAAAATCAGTTTGGGAAGAATTGATATTTTTCTAATATTGAGTTTTCCAATCCATGAACATGGTAAAGATGTCCACTTATTTATTTTCTTTGATTATTTTTCAGTAATATTTTATCATTCTCTGGTGTGTTTGCTCATTTTCCATTAGGTTTAATTTGGTGTTTTGTGATGATACTTAAAATGGCATTTATTTAAAATGTTGCATTAACTTTGAAATAAACTCAACATGGTCATGAAGTAATACCCTTTCACATTATCGGATTTGGTTTGCTTATATTTTGTTTAGGATTTTTGCATCTATGTTCATGAAAGAGGTTAATTTTAATTAATCTTAATTCTCTTATAATGTCCTTGTCATTATGAGTTGGGAAGTTTCCTTACTTTTCTATTCTTTGGGAGAATTTGAGTATGGTAAATGTTCTTCTTTCCTTAAATGTTTAAAAGAATTCTTTGGTTTTAAGCTATCTGGGATTTAAGTTAGAGATTTAATTTTCTTTAATAGATTTGCCCATTTTTTGTATCAGTTATTGGGTGCTGTATTTTTTCAAGAAATTAATCCATTGCATCTAAATTTTCAAATTTATTGGCACAAATTATTCAGGATATCCTTTTAAATTTTTTTAAATTCTGCAGTATCTATAGTATTTGTTACTTCTGATGGTGGTAATTTATACCTTCTCTCCATGTCTTTTATTAGTCTTACCTGAGTGTTATTAATTATAGTACAGTGTTCACAGAACCAACTATTGGCTTTTGGTTTTATCTACTTTACTTTCTCTGTTGTACATTTTGTTTTCTGTTTCATTGATTTGTGTCAATTTCATGATGTTTAATTGGCTGTTCTTTTTCTAACTCCTTGAGATAGATGTTTAGATCACCAATTTTCTTCCTTTCTTCTTTTCTAACATATGTATTTAAAACTACCTACAAATGGCTTTTCAACTGCATCCCACAAGTTTTGATCTATTGTGTTTATTACCATTCAACATATTTCCTAATTTCCACTATTTTTTCTCTGACATGTTTAAAGGTATATTGATTCATTTCTAAACAGAAAACTTTCTATTTATCTTTACTTTTTTTTTTAAAGATTTTATTTATTTATTTGAGAGAGAGAGAATGAGAGAGCACATGAGAGGGGGGAGGGTCAGAGGGAGAAGCAGACTCCCCGCCGAGCAGGGAGCCCGATGCGGGACTCAATCCCGGGACTCCAGGATCACGACCTGAGCCGAAGGCAGTCGCTTAACCAACTGAGCCACCCAGGCACCCTATTTATCTTTACTTTTGAATTAGTAGCTTAATTCTGCTATGATCATAAACCATATTCTAAGTGATTTAATTTATTTGAAATTTGTTGAAACTTTATAGCCCAGCATATGGTCAATTTTGGCAAATGTTCCATGCAGTTGTTGAGTGCAATGTTCTATATAGACCAAATAGGTCAGTTTTATTGATCATGTTGTTCTAATATTCATCCTGTTTGATTAACTTACTGATTTTTAGGTCACTAGTTCTATTGGTTACTGAGAGAAGTGTGCTAAAATATCCTACTATAACTGCATATTTTTTTAAGTTTTTATTTAATATAATTACATATTTTTATATTTCTCCAGTTTGTTCTTCAAGTATTGCCCTGTATCTTACTAGGTGTATGATTATGATATCCTTATGTTGGAATGACCATTTCATTATTATGAAATATATTTTTTTAACTTTAGTAATGTTTGTTGCATTAAAGTCTACTTTGATACATAAGTAACTGAACTTTCATTTGGTTAATATATACATGCTATATCTTTTTCCATCCTTTCATTTTCAACCTTCCTGAATTCTTATAATTTGCACCATGCACTTATGTACAACATTGATTTGAGTCTTGTTTTGGTTTGGTTTTTTGTTGGTTTATTTTGTTTTGTTCAATCTGACAATTTTTGTCTTTTATTTTTTTGTTT
Source organism: Leptonychotes weddellii (assembly GCF_054177405.1). Classification (NCBI taxonomy): domain Eukaryota; kingdom Metazoa; phylum Chordata; class Mammalia; order Carnivora; family Phocidae; genus Leptonychotes; species Leptonychotes weddellii. The sequence goes on along the minus strand of NC_138376.1, from coordinate 107,300,179 downwards.
TGTTTTTTTAAATTTTATTTTATTATGTTATGTTAATTACCATACATTACATCATTAGTTTTTGATGTAGTGTTCCATGATTCATTGTTTGCATATAACACCCAGTGCTCCATTCAATACGTGCCCTCTTTAACACATATCACCAGGCTAACCCATCCCTCACCCCCCAATTTTTGTCTTTTAAAGATAATTTTTTATACCTTTACATATAATGTCATAACTGCTATATATAAATTTAAGCTCACTATCTTGCTATTTGTTTTAAATTTGTTCCATCTGCTTTGTGTTTCTTCTCCTGCCCCCCCCCTTTCTTTTCATATCTTCTTTTGGACTATGAATGTTTATTATTTTTATTATCCCATTTCCCCCCTTGCTTAACTATTTTTAATTATTCAATCTTTCATTATGCTTTTAGTGGTTACCATGGAAATTTCAACATTTACCTTTAACTTAGTCAAGTCTAATGACTAGTATTTCATTACCATTTCCTGGCCAAAGCAAAACCTTAGTACATTTAACTCCATCCAGTCCCTTTCTATGTCCTCTGATTTATCTTCCAGTTTATGATCTTTCTCTTCAACTATATCTAAGCCATGTTAAACCACTCTCTTGAGTTCTTAATTATAGATATTAGATATGAATGTTCAAGTTTAGATATTCCATTCGATTTGTTATAGTTTCCTGTGCAATTCTCTATCTCATCATTTAAATTCTTGAACATACCAATCACAATTATTTTAATGTCCTTGCCTGATCATTGCAATATCTGGATCTCTCCAGGGTTTCCTCCCCTCGGTTTTCAATAATTTTGCCTTGAGAGATACTGGATGATTTATGTTTGGATACAGGGCATTTTCTATTAAAAAATTTTGAAAAATAAAGCTCTGGATAGTGTCATCTTCCTGAAGGGAGCTTATTTTTGCTTCTAACAGGCAGTTAAGGTGGCACAGATTACCTCATCCGACCATAAATTGAAGTGATTTGAAGTTGAACTTCTGCCTTTTTATTTATTTATTTATTTTTTATTTTTATTTTTTTTTAAAGATTTCATTTATTTATTTGACAGAGACACAGCGAGAGAGGGAACATAAGCAGGGGGAGTGGGAAAGGGAGAAGCAGGCTTCCCGCCGAGCAGGGAGCCCGATGTGGGACTCGATCCCAGAATCCTGGGATCATGACCTGAGCCGAAGGCAGACGCCCAACGACTGAGCCACCCAGGCACCCCGAACTTCTGCCTTTTTAAAGAGTCATCTATTTCTTATGGCTTGTGGTGTAGTCATTTCAGGGTCCCAACCAAAAGCCTGGAGCATTTGCCAGGGCCCTAAATCACTGGCTGATGCTCAACTCTAATTTTTGTTTCTGATACTTCATAAAACTGCAGGACGCTTTACTTAGCTTCTTAGCCTCTCACCCACAGCTTGGATATTTGCAAGTGCCTGGAAGGGAAAACCAATCTCAATGTCACTTCATTTCTCTGGGGGTTTTGTTTGGTTGGTTGTTGTTGTTGCTGCTGTTGTTGTTGTTTTCCTTTTCTTGAGGACCTTGTCCCCTCAAAATTTTGTTCCCCAGGTAGCTCTCCAATGCCTTCAAACAGGTGTTATATGCATTTTCCCCAGCGTTTCTAGTTGTTCTTGGAGGGAAGGTCACCCTGCAACAGGTGATTCCACCTTTAACAGAAGTAGAAATCCCACCCAGCTTGTCTTCTGAGCATCAATTTCATTTTCTTGAGATTCTGGAGATTCATCATATTTCCTTTGAGCTCTCAAATTAAATTGATTCCTGATTTCTTTGTCTCCTTCGAGTTTCTGTTTCTTGTAAGAACCAACCATGAGGGATCCGTTTTGTTGTCTTAGCTAATATTTTGACCTTTATTTTTATATAATGAAAATACTAAAGATCAACCATGGTTTGAAGTGAGAAAAATAAGTTTTAACCCATGTGCCAGAGATCTGAGGCCACAGCTGATCCAGCAGGAAAGTGTGCCTTGAGAAATTAATGATGCCCCCCTGCCCCCCCACCCCCCGCAGAGAGTGGCGGTGACAGTGTATGTGCCAGGCATTTGTCAGACAATCCACTTGTGGATTTCTCTCTCTGAGAAGTTGCTTTGTATCCACTTAAATTTTAAAGAGATTCAGCTGGTGCCTCTCTCTAACAGTGGGTAAGGATTTGCTAACATGAAAGATATTCCTCCCATAAACTAAGAGACTAGCAACAACCAAATCCCAATGACTCGGGGTTTCCCATCACTTTGTATAAGAGTTTAATAGGTTTGAATTAGAGAGAAGTGGGGAGGGAGAACATTGTTGGTTGTCTTAGTCCATTCAGGCTGCTATAAAAATTATCACAGACTGAGTGGCTTATAAACAACAGAAATTTATTTCCCATACTTCCGGAGGCTGGGAAGTCCAAGATCAGGGTGCCGACAGATTCAGTGTCTGCTGAGAGCCTGCTTCCTGGTGCATAGATGGCTGTCTTCTCATTGTATGGTGGAAGGGGCAAGAAAGCTCTCCCGAGCCTCTTTTCTAAGAGCAGGAATTACATTCATGAGGGCTCCACCCTTATGACCTAATCACCTCCCAAAGGCCCCACCTCCTAAGACCACCGCACTGAGGGTGAGGATCTCACATAGGAATTTTCGGGCAACACAGTCCATAACATTGGTTGGAACTCAGCTGTCAGGAAACAGAGGATAATTATGGTGGCCATATTTCCTAAACCCCAAGTAGAGGCACCGTCTGACAAGAGCTAATACTCTTCTACCAGCAATAAGACAGAACATTAGAAATCAAGACTGATGGGGAGAAGCCAGCACAAAGATATTAAAAGTACAATTCTGTCAGTGGTACAAGATATTCTTGATTTTCACTAACTGGGTTCCAAGATGAGGCTTTAGAGAGGTGGCCATTTTAGATGAGATTTTCCAGAGCCATTCTGGGAGGGAAGGGCCTTCCCCAGGGTCTGGCCTCGGCCTCCAAGCTGCTCCCAGACCCGACTGTCTGCAGGGAAGCATATAACTGACTCGTAACTGGCTTCTTCCAGCCAGTGGCTTTGCCAGTCAGCTTCCAGAGGCCTTCACTCGGAAACTGCCTGCGAGCAGGGACAGACGGCAGCATCTGCCACCGCACCGATTATGGGTCTGTACTGCTGCTCGCCCCCAGGAGCGGCTTCGAGGTGACGATGTGCATGCCTGTTTGCCCAAACCCTCAGCCGCCGAGCGGCGGCCAGCTTCGGCACAGAGAGAACGGGAGTGCCACCTACTGGAGCACTGGGGATGAAGCCAGCCTCGCGGCCAGCCCAGGCCTGCGTGTCACCCAGCAACGGGACTAAAAACCACCTTTGTACGGCGATTAAGTAGGCCTCGTCTTCTGCCAACTTTAGTGACTGTTGACCGCAGTTAGGCTGAGAAAGTCTCAAGGAAGTTTATTCTGCTCTGAACAAACAAAACCGAACTGCAGTTGGGATCCAGGCTGTGTTCCACTTCAGTGAGAAGTGGGCGAGCCAGCAAATGCAGAGTTTAACACAGAACACAGTTATTAGGTACTTAACCCCGTCCTGGACACTGGTGAGACACCAGGATAGAAGGATGAATGGCCTGCACTAAGCAAACAATGCAAAGATGAAGAACCTATATCTGCATTCTACCTACGACTGACAGAATACACTCAAGAAATCCAGCGAGAATTTATTCCACAGAGACTCTCAAAGCATGGAATTGGGGGGATCTGAACTTTCCATTTTTCCCTAAGTTCTATGGCCCTGTCACAGAGCTTAGATTAAGAAGTCATGATGACTTATTGTTGTTGGGCTTTTTGAGTCATCAGTTAACACATGATATATTTGGAATTTTGTTCTCAAAACAGCTGCTTTGCAGACGCCCTCAGCATCCTCTTGGCTTGCTCTCATAAAATCTTGCCAGGACAACTCTCCAAGGGCTAAATCCTTTCCCTGTATTCACAAACTCTTCTATATGTGTCAACAGCACATTTCTGACAATGATCAATAAAATACATTTGTCGATATTTTTAATGTCTAATGACATCAGAAATCTTACTTGAAATACATGCATACGTACTTACATAAGTTAGTAAATAAACACCCTAGTCAGTCAAGAACCCAACGCAGTGACTAGGTCACACATGCGCAGCTGAGCGGCGAAACTGAACCCCCAAGGGGCCCCTCCCCCGTTGAGAGACTCCTGTACTTCAGCCATTGTGTGTGACCACCCTCCAAGCATATTTTAATGATCTGTAGAGGTGTGCCTTCTCCATTAAGAGGAGATCAGGTAAATATAAATGATAGGAAATGGGCAAAGGACTGCCACATTGGATGCAAGATATATATACACTTATGGCAGAATGCAATATTCACAGACTAAAATTTTTTAAGCTACTACTGTGAGAATTATATTTGAGGCCCTGCTAAAGTTTCTGGTATTTTACTCTCATTTTACTCTTGAATACATAATATGTTCTGTATTAGTATTTATGTTAGCACATCTCTCACCCATAAATAATCAACATATTTCCCACCTACCCAGTCATTCAGCTCCTGACCTGATAGACTTTTCTTTTTTCTTTTTTTTTTATTTAAAGATTTTTATTTATTTTTTGACAGAGAGAGAGACAGCAGAGAGGGAACACAAGCAGGGGGAGTGGGAGGGAGGAGCAGGCTTCCCGCTGAGCAGGGAGCCCGATGCGGGGCTTGATCCCAGGACCCGGGGACCACGACCTGAGCCGAAGGCAGACGCTAAACGACTGAGCCACCCAGGCGCCCCCCTGATAGACTTTTCTTACATGTCTTATTCCTTAGTTCTCACAATTCGGTTCAAAGGGGGCTCCTAGAACTGCTGTTGACCACTACAAATCTGTATTTGGACATAAAGTGAGCTGCTGGGGGACAGACACACAACTCCCTGTGCATCCCTCAGAACCTTCCACAAAGCTCTAAGGCCACGGCAGCCCTCATTCCTGTCAGAATATCTGTGCTGTTCTGAGGAAGGGCCTCGTAGTTTATGTCATGTTCCTGAGGTACACAGACCGCTGAGCACTGGGCAGGACACAGAAGCTGATTCCTGACTTTCGTCCACCTCATCTTCCCTCCATTCCTCTCCATCCTGCCTGTCCCTTGCACTCAGCAAGAAGCTATTCGCTGTCACCTGACCAAGGCACAAATACTCAAGCCTTGGGGGATAGCCTTGGCGAAAATGAACAGGAAATGACACAAAACAAAATAAAATAAAATAAAATAATCATAGATGCTGATATGGGCAGGAACCTCAAAATGCCAATTCAATCTCTGATCTTACTCAGAGCCTCGGGCCCTCTATACTCCCTGGCAAAAGGTCATCAACACTTTAAAACACTTTAGTGATGGGAACTTCCTCCAAAGCAGCTGACTTGATGTTTAGATGATTCTCCGTTATATCAGCCAGAATACGATGTAATAACAGCCTACATTTGTTAGATATTCTGTTTTGTATGTACAATAGCTTATTCTCCTTGGCAATGCTGTGAGGAAGATACTAGTATTATCCTGCTCTGCACATGAGGGACCGAGGCTTAGAGAGGTCAAGAGGCCTGCCCAGGGTCATCCAACAAGCAAGAAATGATGCAAGATTTGAACACAGGTGGTCTGACTCCAGAAGCTCTCTAAATTATGGGTTCTGCATAGCATAATGATTCCCAGCTCCTCTAACTTCCACTAGTGGTCCTCGGTTTACCCCCTTGGGCCACAGGAGCATCTAATTTCTCTTCCACATGTACTGGCTCTTCTCCCAGCTAATCACCCAGGTCCTTCAACATGTCTCATACAACATGGTTTTTATTTCTCTCCTTCTCCAGGCCCTGTAATTTGACATGCTCCATTTGGTCTATGTCCCTCTGAATGTGTTTCCCAGATCCTAACATAACCATATCCTTGATGTGGTTTGACCAGTGCAATGTTGAAAGCATGACCATAGCCTGCATTCTAGACCAGTCCTGTCCAACACAACTTTCTGTGATGAGAGAAATGTTGTATAGTTGCATGGTCCTACTCAGGAGCCACTAGCCACTCTTGGCTATTCAGTGCTTAAAATGTGGTTACTAAAACTGAGGAACTAAATTTTTATTTTATTTCGTTTAACTAATATTATTTTTAGTGGGTACATAGTAGAGAATGTAGTTCTAGATTCTGTATTTCTAAATCCTCACTGACCCATGTTGAACTGAATGTTCTCAATAAGAATGCCATCCCTGGGGCACCTGGGTGACTCAGTCAGTTAAGCATCGGACCCTTGGTTTTGACTCAGGTTATGATCTAAGGGTTGTGGGATAGAGCCCAGCGTCAGGCTCCCTGCTCAGCACAGAGTCTGCTTAAGATTCTCTCCCTCCCCCCTGTGCTCTCTCCTTTACTCTCTCAACTTTAAAAAAAAAAAAAAAAAAAAGGTATGCTATCCCCATCCTATCTCAGTTGGCTTTTGGGACCTCTGAGTATATTTTACATTTATCTTTGACAGATGTCACTTCGTGATGATTCCAGTCTTTTAAAATCATCCCCAATCTGATTTTGTCATTCAGAGTATTTAGGGTCTCTCATACTCTGTGTCACCTGCAAGTTGGCTAAATATACTTGCTACATCTTTACAAAACACAGCTAATGATGTGTGAGTAACTATGTAGCTGCCACTTACTTGAGGGCTTTCTAAGTGCCAGAAGCTCTGCTGTGCACTCCAGTAATCCATATACAGAGCCTCATGGACACCCAGGACTGACTGGATCCACTGCCCACACTCACCTGACTAGACTGCCTTCCGCAATGAGGAAACACGTTCATATACATGGGCACACACACACACACACACACAGAACACTGGAAAACCTCTTCCACAGAGACATCAGTTATGAATCTATGTGTTGCACACTGTCACTCAATCACAATTGTCCTTGCTGCCAAGACAATGTTTTTATCATGTTCACAAGAATTCCGTGAGAGTTCTCGTCAAATCCCTTGTTGAAGCGCGTATTCACAATATCTGTAAACGCTGCCCCAAACAACCTAACAACCTATTAAGAAATATAATGAGGTCAATCTACTCTGATATTTTCTTGAACTCATCCTGACTCTGGGAACTATCTAAACTATCTAATGGCCATTCCTCACTTAGTAATTCACTCAGTCAAGGACACATTCCCCTGTCCATCAAGAAGAATTTAAAAACTGAGACATTGGGGCGCCTGGGTGGCTCAGTTGGTTAAGCGACTGCCTTCGGCTCAGGTCATGATCCTGGAGTCCCGGGATCGGGTCCCGCATCGGGCTCCCTGCTCGGCAGGGAGTCTGCTTCTCCCTCTGACCCTCCCCCCTCTCATGTGCTCTCTCATTCTCTCTCTCTCAAATAAATAAATAAAATCTTTAAAAAAAAAAAAAAAACTGAGACATTAATGAAAATTTTGTTTCAGCAAACTGTCTAGCTTGTCAAACAGCAATAGAGATGCATTCAAAGTTTAGAGAAAAGAACAGTTTGGAATAAAAAGCAAGACTTCAAGGAGAACATTTTTTTTTTTAAAGATTTTATTTATTTATTTGACAGAGAGAGAGACACTGCGAGAGAGGGAACACAAGCAGGGGGAGTGGGAGAGGGAGAAGCAGGCTTCCCGCTGAGCAGGGAGCCCGATGCCGGGCTTGATCCCAGGACCCTGAGATCACGACCTGAGCCGAAGGCAGACACTTAACGACTGAGCCACCCAGGCGCCCCAGAGAACATTTCTTTTTTTTAAGATTTATTTTTTTGAGAGGGGAGGGGCAGCAGGAGAGGGACAGAGAGAATCCTTAAGCAGACTCCCCGCTGAGCACAGAGCCCAATGTGGGGCTCAATCCCAGGATCTTAAGATCATGACCTGAGCCAAAACCAAGAGTCGGACACTCAACTGACTGAGCCACCCACGGGCCCCCAAAGAGAAGATTTTTTAAATGATCATATGTCTAATGGCACATTGAGATTTTTTGCCTGTTGCTCAAATTTCAACTAGAGCCCCAAGATGGAGTACAAATGATAAAGCACCCCTCAGTCTTGAATCTGGACTGTCTTTGCAGAACTTTCTTAAGGGGTGGCCTCAAACCCCCATCAGCAGTCTGTCAGCTGTCTGCAGTCTATATATGAGAAAATTAGAATGATACAGAAAGGACACATTGGTGGGTGAGGATGTCTTGGCAGAGTTGTCAGACTGCTGTGCCATCTCTCTCGCCTCTCTACCACAGGTGGTAGTAGGAGAAGACATTAGAGGTGGGTAGAGAATGTCCGCAAAGCACCTGAGGAGGTAGAAAGAAAATCAGGAGAGTGCATTTCATGGAAACCGAGGGAAGGAACTGTTTCAGGGAGAAAGGGAGCGGGCAGCTACTGAGTACCACTGAGAGTTAAGCCAAGGAGCCAAGGTCTGGCTCGTATTTAACAATAATGGGACACCGGCTTCCTTCCTCCCCTTCCAATAATGGGACATTAGAGCAATTTCCTCCAAGTGGTGAGAGTGGAAATGAGATCGTAGTAAGTCAAGTGCTAATGACAGAAAATCCAGACAGTTCTCTGAATTAGGCTGTGAAAGGGGAGAGAGAGAAAGACCGGTCAGTGAAGGTGAATGGAAATTCCAGGGAAGAATGTTTAAGATTTTAAATTACCAGTATAAAGCCCTCCAGAGAAATCAACCTGTAGCTTTATATGTGCTCCATGGAGACCCCACCCTGGAGTGCAGGGAAAGTGATGAGCCTTGAAGACAGCTATATGTATATACACCTAAATAGGCTTTTTTTTAAAGATTTTATTTATTTATTTGCGAGAGAGAGAGAGAGCTAGAGCAAGAGCACGAGCAGGGGGGAGAAGCAGAGGCAGAGGGAGAAGCAGGCTCCCCGCTGAGCAGGGAGCCCGATATGGGGCTCCATCCCAGGACCCCGGGATCATGACCTGAGCCAAAAGCAGCCACTTAACTGACTGAGCCACCCAGGTGCCCCACCTAAATGTTTTAATAATCTTTAAAACAAAGATCAAAATTCATTTAAGTCCTGCTGCATTAGCCAAAATAAAATAGAAAAGGAATCAAGGGATCATTCAAAGTTTGAAATTCCTGAAACGTCCAATTTATGCATCTGTGGAAGACTTTATTAAGGTTTCTGAGAAACCCGGGATGATTTCAGCTAAACCAGAGGCACAATTTGCACCTGGGAAATGGTCCCAGGTGAGCCCAATAAAATAAAATGTGCCACCACACACATGTGGATCTGATCTTTGCCTACTAGGTTATTCATAAAGTCAGTCTCAGACACATTTCTAAACTGACCTGTGTAACTAGATAGGACTGGGAACTTTCAAATGGAAATTTTATATAGTGTCATTTCAATCAAAAGAAAATAACGAAATTAAGAATACATATCACTGGGGGGCACCTAGCTGGCTCCATCCGTGCAGTGTGCGACTCTTGATCTCGGGATTGTGAGTTCGAGCCCCACGTTGGATGTAGAGATGACTTAAAAATAAAATTAAAAAAACAATAAAGGAATACGCATCACCGTTGGGAAAGGAAGCAGTGTGCTGTGGTGTGTGTCCTGCAGGAGGGGAGGGGCCTGAGCACACCTGAAAGGATACCTCTCGCTAAGTAGGAAGCATTTGATTTTCTCTGGTGCTTTTTAAGCTCTGGGGCTGGTCTAAGGCCCCTCTCCAGCCTCGATGTCCAGTGTTTATCCCAAAGCGTTTCAGTTAGCCAGTTTGAGAAGGGGGTCGTGCTTTTCGGTTTCGATTCCTTCCTTCACAGGGCCAAGCAAATAAATCAACCAAACCTTGAGGAGTCAACAGACAGGGAGATGTGGAAGAATCAGGATCGCGAATCTCTGAGGCAGAGGAAGAAAACAGGGAACAGATACTAACATTACAGAGGAAAAGAGCCAACCGTTTAAAGATAAGAAAGAAGGAATAAAGTTACAGATGCTGTGAAGTTTGGCAACTTGGTGGCAAGAAGTTGAAGGATTTTTCATTTGTTGCCTTGAATTTCAATGTGAAGTCAAAGGCAAGGTCGTCCCCTGTGAATGGGGAGCAGGAGCGGTGGAGGGAGGTGGTTTAAGAGAATAAAGAGGAGATTTTTTTAAAAAAGAAAACCTGCCATGGAGTACATAGCAGGGAAAAGAATGAAAAGAGCACAAAATGGTAGAGCTGTTGAGACCTGGACAGAGACCAGGAAGGTGACGTGCCCCCAAATGCAGGGGCTTGGGAGGCTCTCCAGCAGCTGCCCAGGCCATGTGAGGCCCCGAGGAGGTGCTCAGGATACGAGGAGTAACTAGGAGAATGTTAGCAAGACAGGAATTGAAGCCCTGGGCCATGAGGTCCAGGCTGGATTAGAGTACCTGTCACTCAGTAAATCCTTGTTAATAGAGAAAGAAGAAAACTAGAAACCCAATAGTTATCCCTCTTCCCACCAAACCTAATCGCCACTTTATGTGGTAAGTACCTGACCTTATGTGGTAAATACCTCTCCGTTCTCTCCACTTCTACCATCTCACCACAGGGTCACCAGCATCCCAACATTTCCCACATCCACCATTGTTCAGGCAATGAGAAATCTTTTCTTAAACACCTACACGTGCCTTCTCAACTCACTGTCTTCCGGGAATAGGCCAAAATGACCAACTCAAAGGGGAAGAGCAGAGGCCCCGCTCTTTGTCCTCTGGGCCTCTCAGAAAACACGGAGTTGTTCCTTTGGGCACAGACATGCGAATCTACAAGAAAGGTGATTCGATAGACATCAAGGGAACGGGTACTGTTCAAAAGGCAAGGCCCCACAACTGTTAGCACGGCAAAATGGAAGTCTCCGGTGTTACCCAGGATGCTGTGGGCACCGTTGTAAACAAGCAAGTTAAGGGCAAGATTCCGGCCAAGAGAATTAATGTGCATAGTGAGCATACAGAGCACTCTCAAGGTAGCTTCCAGACACATACGATGAAAAATGATCAGAAAAAGAAAGAAGCCAAAAAGAAAGCTACTTGGGTTCAACAGCAGTGCTGGCCTACTCCACCCAGAGCAGCACACTTTATGAGAACCAACGGAAAGGAACCCATTCGCTATGAATTCGGGGCATAATGGGTGTTCAAAACAAAACAAAAACCCTGAACTGTCAAAACAAAAACAAAACCCTAAACTTACCTTGCTTTTTCCTGCTCAGACTCCTTCAGTCGTGTGTGAGAAGGGTTTTAGCTGAAGATCAAGGTACTTCAACCACACAGCTGCTGAGATGGTTTTCTATTTCTCCCACCCTACAAACCCTCTAATCTGACATGCCCCAGTTAGTAAATGTCCCTCTCAAAGGTGCTGCCCATATCCTAGACAAGATGGGACTAAACATGCAAGGATGTTATCAGGGCAAATGCCTGTGAGAGAAAATTAAGGAGACCGAGGAGGCTGGGGGAGCTGGGGGACCGAATGCGGTCAGACGCCCAGGGGAGGACAGAGGGAGCGGGGCGGGGGGAGCACCTGGACTTACATGCAGTCTCAGGAAGGTGGGGCTGGCTGCAGGGGAGTCCGTGAGCTGCAGATGGCCTTTCAGGCATCCTGTGTCTCCCAGGGAAGGCCCTGCCATGATCACCACGCTGTGCTCAGCCACTGGCTGGGAGCAACCTGTGCAAACATGGCTCGGAGCAAACACGGGGAGGAATTTCAACTCATGGCAGCTGGACCCTTGGTTTCTCTCCCTGTCACTGGAGGGCTGTGAAGCACATTCTTAGGACCACCTTGACCTAGTCTCAAGTCCTTAGTAAGTGTCACAGGTGCTATAAAGTCTGACCTTCACCCACTACTCCAGCCTTACCCAGCCCTGGTTTTTTTGCTCCAACTGTATCAGACTTCTCTCAAGTCCAGAACACACCATGCTACTCTTTATCAAGGCTTTCTATGTTCTGTATCTGCTAAGGAGAAAGCTCATCCTGATCCCACCCCCACCTTGGCTTAGCTACCTTCTTTACTTAGGCTTTACTCTCGTCAGCACCATCTCCTCAGCTCCCCTGCGGATAGCCCTCAGACTGGATTAAATGCCCCGTGACGTGCTCCTGTGACTGTCAGTTCTCCCATATAGAGGAGGCCAGATGAGTAAGCATCTGTCTAGTGTCTGACTTTGCTGCCAGATGAAGCAGCTGCATGACAGGTGGACCCATCTGTCTCACTCGCCCCTGGACCCCAGGGCCTAACACATGGCCGATGCTCAAGAGATGCAATCAACCAGCTTGACCACCTGCCCAGTAAAAGAGATCAGGTAGAAGGTGGCTGCTAGCAAGACATCAGGGCAATCACAGTCCTAGAGTGCCAGCTAAGGTTGAGGTTTAGGAGAAAAATTTAGTGAGCGACCTAAAGCAGGACGATTAGAATAGAAAGTCAAATAAAATGGTTTTGTAAAGAAAAATTTAGGCAAAGATCATACTAACAATGTGACCGTTTTGCTGAACTGAGTGTGAATCTAAGATACAACTATAGATATTTTTCAAACAACATGGCACCTGAAGGCTGTATCAGTCAGGATTAAATTCAGCTGTGGATAGCAGGGAAGCCAAACATGAAGCTCTAGCCATCAGGGATCCTAGCGTGAAATAGACGGCACATTCGAGGGGTTTAACCAGAACAAAATTTAAGGAAGGCACTATTACAGAGATGTGGCCAGATTTAGGAAACCAATAAAGAATGGGGGCGGGGGAAGCTCCCTGGGGTTAGCAACAGCGGGAAACCATTACCACCTCTAGGCTGAAGGGACAGTGGAAGAATGGTGCTACTGGAGCCCATCAAGAGCTGGAGCCAAGGAGAAGGGGCCACTGGGCAGGAGCTCTGGCCACAGAGGAACAGAGCCTCCGCTAGAACTGAAACAATGCAAGCAGGATGAGAACAGAAAAAAATCATCATTCTCTTCTCCCCATAGATCTGCCAAGGGCCTCAATGGGCCAAACCCAGCCAGAAGCCAAAGGGCAAGGGAGCCTCCTAGGGTACAGATCATGGAAGACAGAGTGGAGAATGGATGTGGAGGAGAGGGCTGCAAAAGGAAAATAACCAACACAACAGCTTGTTGATCTTGCATTACAGCAGATCCTGATGGAGGTGCCCAGGACTAGGATGCCAGCTCCATGGTCTTCAGGCACTCAGGCTCCTTCTAACTTTCTGATCCATCATCTTTAACAGTTGGCTTCCTTCCTTACTTTCATGTCATGGTAAAGATGGCTTCTGATGCTTCTGAGAACCATTCTTATTCCAGGAAGGAAGAGGGAGGAAAGGTGGAAGGTCAAAAGGGACCTTCTGGTTGAGCAGCGCCTCCCTGAAGGAGTTCCCCAGTAGCCAACCCAAGACTTCCACAGATAGCTCATTAGCTACCCACAGCTGCAAGGGAGCCTGGAAAAGGTATGCAGTACTTTGGTTCCCTGAAGAAAATCATGGGCTTTTGTAAAGAAAGGGTAGAATGAATATTAAGTAGGCCCTCCTTGGAACAATGATTAAAGAAACACTGCCAGCAATGGACTTACTGAGAGACGGTATGAATTTTCAGAAGAGAAAAATTTTTTGCCTCATATAACAACTTTACCACCTAATATCTATTAAGGTTCCCACAGGTTCCTGTGATTCATAATCTTCCTAAACCACAGAGACCATTTGCTTTACATTTTCTTATTGACATAATTCTCAAGGAATATCTGTCAATTAGTGATGGGCTGATTTCCTTAGTTGATTGTAATGAGTCATACTTCCAGCTGATGAAAGATGAAAACTCCTCATTCATTCACTCAATAAATATTTATTGTGTGCTAACTATGTGCCAGGTACTATTCTAGATGCTGAGATACAGCAGTGAACAAAATAGAAGAACAAAGTCTCTGTCTTCATGGAGCTTACATGCTAGCGGGGAAAACATTCACTATGATACATAAATACAAGTCAGTTGGTTCTAAGTGCTTTGAAGGGAAATAAAGTTGGAAAGCGAAAAGGAGTGTTAGATAGGAGTTGCAGTTTTCTGTAGTCAGCAAAGACTACATACAAGTACAGAGAGAAGACAACATACAAGTACAACCCTACAAGAGGGCATGATTTGCAGGTAACTGAGAGGAGAATAGCTCAGGCTGAAAATAGCAACAGGTAGAAGAAGAGGTAGTTCCCTGGGGCTCCTGGGTGGCTCAGTCGGTTAAGCATCTGCCTTCAGCTCAGGTCATGATCCCAGGGTGCTGGGATCGAGTCCTGCATCTGGCTCTCTGCTCAGTGGGGAGCCTGCTTCTCCCTCTCCCTCTGCCCCTCCCCCATGCTGTGCTCTCTCTGTTTGTCTCTCTCTCAAATAAATAATTAAATCTTAAGGAAAAAAAAGAAGAGGTAGTTCCCTGAGGGGTATGGTCAGGGGGTATGGTAGCTAAGATAATAGCTCCCCAAAGATGTCCAAGTCCTAATCCCCAGAACCTGTGATAATGTTATATGGCAAAGTTGCTAATTGGCTGACTTTAAAATAGGGAGATTGTTCTGGATTCTTGGGTGAGCCCAGTGTACTCACAAAGGTCCTTAAAAGTAGAAGAGGGAGGTGGAAAATTATATCAGAGGGATACAGTGTGAGGAGCACTCAGCCCACCATTGCTGGCTTTGAAAAAGGAGGAAGGGGGCCACAAGCTGAGGAAAGTGGACAGCCTCTAGAAGCTGGAAGGGCAAAGAAAAACAGATTCTCCTCTGGAACCCCCAGAAAGGGATGCAGCCCAGCCAACACCTTGATTTTAGCTCAGCAAGAACTAAAGTCTGTGTCAGACTTCAGACCTACAGAACTATAAGATACTAAATTTGTGTTGTTTAAAGCCACTGTTTGTAGTGATGTGTTATAGCAGAGCTAGAAAACTAACACACATGGAAACACATCGGTATGTTAGAGGAACAGCAAGGAGCTATCACTGAAACAGAGTGGACAAGGGAAGGAGTGGAATACTTGCATTGAGAGAAATAATTGGGAGCCAGATCATGTCGTTTTTCTTTGGCCATTTTAAGGATGTTGATTTTTACTCTGGAGAGGAAAAGGGAAATGTTCCACAGTTTCCAGCAGGGCTGTTACATCGGAAATACATTGAGAAGGCAGGGCAGACACAGTAAGATGATGGGCTAGAAAGCTATCTCAGTAAGCTGAGCAAGACACGATGACTTGTACCACACGGTAGCACTGGGCTGTGTGAAGTGATTTGATTCTAAACATATTTTGATGGCTGAGCTGACAAGATTTTCTAAAACATTGGATATAGAATATGAAAAAGAAGAGTCTGGCATGATTCCAAGCATTCTGGTCTAAGCAACTAGAGTTGCCAGTAATTGAAATGGGCAGGAATGCAAGAAGAATAAGTATAGAGGGAAGATCAGGAACTCAGTGTTGGACATGCTAAGCCTAAAATTTCCAATACACATTCTGCTGGGTTATGTTATTATTCAAAATAATTCACTCCCTTTCCAGTTGATGGAGTACACTTCCTTGTCATACTGACTTTGGTCTTGGCCACATGACTTGCTTTAGCCAATAGAATGTGAGCAGACATGACATATGCCATGTTTAGAGGCATCAAAAATTTCCACCTGCCCTCTTGTTCCCACTCTCTGCTAAAAGGAATAGTTCAGGCCAGATAGAGGCGATACCCTCAGCCAGTCTGAGGGTTCTAAGAATGAGAAGACGGGGGGGGGAGAAGATCCATCCATGGAACAAAGAAAATCTGAACCCAACCCATAGCCTGGAGCTGAGATGCAGCTGAACTGCAAATCCATGAACAAGAAATAAATATTTATTAGTGTAAGCCACTGAAATTTGGGGGTTATGTTCTTTTAAACTAGTGCAGTCTAGCGTTTAAGGGAGAAGTCTCGGCTAATATATCTATAAAGCCATGAGACAGGATGAGATCACAGAGACAATGAGTATAGATGGAACAGAGAAGAGGGTCAAAGGCTGCGCACTGGGGCGCTCCGTTGTTAAGAGATCAGGGAGATGAAGAACCCGCTAAGGAGGGATTGAGAAGGAGCTAGCCAGTAAGGTAGGAGGAAAAACTATAACATGCAGTGTCCTGGAAGAGGGAGTGATCACTATATTAAATGCTATTCACAGTTTAAGTATGATGAGGACTGAGAGATGACCACTGGTTTTAAGAGATGGAGGTCAATGTGAACTTCTCAATAGTTTTAATGGAAGGATCAAATGGAAACATCACTCTTTGTGATCATATTCACCTATTCACTCAATAACTATTTCTTGAGCAGCTACTACGTGACAAGCACTATCCTAGATATTTGGTATATACCAGTGAAACAGACACGCCCCCTCCTCCCCACTTCTCCCCCTCAAAAACAAAACAAAAAAACAAACAAAAACCTGTGCCCTCAAGAGGCTTACATTTTAGTGGAGAGAGACACATAAACAATAAGCATAATAAATGAGTCAGAAGGTGATAAATGCTATTAAAAAAAGTAGTGCAGGAAAAGGGAAATCAGGAATGCCGGAGGGGTTGCAATTTAAGTAAAGTGGTCAGGGTAGGCTTCATAAAGAAGGTGACACTTGATTTATAGCTTTAAAGAGCTGATTCTCTGATCCAAGACTTTCCCCAGGATTTTACTTCCCTAGGTGCCCTTTACAGCTCTCAGCCAGCATTAAGTAATCAAGTGCATCTACCACACCTATGACTCTAAAGCGTCTCTGAAATGTTAATTAGTTGAATAAATAAACCCAGAGTAAAAACCAAGATTCGGTCTCCACTTATTTTGCTGTTACCGTTAGAATAATCCAATTAGTACTGTGATCTATCAGAAACACCAAAGAAAAATTATTTCTTATTAAGTGTGATGAAAGGTTCATAAAGCATTACCATGTCAAAAAAATCCATCACTATTAGATTATTTAAAACTAAGTTAAGTGTATGTTTAGTGCAGCTCATAGAAGAGACTAAACTGAGCAGGGATGTTAAAAATGCCAGTTTAGGAAGTTACTTGACACAGACCTGAAATTAACCTTGGGGTTTCGCATGAGGCAGACAAGGGCCAAATAAAGCCTTTTCTGTTCCTTCTCAGGGATATGGTTCTGTGACTGCTCACTTCAGGCTGTTAACATCTGAATGAACCACGCAGGCCCTCCATGAGCTCCTGATACACCTCCCTCCTAGGATAACCAAAAATGAATAATAAGTAACAACATCATTTCACACATTGTTTCCAGTTTTGAATCATTTATTGAAATATATGGTACAGAGTGAGGGGCCCATCATCAGGCACCCATTCATTAAGGGAGAAGAAAGAGCTTTGGTGAAAAAGTCTAGTCCAGCAGGATCCAATAGAACTTTCTCCAGCGATGGAAATGTTTTATAACTGGTGCTGTCCAGGATGGTAGCCACTAGCCATGTGTGGCTATTGAGAACTGGAGATATGGCTAGTGCAACTTAGGAAGTGGATTTTTAACTTAAAAATTTGTTAATTTAATTTGAATGGCCGCATGTGGCGAGTGGCTACTGAACTGGATGGCCAGT
The DNA here is from genome assembly GCF_054177405.1 of Leptonychotes weddellii. NCBI lineage: Eukaryota > Metazoa > Chordata > Mammalia > Carnivora > Phocidae > Leptonychotes > Leptonychotes weddellii. The sequence continues at coordinate 107,282,680 of NC_138376.1, read as the reverse complement.
TCAAGAGGCCTTGATTCTAAGCAATCCTTGTACTGCTCCCCATTCTTTCCAGAAAGGACTTTTAACATACCTTCTATTTCTGACATTCCTAATTTTTTAATCTTAACTACCTAAATAATCTTAAACATGATCACCTTTATTCTAAATGTGTAAGAGATGAAGTGATTTTTACCAATGGCCCAGAACAGAGGTCAGTTCTTATGACCCAGATATTTTCTTTACTTCTAATATTTTGATACTTGATTTTCCGAAAGGAGTCCCCAAAGGAGCAGGCATCAAAAATGCAAAACACAGTATAATGTAGAGTACACTAGGTGAAAAGAAAAATGGTCTGAACTCCCCCACAGCTAGCTCATTCATGCCTCTGACATGCAGAACTCCCAGTACATTCACTTAACCTATAACAGATAGTTAATGGGTAAGGCCCTGTACTAGACATTATGAATACACGATGTTGAAAATGACTGAGAGTCGAACACAGTTCTTCAAAAAACTCTTGCTTCTCTGCACACAACGTGCTACATATGCATTGATAAACCTGACAAAAATGTAAATGACAGATCCGCCAGGAATGAAATTTCTTGCAGACTTTTTTCAGCCTTCTAGTCCCTTGCCCATAAGGAGAGCATAATCAATGACATCTACATGGAGTGCCATCGTATAGTTTCCACAGAACAACAGCCTAGCAAGTTCTCCGTACCCCACATCTGAGCAACTTCATGCCAACAAATCATCCTTCCTAAATGCTAACATTGCAATTGGTCAAAGCTCTGTTTTCATCTGGCTCTGCCCTTCCCACCACACACCTGCACCTCCCCACCACATCCTGCCACCAGCTGCAAAGACAGTATTGCCCTTGAAGAGTTGAAAGCTTTCTTCCTTGACCCGTATGAGAAGCCTATGTATTCAAAATGAGCACATCTCCATAAGCCAAGAACTCCATTTACTTCATGACCTTTCCGATTTCCTTTCTTTTGGGTGTAATAATAGATATTGAAATCTTCAGACTCGTATTTAGTATCTTATTAACTGAAATTATGTGTAAACCAAGAAAACTAAAAGTGCCAAAGTACTTGCTCCAACCTTCAAATAGAGGCCATTCTAATAAAAAAAACTTCAACTTGACCATTTTTAACATTATTCTTCTTAGATAAGACTGTCTCTTTGAATTTTAAAACTTAGCAATTTTGAATAAGCTTTCTCACGTAGCTTAGATAATTTGCTAGAGATATTTTCTTAAAATTTTCAATAATGCGAATCTAAATATGCACATCAACTTTACAAGAAATCATAGTCTTTAGCAACAGAAACAGAATTTGCCTATCACCTCTCTGCAATGTTTTTACCCCCAAAACTATAAAAAAAAATTAGTACTTCTTACACTAGGCATCATATAAATGCTTAATGTTAAAAAATCCCAACTCCAAAAGAATAAGAACAACAGTCCATATCCTGCCTACACAGACAGGAGATTAAAGGCATCTGGAAAATGACTGAGATTCCAACACAATTCTTCAAAGAACTCTTGCTTCTCTGCACACAACGTGCTACATATGCATTAATAAACCTGACAAAAATGTAAATGACAGATCCGCCAGGAATGAAATTTCTTTCAGACTTTTTTCAGCCTAATAAAAATCTTCTTAACCTAAAAACGCAAATCTTCTAAGTCAAATACTTTGTTAGAATTTCAATTAGTTCTTTTAAAAGGGATCTACATTTAAACTTTCATATCAGTGTTAGGGTAGATCACCAATGAACACAGTAACTCTCAGCAAGAACTATTTTAGGTGTACATAACCTCAAGGAGCTTGTCACCTCTCATGGCACACCTCGAAAGTAGAATTCAGTAAGAGTTTTTAAAAGATTTTCACAGCTATTGAAGAAGATCAGCCTTCTGAACAAATAGTCATACTTTTTTAGCAAAAAGTATGCGCACATAGTACATGCTCAATAAACAGTGTATCTCAATACAAGCTGAATTGGCTAGCATTTAGCATGTCAAGGTTGACATGTGAAAGACTAATTCCAGTGACAGTCACAGCTATTTAACACCTGGGATCAAAGGCATCTGGGATAGATGCTACTGTTTGAAAGTAGAATTGGGGCGCCGGTGTGGCTCAGTAGGTTAAGCATCCAACTCTTGATTTCAGCTCAGGTTATGATCTCAGGATTGTGAGATGGAGCCCTGCATCAGGCTCTGCACGCTCAGTGTGGAATCTGCTTGTCCCTCTCCCCCTGCTCCTCCCTCCTCCCCGCCCTACCCCGCTCGTACTCGCGCTCACACACACACTCTCTCTCAAATAAATAAAAATCTTTAAAGTAGAATTAAATGGAATATCACTTACTTGCTCATTTTAATAATGTCTCATGTTTATCTCTCATTGAAGAGCTTATAAATTCATTTAGCCTATTAATTCATTAAATCTCACTCTAAGAATATTAGAAAGTTGGTATTTGTATTTTCATGCTGTAGCAGAAAGCAGGATCCAAAAGATGAAGTGGTTTGCCTGAGTGTAAGAGGCACAATTCAAACCCGGGCCTCCTGCCTCTTAGACCAGCACTGCTGCCAGGCCCTGGCCCTGCTTGGCTGAGCGAGCTCAGATGCCTGTCAGGGGTTAATGACCCTGCAGCATTTCAGCAGGTGCATCTTGCAACCTAGATCCCCCGCGCTGGATGGGGCCAGTAGAAGCAAACCCCCAGTACTAAAGGGCATTATCCTGATGAGCAAACAACGATCATGATCTGTTTCTATCACATTCCAAGCAAGGGTTATCATTTGCAAGTGGCATTCACTGCACAAAGTCAGGAGTGTGGATGCCATCCTTCATGGGCACGCTTCAATTAGCAATAATCGCGCCTCGGATAAACCTCATTGGCTACGATACTGCCACTGAGCAAAGCTCATGGGCACGCTTCAAATGAAGAAACAATCACCGTAACAAAACCAATGGCCAGTTGTTTCTCTTCACCCCCCAGGGGGAGAAATGAATCGTTTTCCAGCCGAGGAAGAAGGTTTTGGAGCGTAGGTCTCAGTGGGAAGCTAAACCCAAGTGGGGAAAACCAAATACAGCTTTCACAAAATTTCTAACCCACCTTCCTGAGTCAGATTTCATCTGTTTATTCATCCCACAACCTTTCAACTGCCTTCTTACCTTGCTGCCTTGCTTCACACACCCACTGATTTTAAAATGTTCACAGCTATTGAAAATGACCAGCCTTCTGACCGAGGAAGGCTGCTCTCAGAAGCTCTTCTATGAATCTGACATAAGGTCTGCAATTCCTCCACATGATCAGAGAACTAACTCCCTAGGTTTTCAGGAGCCCTTTAGAAAGAAGCCTCCAGGGAGCCTCCTTAAGGGTTACCCACTTTTGGTTATACAAAAGACCTTCAGCCCTGTATGCTGATGTGTTGAACCATTTTCCTCATCTGTAAAATAAACAGTTTAAGTCAATCTCTGAGGTCTTTCCTGCCCTACCATTATAAGAATGCTTTCTGAAATAATATACGTGACCATAAGAAGGCACATTTTCAACACCTACTACATGCCAGGGATTGCAGAGAGCCCTTTATTTACACTGTTTCACTTAGTTCATGTTTATTCCCAAACTTTTTTGTGCCAGGTATATTTATCCCTGCAATAATGTAACTTAATAAAAACAGTACATGCACCTATCATATATAATTATAAAAAAAAATATCGTTTCAATAACTCAGGATGTTTGGAAATAAGGCAATTCACACAAACACACACACACATTGTTGAATTAAATGTTGGACTGAAACAGTAAAAGATTAGGGGACAGAAATCCCAAAAGGGTAAAGAGTTGTTATATTTATAGTTTCTCATGTGTCCTTAAGTTCTTATTCCATTTTTTAAAAAAATATTTCATTTATTTATTTGACAGAGAGAGCCAGAGAGTGAGCATGAGGTGGAGGAGCAGCAGAGGGAGAGGAAGAAGCAGGCTCCCTGCTGAGCAGGCATCCCAAGTTCTTGTTCCATTTTAAAGAAAACCAACAGGAAGTATTCTTACAAGAATGCATCACAAAAGATTTTGCAACAAAGGCAGCATGGTGCCATAATTGCAGGAATTACACATTAAAACAAACAGAATCTGTCATGAATGTGTATTCCTGATTTTAATTTAAATAAAATGTTTATGGGGGCGCCTGGGTGGCTCAGTCAGTTAAGTGCCTTCGGCTCAGGTCATGATCCCAGGGTCCTGGGATCGAGCCCCACATTGGACTTCCTGCTCAGTGGGGAGCCTGCTTCTCCCTCTCTCTCTCTGCTGTTCCCCCTGCTTGTGCTCTCTCTCTCTCTGTCAAACAAATAAATAAAATCTTATTTACAAATAAATAAATAAATGTTTATGACATAGGTCATCCCTTGGGGAGGGTATTTCTTCTGCTTTCTGAAGATATAATTAACATAGAATAAACCACACATTTAAAGTATACAGTAGGTTTTAACAAATGTATACACCTATGAAATCATCATCCCAATCAAGATTATGTACACATCAGTTGTCCCCAAAAGTTTCCTCCCACCCCTTTGTCATCACATTCTCTCTCCCCTCCCCATTAATATCCCTCAGCCCAGCCCCAGGCAACTACTGAGAGCACACTACAGATTTGTTTGCATTTTCTCAAGTTTTATATAAATGGAATCGTAAGGTATGTACTCTTTTTTCCTCTGGCTTCTTTCACTGCAGTGTAATTATTTTGAGATTCACCCATGTTGTTGAATGTTATCAATAGTTTGCTCCTTTTTACTGCTGAGTAGTATTCTACTGTATACATATCCCCCATTTTGTTCATCCGTTCTCCTGCCGATGGACATTTGGGTTGTTTCTGTTTTGTGGCTATTACAAATAAAGCTGCTATAAACATTCATGAACAAGTCTTTGTGTGGACATGCTTTCATTTCTCTCAGGTAAATACACAGAGTGGAATGGCTGGGACATAGGATAGGCATGCTTAACTTTTTAGGAAACTGCCAGAAAGTGGCCGTTTTAGGAAACTGTTCGCCATCAGCAGTGAAGGGGAGTTCGGTACCTTGCAACTGTGCCAGCAACTGGTATTCCCTCCATAATCGTAGTCATTCCGATGGGTGTGTAGTGGTGTTTCACTGTGGTTTTAACTGGCATTCTCCAAATGACTATTACGCTGAATGTCTTATCATGTGTTCATTTATCATTCTTATTTTTTTAGCTGTTCAAATATTTTGCCCTTTTGTCTTTTTTTTTTTTTTTTTACATTTTGGGAGTTCTTCATAGATTCTAGATAACAAGTCCTTTTCTTCCAGTTTGTGGTTCTTCTTCATTCTCCTAACAATATCTTTGAGAAGTCCTTAATTTTAATAAAATCCAACTCCTCCATCTTCAGATTTTACATTTTTTTGTGGCAGATTTTCTTTCTTATCATAACTGTACTCTTTAATCCCCATCCAACCATCAGTTTGTTCTCTACAGTTAAAGAGTCTATTTCTTGGTCTCTTTTTTTTTTCTTCCCTTTGCTCATTTGTTTCTTAAATTCCACATGAGTGAAATCATATGGTATTTACCGTTCTCTGACTTCTTTTACTTAGCATTATACTCTTAGTTCTATCCATTTTGTTGCAAATGGCAAGATTTCATTCTATTTTTGTGGCTGAATAATGTTAGTGTGTGTGTGTGTGTGTGTGTGTGTGTACACACATCTTCTTTATCCATTCATCTATCGATGGACACTTGCTTTCAAAGTCTGGCTATTGTAAATAATGCTGCAATAAACATAGGGGTGCATGTATCCCTTTGAATTCGTTTTTGTATATTGGGGGGTAAATACCCAGTAGTGCAATTACTGGATCATAGGGCAGTTCTACTTTTAATTTTTTGAGGAACCTCCAGACCGTCTTCCACAGCAGCTGCACCATTCCCATTCCCACCAACAGTGCACAAGGGCTCCTTTTTCTCCACATCCTTGCAGACACTTGTTTGTGTTGTTGATTTTAGTCATTCTGACAGGTATGAACTACTCATTGTAGTTTTCATTCTCACTCCCCTGATAATGAGTGATGTTGAGCATTTTTTTCATGTGTGTGCTGGCCATCTCTAAGTCTTTTTTGGAGAAATGTCTGTTCATGTCTTCTGCCCATTTTTTAATTAGGTTATTTGGTCTTTGGGTGTTGAGTAGCATCAGTTCTTTACATGTTTTGGATGCTAACCCTTTATCAGATATGTCATTTGCAAATATCTTCTCCCATTCAGTAGGTTGCCTTTTAGTCTTGTTCCCTTCACTGTGCAGAAAATTTTTACAGATCTTACACTTAGATCTATTATCCACTTTGAATTTTAATATGGTGGGAGTATAGATCCAGGTTTAGTTGTTTTGGTTTTTGCATATGGGTATCAAATTGTTCCAGCACGTGTTACACTGCCCTTTCTTCTCTGAATTCTCTTTACATCTTTGTCAAAACCAATTGGCCACATATGTAAGTATGGGTCTACTCCATTCCTCTAGTGACCACCTAACTTGTCTGTTTTTTTAACTAACTTTTAAAATTTATTGACCAACTCACGTCTGGGTTTGTCAGGGGGCTTTTACCATTATTCCAGTGGTTAAGAACGTTGGTGCAACAGGATAGGCAGGAGAAAGGACAAGGTAGGAAAGAGAGATGGGCAGGAAAAAATAAGGCAAAAGTATAACAACAGGTAATAGGAAAAGGATTAGAAAAAATAGGCACTTCTAAAAAATGGCATTTTCCCAACTCTGCCATCACCAAAGGCCACCCCTCACCTAACTTGACCCTATCCTATTCTGAAAGCTTATGTCTATAAAATAAACAGCATTTATCAGGTAATAATTCATTAGTGTTCTCATATATTATTCATCAGAGACATATGCTACTGCCAGTGTTTGATGAGATAACCAGGGTTGCTGTAACTCCTGCCAAAAATAAACTGACCTTTTAGATATCCTGTGCAGTCTTGTGGTGGGCAACATTACATCCCCATTAAGCTTTCTGAAATATTCACAATAGCCACAATAGGACTTCCACCATTTTGCTCCCTGCCCAAACCACCCTCTTTTTAGAGCCATGGGGGTCTGGAGCCTTAGACAAACTCTAGCCTAGGGGCTTCACCTTAGCTTTACTTTCTCATCAACCACATGCTATGTCAACAGAGCTTCAGAAAAAATGTGTGATTTGTTAACGTGATGAAAACAAGTATAAGGCACTGATTGCCAACTCATGGTTTTGTAATAATTTGGAGTATTGCTAATTATAAGCTCAAGAGATAGCTCCTATACCATGAAAAATCTTAAGTCTCTAAAAGAAACATGTAACCAACATTCCCCCCCACCACCACCCCCAGGCTGTGTGGAATACAAATAAACAGTGCTCAGGTTTAGCAACTCAAAAAAGTCTGAGAGGGGCACCTGGGTGTCTCAGTGGGTTAAGCATCTGCATTCGGCTCGAGTGATGATCTCAGGGTCCTGAGATCAAGCCCCACATCAGGCTCCCTGCTCAGCGGGGAGTCTGCTTCTCCTTCTCTCTCTGCCTGCCGCTCCCCCTGCTTGTGCTGTCAAATAAATAAAATCTTAAAAAAAAAAAAAAAGTCTGAGATACCAGAGCTTCAGACAAAATAGTGAGAAACCAAAATTGAAACACACCAAGAGAAACTGTTTGAAAAGTTAGTTAAAAAGGAAAACCCTGCCCAGATTGCAGAAACCAATGCTATCAAATCTGACAGCTAGACATGTTTGAATCAAAACAACTCAAAAGTCAGATCCCAAAGTGAATAAAATGACGGATTCTTAGTATAGACTGTTAAAATGTCACCTTATACCCTCAAGCAATGCTCGAATGAAAGGGAACAGATGTCAATAAATTAATGCATGAAAAATGAGGCAAAAGACAATTATTGATTTCGAGTATTATTTTTCCCTTTTATAAAAGTGTTCCTATTTGGTTTTTTATTCTAAAAACGGGATGCTTTCAAATGTACTTATCACCCTTTTTTTTTTAAGATTTTTTTTTTTTAAAGATTTTATTTATTTATTTGACAGAGAGAGTGAGAGAGAGAGAGCAGGAACACAAGCAGGTAGAGTGGGAGAGGGAGAAGCAGGCTTCCCGCAGAGCAAGGAGCCCAATGCAGGGCTCGATCCCAGGACCCTGGGATCATGACCCGAGCCGAAGGCAGACGCCTAACGACTGGGCCACGCAGGCGCCCCTTTTTTTAAGATTTTATTTATTTATTCATTTCAAATGTACTTATCACCCTTACACGAGGACTCCGTGAAGCTTCTCAGAATTACTGCCATTTTAGCACCTGTGCAGCTGAAATGAGGGCTACCAAACCTTTTAAATCTAGTGTGAAAACAAACCCAAAGTTCTCTCTCACCTGAAAACAAAGCACCCATCCACTGAGCTTATTTGGAGGACTAGGAGAAGAAACCTAGACTTAATACTCTCAGCCAATAACTATGTGAATTTATTATACAGATTTAAGTTCTCTAGGCCTCCGTTTCTCTCTACAGTAAGTACAACATAAAGGAATTTAACAAACATATACTACTGTGAATACAACTGAAAACATAGCCCTTGCTCTAAATTCTGGCATCTCTAAATTCTAGACTTTTATGGCTATGAGTTCTTACTTTTAGATTTATGAGAAATGTAACTAGTTCTAAACCTGATTTTAAGATATGATCTAAATCATCAGAACCACTTGGCATAGTATCTATCCCTCACCAGGAAACGATGTAATGGCGGCAGATCCCATTTGCTGACCACCAACAAATGTAAACAGTGTCGTTCTACTGAACTCCATCAAAGTTCTTTGTTCATTTTTATTTTGCCATCCCTGAGGCAAAGCAATACTAGAAGGAGCTTGTATGAAGTCATTACCGCAGTGCAAGAGGCCATTAGAGGAAAAAATAGTCCTTAAAAAAATTATTTAAAATAGTAACTATCTTCAAAGGTATTTCATATTCATTAAATAAGGTTTATCCCAACTATGGCCAGCTAACAAAACATGAAAAGAACACAAGCTCGAGGCAAGCTTTTTTTCTTCCAAAACTTACCTCTTCACTCAAGAAACAGCCTGCATAATCTAATTGCTGCTAAATTTAAGTGAAAACAATATAAGCCAGATTTAAAGAAATGGAAACCACTACAAACAAGATTCTTCTCCCATTAAACTTAATTCCTATCAATTACTGCTTCACTTTGTTTCTTCTTTCTGCTCTGCCATGGTAATAACTGTATTTTTCTTACAATTGCAAAGGAATTTTGTTGAATAAATTACACTAGCAGAAACCACACTATCCCAAGTCCTTAGGCCTTTAAATAAAAGTTATGCCTGAAGATATCTGTAGTAAAGAAGCAGGAAGACAGGCCTTTGAATCCACTGGCAGACTGGAGACATGTCCCTCAGCCCCATTTCCACCTCTTATCCTGTGTCCCAATGTTTTTGTGGATTCAATCCACTAGCTGAGAGTGACAGTTGAAATGAAAGGGACAACGAGATTTAAAATGTAAAACATATCTGACCACAGTGCAGAAAGTCGCAAGAGGTTTAATCACAACTCAGTTTTCACTGTCTTACAATGAAGAAGCATGAGATCAAGGCTTCTCGTTATGAAAATTGTTATAGGCCTGGGAACCCAAGAAAAATCTGTAGAGTAGGACTGTATACCCATTCAGGAGAATTCCCTCTAACCAGAACAATTAATTCTGGACTATCCACATGGAAGCAACTCTGTTATACAGAAGGCTTATGTTATCGCAAAGTGAGGCTGCATGCGACCCACCACCATCAAACAGCATAAGAAGTCCACGGTGCTCGTGACTGTGAACGCACCGTGGTCAAACCCCAGAAAGGCTTCCCTACTATCTTTTCTGATCAAACAGGCCCAAGCTCCAAAACCCTGAAGCCCCAAACAAAAAATAAAGTGACACACTGAAGAGAGGGTACAATGTTAGCTTCTGAGATTTTATTATTTTTAATACACACATTTCACAAACAGAAACCTTCAAACACCACACACAATTCCATAACCAAATGTTTCCGTTTTATCAACATTCTTTTAACTATTTACACCATCTTCCCATAACAAAAGTGCAATCCAAGACATCTTGACAAGAAATCTTTAGGACAAGAATATATTTTTGAGCTGGCTTTAACGATGCCCGTCCGTTAATTGTTTTCTTTCAATCACCTGGAAAAATAACAAAGTCAACAGGACACAGAGATGAGCTGGGTTAGGTGGCAGCCTATTAAAGGAACCAAAACACTGAACAGGAGCGCTTTCTCCTCAAGTCCTCCCCAAACGTCCAACTAAAATTGCTCAAGAGCTGCAACCAGGAGACCAAAGAGGAGAAGCCATGTGGAGGTCCTAACCCGGGGAAAGGAGAACCGACTGTATGGGAGGCATTGGTCTTACAGGACAAAACAGAAAATTTCAGCAAATTAGTTTTCATGGTCTACTAAGTTATGCATCAGCCTGTTAGTTTTAGTAAACACCTAATAATATTCTTTCCTGATGAGTTCATTCCCCCCCGCCGCAAAAGATATGAAAATACTTTTTACTCTGAAAATAAACTTCTTTTGCAAAACCTGGAAATTAAAGACCGGGGAGAGCTCTGTCTTACTAAGAATGGAATAATCCACCCCACTGCCCAATTTCATGGCCAATGTCTATCTTTCAATCAAGCAGTTGATAAACTCGGTATTATCACTCGCTTCAGATACAGCCAGAAGAAGTGGAGAACTGAGCCAGCCTGAAGAGGAAACGATAAAGCCATCAGAAATGGTTTCTCACTGAATTGAAGCAGGTAAAATTTTATTTGTTCCAGGTACAGAACTCTTAAAAATAAATGATAAAAAAAAAAAAAGAACAGATGAAAAATCACTTTGAAATTATTAGTCACTTATGTAGTGGTTCATTTTATTGAACACTATTTATCAGAAAAACAGAAAATGGATCTCCTGGGTGACTAATATCCTTTAATAACCAAACCATAACAAAAACAGTCATCTTTTTTGACATACTCCAATTTCTACCAAGGTATTCAGAGCAAAGTACTTTGAGAAAGTCTGGTGAAAATACTAAGGTCAGCAGATTTCCAAAATAAGATTTATTATCCACACTGTGGCATACTCACTATATTTTATTCTCAAATAAGCCAGATTTTCTACTTTAGATGAGACTGTGATGCCTTACAGGTAAACGAAACTCTCAGATGACACCTCTGCCTCTCCTTTTTCAGAACTGTGGCATCCACCAAATCCTAACTTTGTGGTCCAAATAATGGCCAAAAGCAAATTTTACCCAATTACAGGGAAAACTCCTCCTACTTATTTTTCAGAGAGTAGAAACCAATAGAAGGAGAAAATACTGAATGCATCAGACACCACATTCATAGCAGTTTTAGACCAAGGGGCTTGTGAATGTGATCTATACGTAAACTTTAAGATCCAGAACAATAATAAGCAGGTTTCTCTATAAAATTTTAGGTGCATTAAAAAACAGCATTACAAATATTTTACTACCTGCTTGAAATTCAGAACTAAAATTCAAATGTTACTCTCAAGATTCGAGAAACTGACGGATTTTTACACTTGGGTACATGAGAGAATCAGTGGGGAACCAGTTAATTCACAATTACAGCTTTGTGTATTAAAGACAAATTTGCAAGGGCTATGTCCTACAGACCTTGCATCAAATGCAAGGTTGCATCAAATACTGTCAGACAGATATCGATTTGCTGCTTCGTAGAGGCACCGAGCACTTCCCCCCACTGTGAAATATTTTTCAGACCATCAAACACCAAACTAGATGCAGTAAACCGAATTACAATCATCCAAACTGAAAGATAAGAATATTAGTTGATATATTGGTTCTTCAATGCTCTGTTGTTTCAAACAAATTATCAAATATCTCATACAGTAGAACTGAAACTTGCTTGCAGTAACAGCTAAACACTTCTGAGAGGAAAAACAGCTTTCTGAGGGGGAAAAAAATGGTATAAACCAAATGAGTAATACAAACTGTTCACATAACCCCAAATTTGGCTACTCATAAAACAGATTGTATTTTCAGCATTCTTTTAGCATATATGTATATAATACTTAAAATTACCAAATCCATTTTTGAGAAATCATATTCTAATTCCAATTCTATGATGGTATGGGGAAAGCCCAATGCTCTGACTAATCAAGTTACACAAATTATCATCTTTTTTCGCTAATGGTGAAGTATCACAGAAAGCTTCAGAATGATCTATTTTCAAACATACTGTTATACATTACAATCCATGGTTTTGAGAAATGAAACACACTTTAAAAAGAAGTATTATTGTTCTCTTCCTCATATCCTCACAAAGCAATTTTTTTCCTTTCCTTCTTAGGGTCAAACCTATGATCTGGGAAACTCATCATTAAATGGGTCAAATGTGGCCATGACAGTTTTGTGGAAGATAAAGCAGGTGATGATGGTTCTGAATTTCACCAGTTCGGGTATATGCCTGTGAGATTTACCTGTGAGAAGGATCTGACATCAAATGGCACTTGGACAGTGCAACCTACATAAATCAGTACCACCCAAATCATATCATTCATGGATTCTCCTTAAGAGCTCATCTGACCAACTTCAAAGACACAATTCCAATGATAGGGTTCTGCCTGATCTTGCCCCCCTTGAGTCCGTGCGCATCACTTCCAAATTCATTTAGTATATTCTCTCTGTTACAGGTCAGTTTACCTAAAAATATTTGCAACACCACAAGTTTTCATAGGTCTCATAATTTGGATATAATTTTCAGCAGGAAAACTGCCTGCTAAATCACAGAGGTGTAAGAAACAGCACTCACGTCCACTTTCAAATAATCTGCAGGTCAATGTGCACTGCACAACAATGAACCAAGATGGACTAATACACTCTCAGCCCTCCAGGCACAGACTGACATTCACATGCCCCATGTTTTTCCCAAGGCCTGAGCAGATCTGAAAGTGGGTTTTCAGACAGGTAACATTTTAATAAGAGGTTCCTTCCAACTCCCACCATGCTTTTAGTTGATAACCACATAATCCCTTTACTAAATTCACCCTATCCTCCCACCACCTTAAAAGCTGCATGAGAGACTCTTAGTGATAGTGAACCGCTACCCCAGACTCACAGGATTATCCATTTGGGCTCTGGTCAGGACCACAGACTAACACTCAGGAGTCAAGTGAGGGCAAGGGGCCAACCCCATTTTAGTGGCACACATACACAAAGGAACTCTCCTTTAAATTAGAAAAGAAAGTCATGTCACAGAATGTTTCCCTATAAAAGATATGTAATAAAGAAATAAAGTCAATAAAACAGCTATTACTAAAGCAAAGCTTTCATCAATAAGCTTCAAGAACTTTAAAGGAGGAAAATGGCTTCACGAAATGGTAGTCCAGGTTCCCACAGTGCGGACACTGCTGGACATTGCTGTACTCGGAGAAGTACTGCATCCCGATCCGCACGTCTATCACAGGCTTCCCACAGTGCTTACAGTTCAGGCGGGCCTGCGGGGGAAACACAGATGCGTCAGCCACCATACCCTCCCTTCCACCTCACCACACTGTCAACGTCACCCAAACCAAAATGCAACACTGTTATGTCTCAGAAACTGATCAGGAGCTCAGCCAAGCATCCCTCTTATTACCAAAAGCAGGGTAGGCAAGCTGAAGATACATATTCACGGGCGCCTGGGTGGCTCAGATGGTTAAGCGTCTGCCTTCGGCTCAGGTCGTGATCCCAGGGTCCTGGGATCGAGTCCCGCATCGGGTTCCCTGCTCCTTGGGAGCCTGCTTCTCCCTCTGCTTCTCTCTCTCTCTCTGTCTCTCATGAATAAATAAATAAAATCTTTAAAAAAAAATTAAAGAAAAAAAAAGAAGAAGATACACATTCACATATTCATCACCCGTCTGACAGTGTGACTCCTCATTTCTCTGTGGATCTGCAGCACCGTTAACACTTTGACCTACTGGTAGGAAGAAAATTCCAAACTCGCACTGCCTGAACTTCTCCCCAGCTTCTCCATGGAAGCTCCCCTAACAATAGGACACTCCTTCCCCTGGATTGTTAGGAGCAGCTGAAGCTGACTCCCCTCATTCAAAGCTTCATGAAACTTCGTGGACCGTGCTGAGTTTATTTTAAAAATTCATATGCATTTCTCATTCCGCTCATTACTACACTTGTTTTCTTTGATGTAAAAATAAAGTTTCCCGAAAATACTCCAGCAAAATTAACAATCCAGGAAGAAGTGCTCTGTGTTACCACCACACACTAGCTCTTCATTCATGCCTGGGTCTCTAATGGCACAAGACTGGGATCTTTTAGCAAAAGGTCCAAGACCTTAGAGGAATAACCAGAAATGGTTAAGTACAACAGTCTCTCAATTTAGATTCATTCTAAAAATGTAATAAAAAGCGTAACCTCATTTTGTCCTCAATACACTCACGGGAGGTATGTGTAGTATGTGAATTTTAGATGAACAGGCACATAGTGATAGCAACATGCCCAAGACCACATAGTTAGGAAGCAGAAAGGCTAAGGACTGGACCAAAATAGCTTATTCCAGAGCCCACATTCTTAGCTAGGACACGGACGACCTTTCTGTGGCTAAGATAAATTCCCTTTACAATAATCGCTCTGAGCAACAAAAGTGAAATTCTGGGCAAACCTCTCTCTTTAATCATTCTCTTTAATCTGTTATTCCTTTCAAATAATTAACCATTAAACTTCTTTTTGGCTCAAAGTCTTAGTAGAAGACGCTTAGCAGCACCTAACACTTGCACCTTCCCAGTGAATACACAGTCGCCCTTGAACAACATGGGTTGAACTACACGGGTCCACCTAGAAGCAGTTTTTAAATAAATACAGTACAGGACTATAAATGTATTTTCTTTTCCTTATTATTTTCTTTATAACGGTTTCTTTCCTTTCCTTTATTGTAAGAACACAGTATATAATACATATACAAAATATGTGTTAATCAACTATTCATGTTATCAGTAAGGCTTCCAGTCAACAGTAGGCTATTAGTAGTTAAGTGTTTGAGGAGTTAAAAGTTACAGGCAGATTTTTAACTGCACAGGGGGTCAGTGCCCCTAACCCCCATGTTGTTCAAGAGTGAACTGCAGTTAACTGACATTTTTTTAAAAGCCAAAGAGTCATCAAACATGTTTTCCATTTTAGTTGGAGGCCAGAAAATAAAGGTCTGGGCTTAAACTGGTTTAAAAGAAATAGATCATGAGTACCAACAGGTTGGCCACGGCAGGATGCCATTCTGCTTTCCTCCCTAGCTAAAGATAAGGAACTAATCCCACTGCCCCTCAGTGGTATAGGAGAAAGAACAGCGGACCGGGAGTCAAAGGTTTTAGCACGGCTGTGGCACATTCGTAAAGACCTAGGTAAAAAGACCTCCACTGTGTGTGGAAAACAAGGAGGCTGACCTAGCTCTCCCAGGTCCTTCCCAGCACCACGAACGGCCCCAAATTCTTTCACTTCCTCATTTCTTTAAAAGAGAACCCGCTCTTGTGTGTGTCGAGAGAGGAGCCCCTTCCTTCTGTTTCTCTCGGCACTGGGGCACAGCTGAGTCCGACAAAATGCCGCAGTGCGTCGCTCAAAGACTATGAGATCTCTGGCGACGAACATAACAAAATAATAAACAAATAAATAAAAGACTATGACATCTCATTTCCAAGGCTGATGGAATTTTAAAATGGAAATGTGGTCAATACATTAGAACAGCGTACCAGTAGTCCGTCCTATCTGGAATCACATGACCGGTCACGGGTGCCGTTTAGGGCTCCCATGCCCATACTTCTCTTTTGAGGACCCTAGTACAGACAAAGTTTGGCTGAAATCCCCGCTCTGCCAACCTTTTCATTCAACCGGCACAGCTTCTCATAGGATATTCTTTTTAAAAAATCAAACCATAGTGCTAAAGATACAAAGCTATATAGTAACTAATAAAGTGCTTATCAGTTACTTGTATTAAAAGCCAGGCCTGGCAACTGAAGAGCAAAGTAAAACTCTCTCCTACCCGTGATTATGAAGGAACTGTAAAACAAGGCTTTCTTTTCCCCAAGCACAAGGATTTTGTTTTGTCTCTTGTGTTTCCATGGACTTATCTAACCTGTTTTCCCAGACTACTACTTCCCTTTTTTCTGGTGACAGCTCAATTTTGGAAAATGCTTCCTCTCAGCAGTACTTTAAGGATTAAAAATCTTTTCTAAGGCAGCACAGGAAGGCAGTTCCTGCGTAACTGCGCTACCCCACAGGAAGGAAGAAGAAAATCCTGTCCCAGAAAGTAAAACTTTCTTCTTCCTTTTCAATAATGACTTTTTCTTATTAGAACCTAAGTATATGTTAATCACACAAAACATAAGAAAATGCAAGTGAAAGGAACCACTTCGCATCCCAGCATGCGGACACAGCCTCTGGCTTACAGGTTAGCAGGTCCCTTTCCACAAATAGAAGCATACTGTTACACCATTTTATAAACTACCTTTTTTACTTAATACACTAAAAATATTTCCCATTGATTATGCATTATTCCACAATACCCCCCTTTTAATGGCTGCAGAGTATTCGGGCAATAGCTTCGTCACGCTGTGGTACATCAGCCATCACTCCTGGCCGCAGGGGCGGGGGGGGGCGGGGAAGACCACTCGCCATCTTCCTCGCCCTCTCCCGAACTAACGACAGTGCTGCCCTATCTCCTCTGCGTTCGCCAGGGGACAGAAGCCCGAGATCATGCACTGCTCGCTCTGCGGGGTCAATACCAACCTGACAGCACGGAGAGGCGGCCAGGATGTCGTAGGTGTACATGGTGCCCAGCTGGTGCCAGCTGCCGTCCCACCGGGACTTACACTTGATGCAGATGATCTTGTGAACCCCTTCCAGGCAGTCCACACACACGGCGTACAGGTGCATGAGCCTCCCTATGCACAGAAGACACAATGCTGAGAACGGCCGTCCTCGGGGCTAAAAAAGTGGCTCATCTATCGATTATAAGCAAACATGTTATCATTCAGATAAAAAAAGCAGCAAAACAGGTCATATTCATCCCATATCCCCAAGCTGTCCTTTTAGAATAATTATGAATTACGAACTACTGTCAATGGGACATACACTTAAAAGCTGTATCTTATTAAATATTGCTTCAATTCACTTTTCTAAAAAAGTACTGCCAGGTTTACAACATGGACCTCCAAATTCAAATGACCAAGCCCCAAATGCTACCAACTGCCAGTGGTCGTGCAGGACTCTCTGCTCAGAAGTGTGTGTGTGGCGCGGGGCCTGAACCAACAATGCTGGTCTGCAGTCTCGGGCTCGCATCTACCGACAACTGCCATCATAAGAAAGTCAAGTCTGTCCTGGTTCTGGTGGCCCAGAATTATACCACAGCCACAATTACCGTGTTAACTGTCCCTGTCTCCAAAACTGCTCAGCCATCACCATTATTTAATTTAGGAACCAGGATCATATATATCTTACTTGTGAGTGGTTATTTAAAAGGAGTTCAGTGTCTTATTATTTACTGGGCTCTTAAGAGACACAACCCCATTCCTCCACCATTTCTTAACATCTAATGCTTACGAGGAAAAGAGGTCACCCTTGTTTACATGGAAGGGTTAGGATTCAAATCATTAGGAAAGACTGGGCATGTCCAGGATCCACCTACGCGGTGTACAACAGCAACACTGCTGCTCTCTACGTAGGCATCAGGGAGCTCCACCTGGCTGCAAACTACGCTCGGAACACATACTCCTTCAGAATGCGCTGGCTCCTCGCCAGCAGCCTAACCATGGCTCTTCACCTTTCAGTGGTTAGGACAGCCTGCTCCTTACCCTCTGGAAAGAGGTAAACAGTACTTACAGGGTAACCTTTCATTACATTTGCTTACAAGGCTCTCTCGTCCTCCTCAAGGGTAGGAACCATGTTCTCTCTCTCTCACACACACACACACACACACACACACACACACACACACACTCACTTCTCAGGCCTATCTAATTTTCGCCTTTCTCCACCCACTGCCTGATAGGTACCCTTCAGACGTGGTCCTGGGCTCTCTCACATACTCTTCCTTTTCTTTCTCTTCTCTCCCTATTCAAGAGTCTTCCAATCTTAAGATCTGAACCACCCGTTATAAAATAAGCTCCCCAGTTCTCATCCCAGATGCTTATTTCTAAGAGTGCTTGCTAGATAGACATCTCCACCCAAAGTCCCAACACTCCTTCAAACCCAACACACACACCAATGCCCTCATCTTCTTTCCCCTAAGACAGGTCTCCTTCCCAATGTTCTCCACTCCTGCCCATGGCAGCATCCTTTATCTGCTCTAGAGCCAAAGTGAGCCATCCAGGATGCAGCTTCATCCTTGTAGGCTCAGTGTCTAGCACAATGTCCATAATGGAAAAAGCCCTTCATAATTATATGTTGGATAAATGGATGGGGTATATTAATAGCCAAAGACATTATAATCTTGGAGGCCTCTAGGGCCAAAAAAAAAAAAAAAGGAAAGGGTGACAAGAGCTGCTGCTTTTTTTTTTTTTTTAAGATTTTATTTGAGAGAAACCAAGAGAGCGAGAGAGCACAAGCAGGGGAAGCAGCAGACTCCCCACTGAGCAGTAAGCCCAATGCGGGGCTCAATCCCAGGACCCTGAGATCATGACCTGAGCCGAAGGCAGACGTTTAACCGACTGAGCCACCCAGGCGCCCCAAGGCTTCTTGTAATAGTGCCCATCTCTGCTCTAAAAAGCTGAAAATAAAAAGGTCTCATGTGGCCTGACAGCATTTCATGGTATCAGTTCAAGTACCCAGGAACCACTGGAAAACATATTCCCAGTTTCCCTCCTAGATTTAGCAGGGCTGATTCTCAAACATTCGAAGATACCCCGCGGGCTGCCCAGAAGGGTGGGAGGAGGGACACACGCAGAGGGGAGGCGGTGGCAACAATACCCATGTCACCAGAGCTGACAGGGCACTTTCGCGAGGGCCCACCACGGGACAGGCCTGTGCTCTGAGGAGGCCCCAGGCGTGACTGCACGTAAACCCTCCCGGCTCCACGATGAAGCAGCCAGTGTTGCCTTTCCCGGCCGACGCTGGAGGAACTGAAGTTCGGAGCGCTGGCGCAGCCTGCCCAAGCTCACGAAGATAGCAGGTAGCCAAGACCAGACTTAAATTCATGTCTGTGTGATTCTCAACCTCCGGGAAAACTCCTGGGAACTCCCGGCCTAGAGTCTCTAGATTTGTTTCAGTTACGATTATCCTTGTCCTAAGCACAGAGAATTCTACATTGCTAAACTGGAGGGTCGTGAGTTCAAACAAAAAGGAGATGCCTAAAAGAACAGTCAGTCACCTGTAGTTCTCAGTGGTAAAGCAGCACGATAAGAACTTCCTAATTAGACCAATCTTAATAAATTATTAACACCAAACAAAAGCATCTTCTCAAAGGAAGAGTCCGAGAACAGAGGCTGGAGTTGGAGGCTGCAGGGGGCAGTGATGGGTAAAGGGCAAGCACGGCAATGACAATCCACACAGGCCAGCCCTGGAAATTACAGGTGGTTTCGGCAGCGTATCATCAACTGCAGCAGGGATCCTTGTGGCCTGGAACAGGGCCTTGCTATTGTCGTTGAAAATGCTTTTAATACACGGTGGGACTCTGTGATGAAGAAATGATGGACACTACCTAGAGATAAAAAGAGTGTGTGAACTTCTATGAGAGGTGGCAACAGAAACACGGACACATGGCAAGGCTCCACCTGAACCACCCACCTGTCTGGTAGTGACAAAACACCTTAGCTTCAGATCTTATCATCAACAGTCAGACTTCTTCAGACCTTTGTAGCGCATGCCTAACACATCCATTAGCTGTTTGTGGATATAGATGTACTCATGGGTACACACACACACACACACACTTCTCGGGCCTATCTAATTTTCGCCCTTCTCCATCCACTGCCTGATAGGTACCCTTCAGACGTGGTCCTGGGCTCTCTCACATACTCTTCCTTTTCTTTCTCTTCTCTCCCTATTCAGGAGTTCCTCCAATCTTAAGATCTGAACCACCCGTTATAAAATAAGCTCCCCAGTTCTCATCCCAGATGCTTATTTCTAAGAGTGCTTGCTAGATAGACATCTCCACCCAAAGTCCCAACACTCCTTCAAACCCAACACACACACCAATGCCCTCATCTTCTTTCCCCTAAGACAGGTCTCCTTCCCAATGTTCTCCACTCCTGTCCATGGCAGCATCCTTTATCTGCTCTAGAGCCAAAGTGAGCCAACCAGGATGCAGCTTCATCCTCTATAGGCAATGAAAACCACAATGTGATGGAAGTGATGATACTCAATTCTAAACTTACGCCTCTTGAGAGAGAGTGCAGCCCCTACCCTCACCCCCTGAACGCAGGAAAAAGCCCAGGCTAGCCTACTGGAAGATAAAAGACCACACTGAACAGGGATGAGCCATTCATTCCAGCGGAGGCCCCCTGCCAGGCAGCCAGACAGCCAACTGTCAGACACGTGTCAGAGGCCATCCTAACCAACCAACCCACAGAACCGTGAGAATCATAAATCATCACCGGTTTAAAACACTAAGTTTTGGAGCAGTTTGCCTTTAACAAAAGCTAAAAAATGTAAGGGATTAGGTGAAATTCTAGAAAAGGAAGGAGACTGCTCCCTTCAACCTCCTCTTCCCTGTTGAGGAAACAGTGAAAACAAGAACCTGCATCCATGAAACAAGAGCAAGATGCTATTAAAAAGTGCTCTTGGAAATTATAAATATACAGAAAATCCTAAACTCAGTAAAAATCCTGGGATACAAAGCCAAAGAAATCTTCCAGAAGGCAGGACAAAGACAGACAGAAACAATAGGATATATCAGGGCCCTCCATCTAAAAAAAAAGGATCAATTTAAGAGATCCAATATCTAACTAACAGTTCCACAGTTGTTTTTAAAAACGAAAGAGAAAATGGTCAGAGAAATAAATCAGAAGAAAATTTCCCCAAACTGAAGACCATGAGTTTACACAGCCAAAAACCCAAGAAAGCACACTGCACAATGAATGGGGGTGGAGGGGAAGACCCGGGTCATGGTGAAACTTCAGAACGCTGAGGATGAAGAGAAAATCTTAAAACCTTCAGGGGATGGGAGGGGAGAACAAAGGGACAGCAATAAAATATTGACTTCTCAACAGTGACTCAGGAGACCAGAGACAGTGAAGAAATAAATGCCTTCAAAACCCTAAGGGGAAAATATTTCTAACTTGGAAGACTCTACCCAGCCCAATAGCAATCAACTGTGAAGACAGAATCAAGACCTTTCAATCAGACTTTCAAAGTCTGAAAATACCTATTCCCAGGCTTCCTTTCTCAGAAAGCTCCTGGGGATGTTTCTTAACAAACTGAGGAAATAAACCAGGAAAAAAAGAAAACATGAGATCTAGGAAACAGAAGATAGAGAACAGAAAAGTAAGCAGAGAATTCCTAGAAGGGCAGCCATGTAGTATGGCAGCTACGAGTGCAGCCAGACAGACAGGAGCAGGAAGATGAAGGCTCCGTGAAGGGAATTTAATTTCTACAAAAAGAAGTCCATTAAATGGATAATAGGTATGTGCAAATGCTTCTGAAAGCTTTGTGGGAGCTGCTGGAGAGTGGGAACAATCAGCCAATGTTTCCAAAAAGATTAAGCAAAGGAAATTGTGAAACATTAACTGTAAGAACAAAACAAAAGATGTCCTAGAATATACTGTACTCTGATAAGAAATACACCTGTATTTCTTGCTCTACACTAGATATTTACATAATCATAGCAGTAAAAACATTAAGGAGTTTCACCAAGAATTGTGATACATTATCCTGAGAGAAAGGGAAAGATTTAAGAAAGCACAGGCATCCACCTTAAACATAAGTCAATAGACAGTATCTAAAATTGGACATGAAGATAGCAGTTTTAAAATTATGATGGTGGGATGCCTGGGTGGCTCAATCGGTTAAGCGTCTGCCTTCAGCTCAGGTCATGACCTCAGGGTCCTGGGATCGAGCCCCGTGTGGGGCTCCTTGCTCAGCGGGGAGCCTGCTTCTCCCTCTCCCTCTGCCTGCCGCTCCCCCTTGTTCTCTCTCTCTCTCTGACAAATAAATAAGTAAAATCTTTAAAATATATAAATAAAATAAAACAAAATAAAATAATCAGTTAAAATTGAAAAATGCTGTCTCTGGGAACTGAGACAGCAGGGGGTGTGGGAAGAAGACAGGTGGGGATATATCATCTCTACCACAGGCTTTTTTAGCACACTTTCAAAGTTACAAACATGTTACACCTCATGTATCTCACCTTTATATAAATTCAGTAATTTTCTATGAACTGACAGATTGCTCATTTACCCTGACCAACCCCCATCATTCAAGTTCTGGCTGAAATACCCCTACATCCTCGAACGTCATCCCCAGCACTAAGCTGTCCCTGCCTTCACCACCAGGGTGATGCCTCAGCTTCCAATAATCCACTTTCCTTTTGCTGTTATTGAGAAAGCCTGATCTTCCATAAACTTCAAGATTAATTCAGCTAATCTAAAAACACTTGGCCCTCTCTGCCCCCACCCCTTCCCTTACTCCATTATGTTTACAAGGATCAAAGAGAATACACAGCGTGCTGGGCACATTAACACACGTTTCAAAGGCAACTGTTTTACACCAAGTGACATAATTATGCAATTCCCTCCCAATTATGGAAAACTATACCCAAGGAATCCTCCCTTCAAATTACAGCAGAACAAAAACATAAAATGACCCACCAGGACAACTGTATTTGGTACAGTGACATCAGAGTAAAGGGAAAAAAAAAAACACCACCACCACCTCCACCACCTCAGTGGGCAAAGCTGAGATATTCCAACACTGCCTGGCACCTAACTAGAACAAAAAGCACCATCCGTTAAAATTAAGCCAGAATGGAGCAATCCCATCTTGCTTCTCAGCTTTTAACAAAGGGAAAGCAGGCAAGGTGAATGAACACCTGTACCTTGAAGATGACACGGAACATCGTATTCGATCTCATCGTGTCTCGACGGGCTTAAGAACAGAGTTCCGTCCACCAGAGGGAACTGTTCGAACACCGGCAGCGCCCGATGACACAGGGCACAGTTTACAACATTCCTGTGGCTGGCGCTGAGGGCCGCAAGAATGAACTTGCGCAGGTCCTCGCCCTGGCCCATCTGGGCATCGTCCTCCATCCGCACGTGGAAAGTGTTCAACTTATGCCTGGGGATGTGAGTGAGCAGCTCGGACAGGTCGAGGCGCCGCAGGAACTGCACGGGCGCATCGAAGTGGCCCCCCCTGTGCCCCGACAAGCCAGCCGGACTGTAATCAAAGTGGGTGTTCCGGAACACGTGGCCCCCGGCCATGGCCTTTTTGTGAGGCTCCAAATGGATGGCATTCTTCAGGAATTCCCCGAGGTATCTGGAGGAGCGGGGGCCGCTAAAGTGGGCGGGGGAGAGGATGGAGTAGCCGGTGGGCGGGGACTGGCCCGGAGAGGCACAGGGGGAGCGGGCCCCGTAGGCCGCCGCCGCGCCCACTGCCTTCTCCTGGGAGTTCTGCCGGTCCATGGAGTGCCGCCGGGGGAGGTCATGGCTCAGGCCTTTCTGCGGCTTGCTGGGTGGCCGGCCCTTTTTGGCCTCCTCCCCGGCTTCGCCAGGGGGCCTGCCGGTGTTCTTCTCCGAGCCAGACTTCTTCTTTTTCTCGTCCTGCATCCGCTTCACCTGGTACCAGTCCGTGTCCTTCTTTAAGTGGCCCTGTCCACAGCGGCAGGAGCAGAAGCGGAAGGCCAGGTCGTAGCCCTTCTTCGTCCACATGTTTTGGCGGCACTGCTTCTCGTTCCAGCTGCGGGCTCGGCCGATGCAGTTAAACTGGACCAGGATGCTGCTCTCCCACTCGTAGAAGCACTGCAGGTGCATCCAGGTGCTGCAGGGGCAGTGTTCGTTGTTGCACACCACCTTCTGGTAGTCGTCCTTGTCTAGGTCCACCGGCCTCCCGAAGCTGCAGAGCAGGGGCGTGGCACAAGGGGCTTCTGGGGAGGAACACAAAGAGAGGGGTTCAGCACGCGGGAGCTGGGATTCCGGCCGGCGGCCCATCAGGGATCAAAGCCACCATCCCCCCGTGAGCCCATTCATGCCAACAGGACAATTTTCTGGCGTCAGGATTTCCACCGCTGGAATAACACCAGACAGGATTAAAAAACATTTACTACTTTCTTCTGGTACTATGTGGTGCCAAGAGAATTTATTTTCAGGTATTTGTTATCTGCTGAAAAACACACCAGTAAGCTTCAGAAAGTCCAAATCCTTCACAGTGCAATTAGCAGTATGTCAGTACTTGCAACAGTAGAGTGTAGTATGCGGTCTTCCTAAGATGTGGGGGTAATGACAGGCAGGTCCAAGGTTCTTTAAAAAGGAATCACTCCAATGAACTAGGAAATATTACGATGAAGCCACTTAACCCACCAGCTCCAAAAGGACCCTCAAAGCCCTTTATCACAAGTGTTAGGTTATCCTGAATACCACAGAGAAGCTAGAAAACAGAATTACCTCATCCCCAATTCTCTTCTAGAATGGTCTGACACCTAATGGCAGGAATATGTGGTCACACTAATTGTTGGTCTACACAGAATTACACTGCCAGGATATGAAGGAAAAAACCAGAATTCTCCTAAAGCTATCATGACAGAAACTAGGAACACCAAGATATTTCTACCCTATTTAACCACATGCCCCACAGGACATCTAAAAGGCCAGTTTCCCCAAAAGGAGGCAAAACTTGGTGACACAAAGTAGAACCCATCTCTTAAGAAGTAAACAGGATTTACGGAGATTCCACTGGATTCTGGTTACTCCAATATCCGTAACATTTTCAAAAGGCCCTTTTGGAGAGCAGTAATACTCCTAGTTGGGAACCACTGGGCTTGATCTGGAAAGTTCCACATACCAAGCTCAATTCAGACTTTATCTTCTGTTGTAGCTGAGAACCCTCAGTCAGAGTTCCGTTTTATAAAGCTCACCCTGGTGGCAGTGTGGGACATGAGGCTGCGGGGTTCAGGGGGGCGGGGGGGGGTGGTAATCCATTGAGAAATGAGTGCCTAAGCAACAGCAACAGCAGAGTAAAATGGCGCTCACTGTTGGAGGTGAGCAAACACTGATGAACAGCAAAAACGGGAGGGGCAGGTCTGGACAAATGGACAAAGATGACTTTGGGCTGGCCTTATTTTGGACCTGCTGAATTGACAATGCCTATGTACCAAAGAGATGGAGAAAGACAAGACTGGAGTCAAAAAGACCTGGAGCCTGAATACAGATGTGTAGCCGCACAGCCAGAGTTCGTGGAAGTTAAATCCCTGGACTGAGGAGTGAGCCCAAGAGGCATGTGAGAGGAGGAAAAGAATCCTGAGAAGCAACATTAAAAGGCTGGAGAAGAGTCCTCTACAGAAGACGGTTAAGAAATGAACTGAGAATTTACTGCAAGACAAGTCAGGAGAGAATTCTACCAAGGCAGTTGGACTGACTCAGAACAATTGTGACACCTAAAAATGTCTCCAGACATTGCCAGCTATCCCGAGGGGAGAAGGAGCAAAACTGCCCCTGGTCGGAAACTACTGGGCAAGTCAAAGACTGAAAAGTCCTCACCAGAATGATCAGTGAACCAGTCGGTGACACCTTAGCAGGAACAGTTCCAGTGGGATGACACAGGACAGATCGGAGGTGATGGTGAAGAGTGGATGAGGAGGTCAAGAAGTAGAAGCAGTTCAGACGATCTTCCAGAAAACTCTTCCCAGAAGTACAAGGAAGGGAAGGAAAAACAACGGGAAGAGGCAAGGGCTGAGACCTACACGTTCACCTACTCGGGGAATGAATGCCAAAAATTTAGGCCAGCCTGAAGAGAAGGAGGCAACAAGCTCCTCTTCAGGACTCCAGGACTCAAGGACCTTCACAACCTCACCACTGCCCACTGAGTTACAAATACAACATTGCACCAGCACAAGTGACAGGACCCATAAAGCCCAGGACACTCGAATGTTACAATCATCCCTTTCAGTGTGGGACTCCAGGGTATCAATCACAAGGCCCTAACTAACTTGTCTGCCTCCGCTCCTTTGATCACTGCAGCTCCCCCATCTACTGCCTGGGAGTCCACAGCCCTTAATCTTCATTTGTCCAAATCCCACCCGCCTCGTGCAGCGACTCACAGCATGGACTCTCAACCAGACTGCCTGAGCTAGAATCCCGGCAGTACCACTGTTGAGCTGTGTGCCCTTGGACAAGTTACTTCTTTTTATCTCCATTTCCCGTACAGAATGCAGATAACAACTGAATGTACTTTATATGGTTGTTATAAGAAAATTCTGATACATAGATGGTGCTTAGAGCAGGGCCCGGCACCTCATAAACCTCCTCCCCTTCTTCCCATCCTTCGAGGCCCACCTCTAGACACTGATTTCACCAGAACCACCCCTTCCCCAGCATAGTCTGGTCTGAACCTTACTTGAGTCCCCACTGTGATCCCACCAGGTTGAGGACTCCAAAGAGGATGCCTCTTAGTCATCTTTGTGTTCCTGGCACCACCAGGCCTAGGCCTGACACACATCCCATGCTGAATAAAGTTGCCTTAAAACAGGCCCACGAAACCCAACGTGACCAGCAGAGCAGAAGGAAGCAAGCAAGCTGAAATCCTAGACAGAAAGACCTACATGTACTGAAGTGCACCGAAAGGAAGTAGAAAAATGGTCTGTAAACTGAGTAAATTAACTGCAGTCACCTGGGCTGTGACCTTTAGTGTCCTTTAAAATGTTAATTAGTCAATTAAAGTTCAGTTGCTTTTATCTTCAGTCCTTCAGGGAAACAGCGTTGGAGGGAAGGTCTCTGAAATGTAATGACAGTAACCAAAGTGCTAATAACCCAGGACTCGTGAAATCAAACTGAAGAACGGCCTAACTCTACCTGTGCATTTATGATATCCAAAATTTAAAATTTTAAACCTGAGACTGGCTTGGTATTTCTTTTTAAAGTATTTTCACATTAAAGAAGGTAGATTAAGAGGGGGAAAGTCCTATTTATATCTTTCTCAAAAAGTTGCAAATGGATCATTTAGCCAATACTGAGCACTTCCTACATACCAGGTCTTCGGAGCTGGAAGAATCAGCAAATGGTGCTAAGAGCTCCCACAGAAATCTCTGCGGGAATCAGAGGAGGCAGTATGGCTCCAGGTCCCTCTCCCTAACATCGCCCAGCCTCCCCATAGCCGTCCTCACCTGCCTTCTGCCCTCCACGGCTCGGCAATAAAGAGCTCCCACGCCAACCTGCCAGCCTGCTTGTTTACATCTCAGCCACTCTGATGTGGTCTTTGTGGCTAGGCCTCAAAAACAAAGACAAGGGCTTGAGACCAAATATGTGCAACCGACACCTCACCCTGTTACACACCTCCAGCCCAAGGGCGAGGCTCCAAGGAACAGGGGGAGTAACGGGGAGCCTTGGGTACCGCACGACAGCTTCTGATAGGCTTTTACAGCTCATGCAGCCTTCTGATGAGGCCACGATGGGCTGGCCTCTGTACTCAGACAGGATAGCCCTCAAGGCTTGGTTAGAACTTGTCCTCTCCCCCCCACCCACTGTCCACACTGGAAAGGCAGCTGGGAATAGTGCGAGTGGGGTTTGGGAGACTAGCTGTTTGACATGGAGCGGTTTCCTGCTTCCTCAACTGTAAAGTGAGAACAAAAATGCTTGACCTCATTCACAGCAAATATATGTGGAAGCGCTCTATAAAGTTCCCTAACAACTCTCCCATGCTACCTACCTCTTCTGTAACTTGATACTTGTGTATCTGGCTCCCTAAATCTAGCTCCCTAAAAAAAAAAAAAAAAAAAAACCTAAATACAAACTGCTGCAAGAGATTTCCTACTTTTTCAAATGTTTTGGACCCACAAAAGGGGTTCAGAAAGTCACGAATGAGGCCATGCCTCTTTTTCCAATTTCCTAAGTCTTACAGTTAACTAAAACATACAGGAAAAGATTTTAGAACTCTAAGAAACAGCATGAGTGCCCTTCAGATCATACCTATAACAAATGAGCAATCTATTTTTTTAAAAAGATTATATTTAGGGGCGCCTGGGTGGCTCAGTTGGTTGGGCGACTGCCTTCGGCTCAGGTCATGATCCTGGAGTCCCGGGATTGAGTCCCGCATCGGGCTCCCTGCTCGGCAGGGAGTCTGCTTCTCCCTCTGAACCTCCTCCCTCTCATGCTCTCTGTCTCTCACTCTCTCTCTCTCAAATAAATAAATAAAATATTTAAAAAAAAAAA
The DNA here is from genome assembly GCF_054177405.1 of Leptonychotes weddellii. NCBI lineage: Eukaryota > Metazoa > Chordata > Mammalia > Carnivora > Phocidae > Leptonychotes > Leptonychotes weddellii. The sequence goes on along the minus strand of NC_138376.1, from coordinate 107,254,306 downwards.
AAAGATTATATTTATTTATTTGAGAGAGAGAGAGAGGGCACGAGCAGGCGGGAGGAGGCAGAGGGAGAAGCAGACTCCCCCCAGAGCTTAACTGAGCCACCCAGGCGCCCCACAAATGAGCGGTCTTATAGAAATGCATTTGACTGCTTCCTCAACGTGGTCTCTAAATTTATAAAATTTGTAAAATTCCTAGCTCTTAAGAATTGCAGTCCCACAAAGGTAAAGATATAAACAGAATACAGACTGATCCAACAAAACCGTTCATGAGATGCGGGGAGAAGGAATGGCAGAGTCAGTGAGGGCCTGTGTCCCGTACATCCCTTAGGACATGTGTCAAAGCTGTGATAGTTGACTAACAAGCAATATGAGAAAATATTCCTTTGTGCATTTGTACAAATGTATATAAACCCTCCAGTGCGTTTTTACAGCTTCATCGTCAGATACTCAGGACTCAGCTTCTGTTTCTCCCTGCCCAAGTGAAAATAATTAGGGATCACCTCATTCTGGGCAAAAATCTCACGTGGTTTCAAGTCTGGACAATAAGATAGCTAGGCTGACATCACTTGGGCAAAGTCTGTCACTCTTCCCAGCCTTCTCATCCCGTATCCTGCCTCCCACACCTATTAAAAGGGAAGGGTCTGACAGCAGTCATTTACACCAGCTGCCCAACAAACCCAAATCCTGACACACCCATTCACACTAACAGGAGCCCCATAAACCAGACAGACGTTGCCACTGTCAGCTTTTTAACTATAAAATGAAATGTTTTCACCCCTCTTAAAATAGTTGCAAGCATCACAAGCAGGTGGGGAGTTCAGTAGGATGGATGGGGAAGGAGGGTCTTCTGAAGTCATACAAGGCTTTCTAGGTGAAATCTAAGGTAGGCACTTGGTCACATTCAGCCTTGTAGACCCACTACTATGAAAATCATATTAAGTGCCTAATGAATGTCTTATTGATGGAAAGTACAGTGACTGAAGCGCTGAAGGATGGGCAGGGAGGAAGGGTGAGCCCTTGGGTAGCACTGTTCTCATTAGGTCTTCCAGACTCAACCCAGGACTCCCACCAATTTCAGAGCACAGCCTGGCCCTCCATCCCCGCAAACTTACCACAATCTATTCTTACCCTCCTTCGGTATGCAGTTACCAAACGCAAACTGTAGGGTTTCTGAACCACTATTTTATTACATATATCTTTTCCATATGGTAAGTCCTTTTACATGGGAACACATCCCCTTGTTTTCAGAGCAAATTCTCCTCAGGGTATGAAGTTTCTGACTAGAGGATCCTCAACTCCAGCGTCCTGAAAGGCCACAAAGATTGGTCAATGAGGATACAGCCTGTGGAGCCAGCCAGCTTGGATTTGACTCTCAGCTCTGCAACTTAATAGTTTTAGGATCTTTGGTCGCTTAAGTCACTTAACCTCCCTGTGCTTCTGTCTTCTCAACATGTGGAATGGCAGAAATAACAGTGCTTACCTCAAAGGGTTGCCGTGAGGATTAAAGGAGTTATTGAAGCAGTTCACACAAGGCCTGGCACATAATAACCACCATTTAAACAGAAGCAATTATTATTAAAAGCCCTATCACTTTATATTACTTGATGTAAAAACCAAAGAACTTTGAAATCATTTAGGGCAAATCCACAAGCAGGAAGTGACCATCTGCCTTTTCCCGTACATAGTAAGTGCAAGAAAAACATATCAAAACAGGGTGGCATGGAAAATAATTCACAAAATATTTACTGACAAGTTTTAAAGAAATAGATGCACAATTTTCTTCTTCTAACCCCTTAAAGATGTTCTACTGCGTATCAGACAAATAAGTACCTTGCTATACGTATTTTTTCAAAATCTAAGCAATCTTTTCCAAGCTAGGTAACAAGGTTTCATAAAGCATGGCTGCATTTGATTCATGGGCTGTGTCCCTGAAGAACTCACATAATTCAGAACTGATTATCCCACAGTCTGGGGGAAGGGTGTGGGGAATGCATCCTCAGAACACATAAATCTATAATCATTGTGCTGTACTTTTCTTTACTGTTGCTTTTTAATATCAGCATTATCTCTAATATTTCTCAGTTGCAGCAGCACATAAATTGACAGCATGGCATATCATAGTGTGTTTTATCACATTTCTGTTCAAAAGTTACCGATTTTCAGGATATTCTTCAGCACCAGTATTAGCATACCTGGATATTTTACAAGATAAAGACTTAAATTATAATACTTAATTTTAAAATAATAACACGTCACCAAAATCCTTGAAGAAGTTCTATAAACAACAAAGAGATCACATAATATTGCCAAGGGTTAGTAGGTATTTCTCTTTATAAGAAAAGGTGATGCCACTGGGTATCAAAGCATTTTTATAATTCAGTTGACCTGCTAGCTTTGAAAATATGACACAGCTTGATGCACAACTGGGGGAACGTATCTGCTGAAATTCTGCACATCATGTGAAGCTTTTATTAATAGTATTTGTGTCATTAGTTGAAATTTGCATTAATTTAATTTGCATATAAGGGGATCACACTGTACTAGGAAATAAAGCAGGCTGCTTTTTCTTTTGCTTGGAGATTTTTTTGATCCTGAGGGTGCTGGATCACAGAGAACCACACAGCACCCTAGCATTACATGTATTGCCCGCACTCGCCCTGAAGGAAAGGTAGGTTCAGGAGCTCTCGGAACCAAATCACAGTATCATAAATTAAGTATGTGTACACATGAATGAGTGTGTGTGTATTTGTATGTAACTGCAGAGAAACTGCTAAATTGTTAAACCATCCCATTTCTTTTATTATTGAGGTATAACTGACATGCAATGTTTTTATTAGTTTCAAGTGCACAACGTAGTGATTCCCCAGTTCTCAACACGACGTGGTGCTCAGCAGGGTAAGTGCAGTCACCACCTGTCACCAGAGTTACCACAGTACTACTGACTATGCTGTACTTCTCATCTCCACGACTTATTTTAGAACTCGAAGTTCGTACCTCTTAATCCTCTTTACCTATTATGCCCATCCCTTCACCCACCTCCCATATTTAACCAGTTTGTTCTCCATATTTAAGAGTCTATTTGTTCGTTCATTTTTTAGATTCCACATATAAGTGAAATCATACGGTATGTCTTTCTCTGACTGACTTATTGTACTTAGCATAATACACTATAGGTCCATCCATGTTGTTGCAAATGGGAAGATCTCACGTTTTTTTAGGACTAATATTCCGTTGTATATATTTACCACATCTTCTTTATCCATTCCTCTGTGAATGGACACTTGGGTTGCTTCCTTATCTTAGCTATTGTAAATAATGCTTCAATGAACAGAGGGGTGCATATTATCTTTTTGAACTAGTATTTTTGTTTTCTTTAGGTAAATACCCAGTAATGGAATTAATATATCATATGGTAGTTGTTTTTAATTTTTTTGAGGAACCTCCATACTGTTTTCCACAGTGGCTGTACCAGTTTGCATTCCCACCAGCAGGGCACGAGGGTTCCCTTTTCTCTGTGTCCTTGCCGACACTTGTTGTTTCTTGTCTTTCTGACTCTAGCCATTCTGACAGGTGTGCAGGGATATTCTCATTGTGGTTTTGGTTTGCATTTCCCTGATGACTAGTGATGTTGAGGATCTTTTCATGTGTCTGTTGGCCACCTGTAATGTCTTCTTTGGAAATATGTCTGTTCAGGTCCTCTGTGCATTTTTTAATCAGATTGTTTGGTTTTTTGGTGTTGACTTGTGAAAGTTCTTTATATACAGATAGAAAGGATATCAATACTTTATCAGATATATCATTTGCAAATATCTTCTCCCATTCAGAAGATTGCCTTTTTCAACAATCCCATTTTTCAAAACTCCAGAAAAGACCTCGTGTCATCCTTCAATACTATATTCCAATTTTAAAGTATTTTCCTTGCTCTTCTGAAATACCATAGAACTTGATTATCTTTGTCAATGTCCTCTCCTTTGCCAGCACAAATATTCAAAATGTGGCCATATAATCAAAACCCTACATTTTTTTATATGTGATACCCATTTCCCACCTAAGTTCTAACACAGCATCCCCAAAATGATGGCCTACCTCTTCTCTCTTGGTGGACCCAAAATGGTACCTGGAGCCCAAAGAGTGGAATCGGCCTTCTCCTCTTACCTCTAGATTCTGATGTGGTTCAAGGCAGGCCACCCCACAATGTGCCACTTCGGCATGCAAATTATTTTGAGCTTAAGATAATCAAGGCACAACAGACTCAAGAAGAGCTTTTTAGCTCCCCCACTTATCTAAAAAAATTTAGACAGGGAGTCTGTACCAAGAGGAGAGCTATTTCCAAAGATAACTTTTTTTTTGTTTGTTTTTACTTAAGAAAGACCTCTCTGCAGGGTAAACACTTATTTACCAAACATTTGCTCTTCTCATCTTCCTGTAAATTGTCTTCCTCCCCTCTGAAGTCCCAGACTCCTACACCTAACCTCTCTTTAGCTCGGGGTGGCATATAAACTTCAACTGCTGTCAGAGAGCCGCTCCTGTCTTTGTGCGGCTCCCATACATATGTAATTAAATTTGTTTCTCTCCTGTTAATCTGTTTTATGTCCAATTAGTTATTAGGCCAGCAAATAACCTAGAAGGGAAGAAGGGAAAAGTTTTCCTCCCCTACAATTTCCAGTGGCCTCAGTTGAAAAGACAAATGGCTTTACCTCCTCCCTAGTCTGTCCAACAGGTAAAACATATGGCTGCATGATTAACTGGCAACATGGGTCATCTGCAGACCAGGTACCTGTCAGAGAATACAACCCATAACTCATTGCTGTTCAATATTTTCCAAAAGCTCAACTGAGAGAAACAATTTTTAAGAAAGATTTCACAGGTGATGTCCACACACTCTAGATCAGAGTTCCCGTGGGCGTTTTGGCCTGCAGTGTGACTTCTTAAACCAGTAGAGGCTTTTCTGTAATAGAAGATAAACCCAAATGCCTGTTAGGTGCATCTTGGACTCTCCAGGTCATCCAGGCCTCCACTCCAGCCCCATTCACACTTACTCATGCCAGGACTCTGGAGGTGTTTGGGTATATGACTCCTGTGCTAGATAAAAGCTATCCCTCAGCTAAGCTAGGTGTCACACAGCTGGTTAGCTAGACCACATTATTTCATTCTCTGGACAGACTGCTTTTAATGATGCAAGCAAGCCTAATAAACTTTTTTTATTTATAAAAGGATACTGTCATGGACACTGGTTAGTATTTTACAATGCCTTATAAATGGCTAAGTGACTGTTTCTGTTTTTTAATCTGATGGACACTGTAAAGTATAGCACTGCTTCTGTTTGCTTCTTCCTTCTATGAGTTAGAAATATGAAAACCAAATTTGCGACCTACCTCTTGTGATGACTGAAGACATCCATTATTTTTCCTAATACTGCTCCTAGTACGAATATTCTCATTTATTATTTATCTTATAGTAATACATGTATTTTTGAAAAACACTGTATTTTACAGTGAAGAAGGAGAGTATAAATGATGACAAAGAAAAAAACCTATTTGCCATCTAACTTTCCATTCAGTTTTGCCTAGTAGATACTAAAATCTGTACTTGACGGATGCCAAGGCGCCCCCTCTCCTCCCCACTTTTCAAAGTCAACCAGAGAAGGGTGGGAAGGGAGAGGAGAGGCCAGGATAACCCACCGTCCCCAGGGGTCCCACCAACACAGCACCTTTCAGAAGGGCCACCCTCTCTGCCATGCCCTGGGCTCCACTCCTCAGAGAGGCACCCTGTGGACAAGCCAAGTGCTCTCCGTCCTTGAACCACTCACTCATCCATTGCACACCTCTCCTCTCCTTTCCCTTGGCTCAGCTCCCTCAGCCTCAGACTCTGCTAGTCATATCCAGGTCTCCACCTATTCTTCTCTCACCTGGTTTCTCTCTCAGCATTTCTCCTCTCTCAGACACAGCCTGGGCTGCTCCTGTCACTCTACCCTGCCAGCCAACCCAGCCCTCGGTCCACCTGGTCCATGCAGGTGCCTCTCCCTCCACATCCCCCCACCTGCTCCCAGCCTCACTGGTAAAACTAAGACAATAGTGAAATGGGCTCAGCTTGCTCCCAACTCTACCCTGCCTGGTCTTCTGTCAAGGATCCTCTCCTTGGCTCTAACCCACAAAGGCCAGACTTCTCAGGGTGCTGTCATCCTCATGTGGGCCCAGTCTTGTCTCCACTTAGCTGTTCACAACAGCATTATCTTTATGTCCTCTGCACCTATTCTCCTCCCTCACCTATCAAACCTGGAATTCAGAGTCCTACAAATATGAAAAAGAGAGTCTCATATTTACCTCAGAGACTAGATCAATGAGGCGAGGCAGACAAAGAGCAATGAACTGAGAAATGACAAGTGATAAAGAAGTGGCCACATAATTTGAACCTACACCTAGATCACATCACCACCGACAACGACAGGAGCCCAACAAAGTCATCTTAGAATGACTACTTAAGAAATGTCAACATAGGAGCACCTGGGTGGTTCAGTTGTTAAGCATCAGCCTTTGGCTCAGGTCCTGATCCCAGGGTCCTGATATCGAGCCCCGCATCAGGCTCCTTCCTCAGCGGAGAGCCTGCTTCTCCCTCTCCCTTGGCCTGCTGCTCTGCCTGCTTCTGCACTCTCTCTCAAATAAATTAAATCTTAAAAAAGAAAAGAAAAGAAATGTCAATGTAGGGAGGCCTGGGTGGCTCAGCTGATTAAGCATCTGACTCTTGATTTTAGCTCAGATCATGATCTCAGGGTCGTGAGATCAAGCCCTGTGTCAAGCTCTGCCCTCAGCACAGAGTCTGCATGAGATTCTCTCTCCCTCTCCCTCTGCCCTCCCCCTAAAAAAAATGTGAATGTAGGGGCGCCTGGATGGCTCAGTCGGCTGAGCATCCCACTTTTGATTTCAGCTCAGGCTGTGGTCTTGGGGTGGTGGGATTGAGGCTGCACCCTCAGTGGGGAGTCTGCTTCTCTCCTCCCTTTCCCCCATCCCTCCCCCCACACTCGCACACGTACTCTATATATAAAATAAATAAATAAATATTTTTTAAAAAAAGGAATGTCAATGTAATTATAGGGAGAGTAACAGATTACTGAAGCTATCTAGTCTTCATCAGGGGCATTAGCAATCATAATGGCAACTTTTTTTAATAGGAAAAGATCATATTCATCAGTAAACTAATCATAGAAAAATGTACTCATATATAAGAACTATAAATTTATAACAGATGTCAACTGAAATAAGGCACACTCACATATGTGCATGAGTTATCTATGAATAACTATAGATACAACCTTCTCCATGTAAATTTACACACACATACATGCATCCATGTGCACATGCACACGTCTATCTACATGCTATTTCCACAGTGAAAAACAAACAAAAAACTGCTTGCATTTAACTTTTACTTGCTCTGGTGCAGAAAACCCAAAATACTCTTTCATAGGAAAATTGCTTATTATGTTCTTCTACATTTACAAACAGAAAACTGTGAAACAAAACTAGAAAGACAAGGTCCTTCAACCTCTTATAAACCCAAACTAGTCCTCGAAAGGGAATGATTGTTTTGCTAACCAAGTTCCTTAACAATTAAGTTTTAACTTCATGATCTACTGTGAACCCCAGTCATTTTTGGCCTTGTCTACAATTGCCAGTAAACCACAGTTTACTTTATGGGTTCCCCTTTCAGGTGTCACTCTTTGAATGTTGGCCAGCTCAGCATTAGCCACTGCAGCAATCTGTCATCACCATTCGGAATTCTGACCACATTCTAGAAGATCCTCATCAGCCCCTGCCTCCCCGGCCGGCATCAATGCAAAGTCAGTAAGCATCTCCTCCCTGCAGTGACACAGGAGTTTGAAGCTTGCCAGTCTAGCAGGTTTACTTCATCTTTTTTCAGATGCTGGAGTAAAAGAGAATGATGAAAAATATACACAAATGAGTATTTGGAAAAAGGAAATATTGATAACACTCTGTGCACAGATGTGAAGACATCAGTATTTCCAGTTTCCTTTTTTCTGCTCCTGGAATGAATCAGGGAACATCAATACAGTACCTGACAACCCTGAATATCTTCCATCATCACAATTGATCATGAAAATGGTAAAAGTCTGTCATCTGCAAATATTATGAATTTGAGGCCAGATTTTTAAAATCAGCATGTGCTGGTAAGTAGTCTTAATTCACGAGGTCTGACACACCAAAATCCTCTGAATCATTAAATAAAGAAGTCAAATACAATACAATGTGAGTACTTGACTGTAGGTCTCTAGAGATCTGGACATCTGCAAAAAAAAGTATAATTATATACTTAAAATGCTTTAAAAACTCAACACTATATAGGTAACTTTCATATAGCAAACTTCTCAAAATGATCTGGTCTCTGAATAAGTCAGTTTTCTTAGCAGGTTGACTATACATAATTGCCTAAAGAAAGAGCCTTCAAATTTTCCAGGATACTAAATCAACACACATTTGGGCAAACGTATGGCTTTTTAAAATGTCATTTAACAAGGACCCTGTTCTAGGAGACGTAATCAAAATGCCAGGGTTTGTCTTAGGGTTAAACACTTGTAACAGAAGAAAGAAAATATGCAGTGGCTCTCAAAATCAGCTAATTACGACCACCCGCTAATCAATGCACGTCAATTCAAATTATGTTTTTGTACACCTGTTATGTGGTCAGTGCAGAGTTTAGCACAGGAGATGCCAAGTGGTGAATAAGATCATAAGTCATTTTTTACTATTTCTTTGAGTATCATACTTTTTTGAACACTGAACACTTTAAAAAATATAAGGTGGCAACTCTGAAAACCAGATTCCCTCTCCTCCTTACTATTGCTGTTTGTTTAGTGATTTTCTTGGACTAATTCTGTAAAGTCTGTATTTTTTTTTTTTTTGTCATGTGCAGCCACTGAAGTCTCTGCTCAGTTAAGTTTAGTGATAACTGAGCTAATAACTGAGTCTCCTACCCTTCACCAAGGGGCTGTGTGTGTGTGCTGGGACATGCCTTCAATGCTTTAACAGTTCACAACTGTTTCAGCCTTTCCTTACTGCTTGTGTAGAGCCTCAAGGCCAGACGTGAGAATGTGGGCCACTTCAAGTACTTCCTGGGCCTGCGTGCAGCCCTGCCCATGGGCACAGTCTTCTGGAGCACCAGGAATACATCCGAGCTTTTCATGAGCCCCCTATGGACATCTCATTCCCAAGATTTTCTTTTTAAGTTGTTTGGCCAACCTCTTTTTTGCCCCAACTGCTATCACTGACCCAGCCAGTTGTGACATTGAACAATTGCTGCTGATTGTTTTCAACAGATATCCTAAGAATAGGACTTAACCACCTGGCAATTTTTGAGCCAGGTCAAATAAAGACAAGTCCTATGAATGAGCCTTTACTGGGGAGCTTCCAGACAAGTAAATAGTGACAATTCTCTGGAGCTCGGGCTTTTGGGGAAGCTCCAAACCTGTTCTTCCCCCTCCAACGATTACTAGGCTACTTACTTTTTTTGTTGTTGTTTTTTTTGTTTTTTTAAAGATTTTATTTATTTATTTGACAGAGAGACAGCGAGAGCAGGAACACAAGCAGGGGGGAGTGGGAGAGGGAGAAGCAGGCTTCCTGCCGAGCAGGGAGCCCGATGTGGGACTCCATCCCAGGACCCTGGGATCATGACCTGACCCGAAGGCAGACGCTTAACGACTGAGCCACCCAGGCGCCCTACTAGGCTACTTGTTTAAAGCTACCATGGAGCCAGGGAGAGGGAGTGGGATAGAGCAAGTTAAAACACAACAATATTCTAAGTGAAAGAAGTCAATCAGAGAAAGACTTGTATCATATGACCTGAATGATATGAGAAATTCTTAATCCCAGGAAACAAACTGAGTGTTGCTGGAGTGGTGGGGGGTGGGAGGGATGGGGTGGCTGGGTGATGGACATTGGGGAGGGTATGTGCTATGGTGAGCACTGTGAACTGTGTAAGACTGTTGAATCACAGACCTGTACCTCTGAAAGAAATAATACATTATATGTTTAAAAAAAAAAAAAAAGTAGGAAGGGAAGAATGAAGGGGGGGGAAATCGGAGGGGGAGATGAACCATGAGAGACTGTGGACTCTGAGAAACAAACTGAGGGTTCTAGAGGGGAGGGGGGGTGGGGGGATGGGTTAGCCTGGTGATGGGTATTAAGGAGGGCACGTATTGAATGGAGCACTGGGTGTTATACGCAAACAATGAATCATGGAACATTACATCAAAAACTAATGATGGGGCGCCTGGGTGGCTCAGTCGTTGAGTGTCTGCCTGTGGCTCGGGTCATGATCCCGGGGTCCTGGGATGGAGGCCCGCATCGGGCTCCCTGCTCCACGGGAAGCCTGCTTCTCCCTCTCCCACTCCCCCCGCTTGTGTTCCCTCTCTCGCTGTCTGTCAAATAAATAAATTTAAAAAATTAAAAAAAAAAAAAAAACTAATGATGTAATGTATGGTGATTAACATAACAATAAAATAAAATTTTAAAAAGAAGAATTAGAGAAAAAAAACACAACAACATTCACTGTTCTTACTGTGATTCAGTCCTTTTTCTTGAATATACACTCCAAGGATTACTGTAAGCCTATGGTTAATTTCCAGAGTTCTGAAAAAGTTGAGTTTAATCATCTTTGCATTTGTCCTCATTATTTTATGGAGAAGCAGATTTCTAAAGGTCCTTACCCTGCCATTCCAGAAGTGCTTCTTAATATAAACTTAAGTTTATATACATACTTTGTTATAGAAAAATATGATAAAATAATCAATAAGAGACTTTCAAGCAGGACAATACTTGGTCTTAGAATAAAATTCTGGGTAAGAATTGAATAGAAATCAAGAAAAAAATGTAAAATTTCTGACTACTATTTTTTAAATAGCTGATAAATGGTTATCAAATTACTATGATACTGGAATTCTCTTTAAATATGTTTAAATGATGTTTACAATACAATGGAAACGGTATCCTCTGCATTTATTTAAAATCTTTAAAAAACTGGGTGTAACAGCATTAAATGTGCAAGAGGAACTGTGCTTTCAAATTCTATTAGGGGTCACACAAGCAAAAACGTTTGACTACCACTTTGAAATCAGCCTTCTGAAAAAAAAAAAATCACACTATGATTACATCATACACACATTCAGGATACTCAGAAACGCCCAGATTAAAGCCCAAATCCTCTGAGTATGTTAAAGGAGTTCCACGATTAGGCCCTAGTCTGGTCTTCCCACCTAATCACCCACCAGGCCCAAAAGCGAAGCCTCTGCTTCAGCCACGGTCTCTCGCTGTGGCCACAGCACAGAAAACAGATTGGAGGGGAACCAGTGGACACAGACTGAGGAAGGCTAACTGCAAACCCCGTCGCCCCCACACCACACCTCAAATTCACTACGTGTTTGCGTATCATTTCTTGATTAACTGCTAAGTATTTTTTTAATTGAAAACCAGGAAGTTTTCTTAACGTTCTCAAATATTTTGAGACCTTTCTCTACTACATAAAAAAAGACACTAAGTCTTATACATAAAGGGAATAAGTTAATACAAAAATATTTTGTCAACTTGTTTTAATTAGTATAGGAACTACAAATAAGCTCACTTAAGCACATCTGTCTTAACCTCAGATTTAGTTTATCCTCCCTTATGTTATTTTAGTAGCTGAGACTGCTCCAAAGTGGGTAGCAAATCTACTACACGGCGATTACATTCAATTAAACATGTTTTTTATGCTTTGAATAGGGTTTAAACACATGCTTTTACTCAGACAAGCCACTCTATACAAATAAACATGGAAGTTTTACATTTAAAAAAAAAAAAAGAGCTCTTCAACTATATTTAACAACTTGGGTTTTTAACACTCTCAATATATTGTTTATTCTCTTAGACCTATACTCTTTCCTTACTTTCAGTTAAAACCCACAGCCTACCTAGCCTCAAGCTCACACTAAATTGAAAGCTACAGGCTTCTAACTGTACCTATTTTTTATTTCTATTCTGGCTTTCACATTCTGTTATCGGTAAAAAATCTGTATCGATAATGACTATAAAGTAGAAAATTCATTTTTCTTTTTCTAACAGAGGCCATGTCAAGATCCCAAAGGACAGAGACCCAAATATGCCTGGTTTAGGCTGAATATCAGAATGAAGATAATGGTTCCATAGTTTTCCAAAATGTTTCTTAAAAATACCAAAGTTTCACAGAATATAAATAAGGCAATCTCTTCATATTCTACAAACATTTCCTAAGCACATGGGATTCTTTAGTGATCTGCCCAGGGTCATCCAGCTAGTAAGTGGCCTTCCCTCTTCCACTCTTACCCATTCCACACACAGATCAATAAGTGCATAAAGCCACCTTATCAGAGACAGTGACCAATAAGCTTTGTGTAACCAGATCATAATAAGCAGTTCTATAATTTGGAACAGTGTCTTATTCAAAATTATAGCAATACTTACTGTGATCTGATGACCCAAAAGCTTATTCAAAATGTTCAATACTCATATTAACACTCAGACTTACCTTAAAACTAGGTACAAGGAAACCCAAATTAAAGAAGTGCTTAAACCCAATTATGATATAAAGGTTTCCTGACCCCATCTTTGCACTCCTTAAAAACAAAGTTGGAGGGGCACCTGGGTGGCTCAGTCATGAAGCGTCTGCCTTCAGCTCAGGTCATGATCCCAGGATCCTGGGATCGAGCCCCACATCGGGCTCCCTGCTCTGCGGAAAGCCTGCTTCTCCCTCTCCCACTCACCCTGCTTGTGTTCCCTCTCTTGCTGTGTCTCTGTCAAATAAATAAATAAAATCTTAAAAAAAAAAAAAAAGATAGAGAGGGGTGCCAAGGTGGCTCAGTCAGTTGAGCATCCGACTCCTGATTTCAGCTCAGGTCATAATCTCAGGGTCCTGGGATCAAGCCCTGGGTCAAGCTCTGCGCTTGGCGGGGAATCTACTTATGGAGTCTCTCTCCCTCTCCCTTTGCCCCTCCCCCTCACTCACACGAGCTCTAAGATAAATGAATCTTAAAAAAAAAAGATAGACAATGTGATAAATCTACTCTAGCTAATAAAGTTGCTAAACTAAAAAAGTTATGAGCAAAGGCTTACATTGTCATTAATGAGAATAAAGCAATTTTCCTTGGAGTTGCTAAACTAAAAAAAAAAGTTATGAGTAAAGGCTTACATTGTCATTAATGAGAATAAAGCAATTTTCCTTGGAAAGAATGTAAAGAAACACACCATTCCATCTGAACTAGGCAGCAGAAAAAGCACGCAGACGTTGAGAAAAAGCAGCTCAGCCTGTCTTGCCTGAACCCTGTTTGGGTCAACAGACTGGGTCAACATACCAGCTGAGATTATTTAAGACTAGTATATTTAAATCATAAAATCACAGCACACCGTAACAAAATTCATTTCCCTACCCTATCCATACCCCAAACTAAACTAAATCCTTATAATCCTTTGTTTTCCATGTGCCTTTTCTGCCCTGTTGAGCTCCCTGAAAAATAAACTTTCTGCTCCCTTGCCTTCCCTTCAAAATAAACCTGGGAAAATGTTTTATAGCGATCCCTCCCAGCCTGGCAGTCACTCTGCTGGGATCCAAGGAGAAAAGACAAAGCTTTTGCCTGGGGGCCACACTGGTCTATTTCTGAAATGCTGCATCAGCAACCAACAAGCAAGTTACAAAATCTGTTGCAACAAGGAAAGACTTGTCAAAGGAGAGAACATGTCTAAGTCTTATACATACCTCAGTAAAAATAAAAACTAGACTCAAGAATCAGTCATGTCTCTGTCCTGCCCAGCAGTTTACCACATATTCACACTCAACACAACCTGCTGTAATATGACTTGTTTTCAAGACAGTATTTCATAAGATTTTCTACTGTTAAGGAAACTCAAAGTTATAGACCCCCACTGAGATATTAAGCCAGTGACGTCATTCTAACTAGACATTCACTCCTTTTCCAATTACTTCTGTGGAACAAAGATGTAACTTTATAGTATGGTCACTCTCAAAGACTCAAAACTATTCATTTCTAAACTAGAGGGAAAAAAAATATATACCATTTATAAAATTACCAAAACTCTCTGGAAATTTCTTTTTGCTATAGGAGAATTTGTCACAGTAGATATAATTCTGGGGAAATATATAAATATATATAAATGTATACAATTATATACTAAATGAATTCTAAATAGTATTTCCAATCTGTCAAGAGAAAAACATTTCCAATTAATTCTTTAAAAATTCTTCAAAGTCATCTTTAGATCACATACCTCATGGAAGATTAAAAAGTTATGAGGAAAACTGATTTAGTCCAAAGTCAAAAGTTTCAAATCTGAATATCTCAAGGATGATGTTTACAAAGTGTTTTTAAATCAACCAAATCTCAAGAAAAACAATCATTCAACATATTGATACATTTGCATGCATACATTAATACTTACACATACCAAGCATCATATGCCTATATAAGTTATTTTGATAAAATCCATAATACAGTTTGATATATCCAAAATTCTTCAGTGTAATTTAAAAGGCAAAATCTAGGGGCGCCTGGGTGGCTCAGTCACTTAAGCATCTGCCTTCAGCTCAGGCCATGATCTCAAGGTCCTGGGATCGAGTCCCATGTCAGGCCCCTTGCTCAACGGGGAGCCTGCTTCTCCCTCTGCCTGCCGCTCCCCCTGCTTGTGCTCTCTCTCTCTGACAAATAAAATCTTTTAAATAAAATAAAATAAACATGCAAAATCTAAAAGGGAGGTAAGGAAACAAACGAAAGCCACATGTAAGCATTTCAAATGCTTTTACAGCAACACTTAACTCCCACTCCATAGGACCCTAGAGGCAGGTAAAGAGCAAAAAGCAGAAAGGCCTGAGTGAATCAAGACACAAACTGAGACATGATTCAGATCCAGGCGCACACACACATACATCATGCAGCACAACAGCCAAAAGCAAGGCTGTTAATAAAATGGTTAAAATCATAGTGGAATTTGTTGTTATGATGAAACCTGGGGACAAGATGATTCACAGATCCCAACAGAACAATCCCCTAGTCAGCTATCCTCACTCTGCTGAACAGAACCCTGCCCAAGGCTTCACCACAGTCCTTCTCCTGGTGGGGTCAGAAAGCTGAGGCAGAAACTCCTAAGAGCTCCTCCCTCGAGGGGCTGGCCTTGCCCTAAGAACAGCCGGCAAGCAACTGCAGATTGTCCTGGAAAACCTGCACAGCAGAGCTCCTATACCTGGACATGGAAAGAAACTCCCCCAATAAGATTCTAGAAGAATAACATTTGCTGTGAACTCAAGGGGGGAAAGAAAGCCAAGGCCTGGCCTGGGTTCTTCAACACATCAGAGTGTGCATTCAACTCGGTGGGAAGCAGCCACACTACCACAAAGGTAACTAAGAACCAAAAATTCACCCAGAAAACACTAAAACCCCCAAATCATGACCCAACGATTTGCTTTTTCAAACATTTGTTTGCAAAGAGTTGGTCACAAACAATATATCATTTTATTTTCTACAGATAAGAACATTTGGGCTAAGGGGCACCTGGGTGGCTCTGACTCTTGATTTCAGCTCAGGTCATGATCTCAGGGTCCTGAGATCTCTCGCTCTATCTCTCAAAAAAATAAATAAATAAATAAAATCTTTAAAAACAAAACGAAACATTTGGGCCGAGAAAAGTCCATTGGTCTTGCAAAATGCCAGATCTCAAGTTATGTATGACCTATGTCTGTCAAATCTCACACTCTCTGGAACAAGCAGTGAGTTTCGGAATCTCTTCCAAATCACAGCCATTTGAGAAGCACAAGGGCCGACTAGATCAGCATGATGCATGGGGGTGCAAATTTTGGTTTGACTGAATGCTATATCTTCATTTTATTAACATACAAATGTAATTTCAATCCAAGTGCCACAATGAGAAAAATGAGTTCTTGTGACTTGGCACTTAAGGGTGTTATCACAAGGAAGTTATGGGCAATTTAGCCTTACGAGGACTGAGTCTGCAGCTTTGTTCTTTTTTTTTTTTTTAAGATTTTATTTATTTATTTGAGAGAGAGAGCATGAGAGGGGGGAGGGTCAGAGGGAGAAGCAGACTCCCCACTGATCAGGGAGCCCGATGCGGGACTCGATCCTGGGTCTCCAGGATCATGACCTGAGCCGAAGGCAGTTGCCCAA
Organism: Leptonychotes weddellii; assembly: GCF_054177405.1. NCBI lineage: Eukaryota > Metazoa > Chordata > Mammalia > Carnivora > Phocidae > Leptonychotes > Leptonychotes weddellii. The sequence continues at coordinate 107,238,096 of NC_138376.1, read as the reverse complement.
CCAACTGAGCCATCCAAGCACCCTGCAGCTTCATTCTTGAGAAGAGGTGATAAGTAACTAATGGACCTTTATCTACAAGTTGCAAAGTCCTACGTAGCTAGAATAAAAAGTGCAAGGTATTTTAGAAATGTGCAAGACGACAGGTGTTGAGCACTGCAGCCCAGGGTCAAGTGGACAACAGCGGTCAGGGAAGTGGAGGGTCAGGGAAGGCAACCGAGTCTGTGAAAACAGAGCCTCAAAAATTAAATACAAAAAGGGAACAGAACCTCACTACCGTTAAGCGCACTGCTGTGCACTGATATCCAAGTGAACGCAGTCATTAACCTTATGCCATGCCCACACTGCTTTGCCTGCGAGTACCATCAAACAGGCTCCTTTCCTCAAGCTCCCTACCTTTCTCCTGAGTTCTCTATGTGGATGTTCTGTGATCATACAAAACCATAACATTTCTAACCAGCAAGCTCATCTGAAATAAGACAAAAGATAAACAACAGACCAGGGAAAATGTACATCAAAAAAGTATCCTGAATATACAAAAACTTTGTGCAAATCAGTAAGAACACAAACATCCCACTAGTGAAATGAACAAAAAGCACAAAGAGGAAAACACCACGAATGAGCAGTATACATATAAAGGCACTCGCTCACTGACAATCCACCAAATGCAAATAAAAATAACAATGAGATGTAATTGTTCATCTATCTGATGGGTGGAGATGAAAATGATCATCAAAGCCCAGGCTGAGGACTGTGAAGAAAGGCGCACCCCATGCAGAGCCAGTGGTCATGCAAACAGGTAAACCCTTTCTAGAGGGCACTTTGGCACTTCGTCTGGAAGCCTTAAAAACCACATGCCTTGGGCACCTGAGTGGCTCAGCTTAGGTCACGATCCTAGGGTTCCAGGATCAAGTCCCACATCGGGCTCCCTGCTCAGCAGGGAGTCTGCTTCTCCCTCTCCCTCTGCCTGCTGCTCTGCCTATTTGTGCTCTCTCTCTCTCTCTCTCTCTCAAATAAATAAATAAAATCTTTAAAAAAAAAAACACACATGCCTCGTGACCAGTGATCCCACATCTAGGGCTTTAGCCTACAGTCCATTAAAAACAGGAAGTGTCAGTCCAAATGTTCACAACCTCCACAATTCCAACACCAGGAAATCCTTCCATCATAATGAGAAGGAATCAAATCAACATGAATGGAAAACGTATGAGTGAAGTGCTTCCTTGGTCAAGTGTTTTGTTTCACAAATTTAATTTCAGTTCAAGTACCCAAATGATAAGCATAAGGCCTTTTAAAAGTAATTTAAGGGCGCCTGGGTGGCTCAGTCGTTAAGCGTCTGCCTTCGGCTCAGGTCATGATCCCAGGGTCCTGGGATCGAGTCCCACATCGGGCTCCCCGCTCGGCGGGAAGCCTGCTTCTCCCTCTCCCACTGTCCCTGCTTGTGTTCCCTCTCTCACTGTCTCTCTCTCTGTTAAAAAATAAATAAAATCTTTAAAAAAAAAAAAAGTAATTTAAACAGCCCTATTGCTTCCTTGAGGTTTTCATACTGCATTTAAATCCTCTACTTAAAAACGTGTTCCTTATTTATACACATGCACGGTGTCAAGATGGGCCCAATATGACACAGGATGAAACTGTGGTATCAGGGTCAGGCACATCTCTGTAACCCAAATATGCCTTTTCTGCAAAAAGGGAAAGAGGCCTTATCTGGAGCTCAGTGTCCTCATCCTCAAGTGCAGACTGCCGACTGCTGGGTGTCGTATCTGGCTCCTAGAAAGCACTCAATAATGGGCAGTTGTGGGATCATCATTGTTCCAATTGCGGGAAGCAGCTGCTTCTCCTTTCTGTGGATTCTATGGGTTCTGTAGCTCTAACACACCTCGCACCCGGGAATCTTACCCAATTTGCTCTGGAAGCAAGACATCATCTGCACATCCAAAACTAAATGCCTAATATTGCGGCACCATATCATTCATTACAGGGCTAACAGCACTGCAACATGTAAGCACTGCCCCCCTGAGAACAGATCTGAAGAGCTTGAAACCACTTGGAGTCGTTTTTGGAGCTGCCCCCTATGTTAGATGTACACATTTTCACCTCTACCAGAGAAGGACACTTCCCATTTCTCGATGCCAGGCTCTCTCCTGGCTTCTGGCAGCACTGTGTGTGTTCAGTAACAACCGTCACCAACCATCCTCAGCTCAGCCTCTCAGATTACAAACTGCACATGCTGCCAATCAAAAATAGCCAGAACTCGATTCTGTACATTCCCCAGTTTCCACTTCTGCCCAGACACTGAGCTTCATCAGGCACTGATACATAACAAGTAATGTGTCACTTTAATAAGTTGTATAATAATAGAGTTCTACTAAAACATTATACTGAAATAACCACATTCAGGAGTGCTCATTTAGAAATCTTAAAGACTTTGTGATTCAGTTTCAACATCAGTGTCAAAAGACTCTCCTGAGATGCTTTTATAACTTGAAAGGACATGGATCTGAAGTATCATCAAACTTACGCTTATCCCTAGGGAAAAAGCTACATTTTAAATCTGGCAAATACCTTCCTTACTTATATGAGCAATTTGATACCCTGTTAACTTTTGCCTAAACTTATCCTTTTTCTCAGTTTTTTAAAGGCATATGCTTTAAGACCATCTATTTCTAATAAATTTCCAACAAAATCAAAATTAAAAATCCTGAATTATGACACTGTCTTTTGCAATCTGACTACCTGTAATTGCTATCACGGGGGTAATGTGATCTGAACTGCAAAATATTTTGAAGAGATCAAGAATGTGCCACTGTAGCCTAAAAATTATTTTCAGCTGAAGGCATTTGAGTTCTTGAAATCTCTTGTCTGCCTAAAAGCAGAGCCTCTCAAAAGAACTGACTTAAGTCTCCTCATAGGAGCAATCAGGGAAGACTTTTTTTTATTTTTTTTATTCTTATGTTAATCCCCCTACATTACATCATTAGTTTTAGATGTAGTGTTCCATGATTCATTGTTTGTGCATAAAACCCAGTGCTCCACGCAGAATGTGCCCTCCTCAATACCCATCACCAGGCTAACCCATCCTCCCACCCCCCTCCCCTCTAGAACCCTCAGTTTGTTTTTTAGAGTCCATCGTCTCTCATGGTTCCGGAAGACTGACTCTTATCACCAGAGAGAAGTCTCCATACCACACCTAAGCAGACATTGCCACAAAACTATCATCTCTCTCATCTATTCTCTAAGGGCCCATTTATCTTTCCAGAAAGTTATTTCTTTTCCTATAGGTGCCCATTTTCCTCTCCCCTTCTCTTATAAGAAGTCATCTGTTTCCCCGTGCCTTTCTCCCCTCCCTTTCTCCTATTAAGGTGGTATATAAGCCATAAATTCTAACCCCCCACTTTGAGTCAAATTCTTTTCCTGTGATTAAATGTCTTTTCCCTTATTAATTTATCTTTTGTTGGCTTAATTTGCAGACCCCAATTATTACACCTAAGAGGATGGAGGAAAATCTTTTCCTCCTGACAACTTAAATCTACAGATAATATATATGAGTGTATATGAAAATCATGCTAACTTTATTAATTGCAGTCAAAGCAATTATATGATTAACATTTAACACTTCCTCTTTAAGTCTTCCTCTTTTCTTTAAACTTCCTCTGAATCTTTGTTTCTAACTCTTAATTGTTTTCAAGTATTATCCTCATAAGTATAATTTAGCAGAAAGAATCTGTTTCCCTTTTCTACTTCTAATAAATCAGGACATAAATAAGTAAGCATTAGAAACACTACTCTCCGCCGTTTTATAAAAATACTCTAGTACAGGGCGCCTGGGTGGCTCGGTTAAGCATCTGCCTTTGGCTCAGGTCATGATCCCAGGGTCCTGGGATTGAGCCCCACATCAGGCTCCCTGCTCAGCGGGGAGCCTGCTTCTCCCTCTCCCTCTGCCCAACGCTCTGCCTGCTTGTGCTCTCTGTCAAATAAATAAATAAAATCTTTAAAAAAAAAAAAAAACACTCTAGTACAATCGAACTGAAACATCCTGTTGATTAAATAAAGCAAGTTGCTATTTCACCAACCACTGAGAACTGGAAGCTTTCTAAAATATACAGAATGAAACACACACACACACACACACACACACACACACACAGTTACTTTGTACAAAACAATGAGAGCCAACCACAACCACAGTTTGTTTTAAAACTGATCCAATGATAAAAATAGAATGACAAACCAAGAAAATTAATCCAACCTGGCACAGAGATATATATACTTTCTACGGAGATATGAAAAATAAACCATAGGAACAGCTCTCCCTCCAGAGAAAACCCCTTCTGCTCAGATGGCCCCAACCACTCCTTGGCAGTTGGTTCTCTTAAGTTAACCTCAATTAGCTAACCTTCCATGGCTCAGAAAGCACAGGGATGCTGGTGCCCACAATGAAGACAGACTCTCCCCTAACAGCCGTGGGTACTGTGCCCACTGCTTTACTGAAAAACCAGAATCAAGGGTCCATGGCAGGTTGGGCCAATAATCCTTGACTAGTTGTATCCAAAGAAAAATTGCTAAAATACCAGTCTATTGAAATTACAACTCTATCAGCTTGTCAGCAACATATAATGACAAACCAACTAAACGAACCTACACCCTTTTGCAGGTGCAGCTGACCATGTATGTGCCTGCTTACAAACCTCAAGGACAGTCCTCTACTGGCTACAAAACATCCAGATTTGACCATCTGGCCCCACCCCCTTTCCTGCCTCCTGTCCTACCGCTGCACCTGAGACCAGTCAGAAACTCCTGGCAGCAACCAGAACTTAAGGCTCATTCTCACCTCCCTCTGTTTGAAACATCTTCCCTTTGCTTTCAGAGCTAACTGCTTCCTGCAAGACTCAGCTCAAATATCCCCTCCTCCAGGAAACAAATCATTTCCTCCACTGGGCATCCATAGCACATTATCATGGCTCCTGGTGTTCACATGTCTCTGTCCCAACTTCACCATGAGCCTGTAGGAATGTAGATTCTGATGCATTCAAGTACAATTCAACGTTAAACTTCCAATTATAGAATAGACCATAGCATAGGCACATAATAAATGTTTAGTAAATGGATGTGTACACAGATGAACAAAACAATGAATAAGCAAACAAACAAAACACTTGAACTAATGAACTTTCTAGTTGTGGCCTGGAGAGAGGGGATATTAATATTAATATGTCAGTAATATTAAGCCCTGGCTGATCCCCAAAGAATACCCTGAGCTCCCCACCTCCTGTCAGCTACTCTTCAACTCCACATGTTTATTTCACTTCTCCATATCATAATACAATCCCATCTTTTTGGTTTTTTTAAGATTTATTTATTTGGTGGGGAGGGGGGAGGCAGAGAGAGAGGGAGAGAGAATCTCCAGCAGACTCCTTGCCGAGTACAGAGTCCGACACGGGGCTCAATCTCACGACCCTTAAGATCATGACCTGAGCCAAAACCAACAGTCGGGAGACTTAACTGGCTGAGCCACCCAGGGGCCCCACAATCCCCACCTTTAATCTAAATTTTTATCACCTCAGAAGCTCCAGCTCTTTATTTCTAAGCTACCCTTGTGTAGTGTACATGTAATAACCTACTTGTACTGGTTTCTATAAAGGCTCCCTGTAGACCATAAGCCCCTTGGGCCCAATTCTTTTGTCCTTGTAATCCCAGAGCCTAACACAGTGCCTGACAAATAGCAGGCACTCAATACCTGAGATGAATAAATAAATGAAGGAAGGAGGATATAACAATTTTCACATTTTGCTTTTTACTTTTTTTTTTTTCTTTTCTGATAAATCATCTGATTTTTCCAGGTAAACTATAATCAAAGAGAGATGATGAGGGAAGAACAGATCACCTGTAATCAAATCAGTGCTTGAATAATAACCTGTATGAAATCAGTCTTTTCTTATATTAATATTCACAGACCCTTCACCACCATCTTACTGTCTCTTGGTGTCTGTTCTCAATGCAGAATAGTTTAAAAGTCTTGTAACTGAATAAAGTTGAACAAATCACAAAACTTATAAACCTATTACTGACAGTGCCCATATCTGCCAGGCCCTGAGCCAAGATCTTTAATACAGTTCTTCTTCATCTTCAAAAACACTCTAAAGGGTTGTTTAGAGAAAATGGAGTCTGAGAAAGGTTACATAACTTGCCCCAAAGTCACTTTGCTAGTAAACTGGGGCACCTAGGTTTGTACCCACATCTATTCAGACCGCATGCTTATTGACTAAAACTTTAAAATTTTTAGGCCTTATTTCTTAAGATTAGAATAATGTTGCAGCCAGAATTTCAAAAGCCTGTGTTTTCATCTTCACTATTACCAACTGCTAAAATACCACTCACCATTATTAGATATCTTGTTGAATCCTTGTTAGCCACCAAATCACTAAAGAGCACAGAAGTCCCCAAAAGAAATAAATGCAGCTTTGGAAAGTCCCCTTAAGTGCGGTAGCATCCGCTCCGGGCTCTTGATCCTACTGGGGCCCTCTTACTGCTGAGACAGTCGGGGATACCAGCAATTCTCCAGCTGCCTAAAAACAACAAGAACTAGAGACTAGTGAGGCTATGGGGAAAGGACACTCTGACCACAGCAGGGTCAAACTGCTACAATTTTTCTATGAGACAATCTGTCAGCATGTATTAATTATTAAAAAAAAAAAAAATGCCTATCCTTTGAAACAGCAAGTCCACAGGTAAAAAAAGAAAAAAAAAAAAAAAAAAAGAATTTACCCTAAGCAAGTAATTGGGTAATGCCTACGGATGTATAAATAAGAACCTAAAGGTCAGACAATAGTAGAATGATCAAATTATCCAAGATGCAAACGTATGATGGCATGTTATGCAGTCATTGAAATGGTGATGCACCTGTGTATTTAACACTCTGCTAAAACGTCTACAAAATACTGCATATGTACAACACAGATTATAAAATATATTATCCTTTTTGAAAACTGTATACTTTTGAAAATCTGTAAGAGAAAAAATTAAAAGTGTACAAGAATATGCATCAAAATGTTAACAATGGTGATCTAAGTGGTAGGATTATGGGTTTGACTAGAAAGTCAAAGAGAACTTCACCTATCTTCTTTATTTTTTTAAATCCACAATGGCCATTTTATTACTGCTAAAATAATGAAATAACAAAACATTTGTAATTAAATCAACCCCTTAAAAATGCCAAAGACATCGTGAGCAACAATCAGATTTTTTTTTCCCTGAAGTTTTCCTTTTGATGCCTTCAAGTTTTTTAAATTGTTCATAGCTAAGCCTGGAGTAAATTCGTAGGAGGATTAAGCTGGAAGAGACTTCCCAGTTTTATCTCCTGTTTTCAATTCTCTACAGAATGATATATATTCTTGGACTTACAGGAAAGCTGACATTGAAGGTTTAGTTTCTAGAATTTAAACTCAGGTCCTCTAACAAGAAAGAAAGAGAGTAAGGACTGTGCACAAAACTCCATCAACAGAACACAGAATAGTTCTTAAAAGTGCACAAGATGAAACTTTGATGGATGAGGCAATATTTTCTACCAATCCCCATTACAAAAGCAGATTTTAAAAGACAAGGTCCAAAAGTAGCAGATATTTTTAAAGACCTGACAAAATTAACTTCTAAATAAGGCAAGAAAATGTCTTCCAAGATGACAATCACACTCAACATACCTCAGACCTGCAATAAATATTCCTTGATTTGAAAATAAACAGCAAACACTCTTCATTTTTCTTCTGATGAATATAGATAACTTAAATGTAGTAAGAACTCAAGTAAACACCTAAAAAGAGAAAATTTAAAATATACTACAAACCTGGGATTATACAGAATGTGTTCACTGGCCTAAGTATGCAGAAAAGCACAAATCTTGTTTATAAGGAACAGGTGGAGTTCCAAAAACCTACCTGTAAAGATGTATGGAATTCGGAACACATTTCCTATCAAAACAATGTCACACTGGTTGTGAACTCCCAGCCTGATCCATAAAGGGTAGTGAGAACTATTTATCCCACAGCTGTGTCTTAGGTGAATGGCACTAGTGGTCTAAGTGAAGAAACAGGTAATGCTAGGGAATTAAAAGGGCTCTCCTTCCCTCAGAGCAGAGAGCTCTCAGCTGAGTCCCTCTCCAGAGGCCCACCAGCTAAGAGATGCCACAACTCCCCAGGTCATACCCTCTTTCTGGGGGCAGCCCATGTCCAAATGACTAGTCAACAGGGGACAACGAGTTTAAAGGTCCTGCTTCCATGCCTCAAGGTGAGATAACTCTGCAGGACCATCCCAGCTCCAGAGGGCCCAGCTGTTAACTGCACAGCAGTTCAACTCCTCCCCCCTCTGTTCAATCCTGCTTCCCTCACTGCCCAGCTAGGGCATTTCCAGTAGAATTCCCACATGTAAAATCTCTGTTTCAAAGACTATTTCCAGAATCTGCCAAATAACACTTAGTAAGCTCATATTATAAGTCAAACACTGTATATGTATATATAATACATAAGTAGTATATCTGTAATATATGATAGATCTTACTGTATATGTACGGGTAGGTGCTATAATCCCATTTTAAATATGCAGAAACGGAGTCTCAGAGAAGTCAAATGACTTGCCCAAGATCATATGGCAAGTAATTTGAGGAGCCAGGATGGGAATCTACGCCTACCAAATGCACAACCAATCACTATGTAAACTAGCTCCATTTACTATAAAGTGTCGCTGAATGGATTAAAAGGCAGATTCAGCTACCCAGGGGTTCTGGTGGCAGTCAGGAATGAGTGGAGTGGTGAACCACGGTCATTCATAAAACAGGAATTAATAAAAGGACTTGGGATCCAGGCCCGCTGAAAACTAGATACTATGATCAAGGGTTCATATATTTTTAGGCCTTTGGCGAAAAAGCAGTGGCCTAATGGAAACAGAATTCCAGAATGAAACTGCATAGTTATAATCTACTGCATGATTACTAGATCCTAAAAATAATGATTGGCAAATCTTGTCCACCTACAATCAAAATGCTACAATACGTACACAGATGTTTACTATGTAGGAATAGGATGGCACTTTTACAATCTTTTACTCCACTTCCTACAAAAAGCTTCATAAACCAGTATCTAAAAATGCACTAATAAACTTATCAGGAGTACAAAGTCCTTACAATTAATATTCATCTTACTCAACTGCAACCAGTTCAATTTCTTCACCTACAATCATACCATAGCTTCCCCAGCTTTCCCTAACTAGCAGTCTTCTTTTATAGAATAAGCAGCTATTTATACCTACTGACAAACAGTGAACAACTAAGAACTCGTATTACCCTTCCCTGATGGCCATAATGCCCAAGAACTACAAGACATAAAACAATTCTATAAACTCCAAACAAGCACAAACTACAACTACTATTAACTTCATATAATTGGCATGCTTGCAGATATAGATCACAACTGAGTTGCGCAGTGAGAACAAATCCTTTAAAATTTTAAGAGAATTCAGATTTATTACATCCTTAGAATTATTTTATTTGTAATATTCGTAACTGCAAAATCTAATGTCACAGTTAAATAAAAAAAATTGAAATATACTTAGAAATACTATACTAGGGGTGGCTCAGTCAGTTAGGCAGTTAAGCATCTGCCCAGGTCATGATCTTGGGGTCCTGGGATCAAATCCCATGTTGTCAGGCTCCCTGCTCAGTGGGGAGTCTGCTTCTCCCTCTCCCTCTGACCCTCCCCACCCTGCTCATGCTCTCTCTCAAGTAAATAATCTTTTAAAAAACTGGGGTGCCTGGGTGACCCAGTTGGTTAAGCGTCTGCCTTTGGCTCAGGTCATGATCCCAGAGTCCTGGGATCAAGCCCCGCATCGGGCTCCCTGCTCTGTGGGGAACCTGCTTCTCCCTCTGCCTGCTGCTCTCCTTGCTTGTGCTCTGTCAAATAAATAAATAAAATATTTAAAAAAAAAAAGATAGGACTTTTGATGCCTTTGATGCTTCTCCCTCTCCCTCTGCTGTTCTCCCTGCTCATTCTCTCTTACTCTCTAATACATAAGTAAACCTTTAAAAAAAAAGAAAGAAATACTATACTAGTCCAACTGATGTCATTCTAAAATTCAACAATAATTGGGCCTTATCAGTTGATTCTTGAGAGTTTGCATATCTGTTGCCCTTTCCTTTAAAATTCACCCATGTCACCTCTCCCACCCCAACATTATAAAGCACAGCTTTAAATGGCAAAAAAAAAAAAAAAAAAAGGCATTTGTAATTTCCTTACTTATCAATTTTGCACACTGTAGGCCTTAGCATCCATGTTCGGTTATCAATTGCAGTGAGAAGTTCTTCAAATTAAGGTGGATCATTCACTGAGACTTCATACCATGTCAGAACCAAATGCAGCATCATAAAATACAGCTCACTGATCAAAGTTTGTACCTTCTCTAACCCTGACTATGGCAATGTTTGGCCCATTTCTTCACCCTTTTCCCCATTCATTTCATAAAACAAGCTCCAAATCAGAAATACACAGCTTCACACAGACATATACAGAACTGTTAAATATACCTGAGCTTGCCATTTCAGAGGAAAGTAGTAACAGGGACACCATAACCAGCTTGAAGTTTACAAAGGAGGAGGTATCACCAGCCTAAGAAAAAAAATTTCTTCATGCCACCTTAAAGTGGTCTAATCTTTAAAACATTTTTTTATTTATATTCAATTAATTAGCAGAGAGTGCATTATTAGTTTCAGAGATCAGTGAAAGTAGTCTAATCTTCTGGAGAAAAAGGAAACAGACAACTTGAAGCTTCCAAACAGACACACACACACACACACACATAAAAAGGGTAAGCCAGACCACCACCAGAACTGGAATGCAAGCTCCATGAGGACCAGGATGTCCTCTCTTGATTACCACTGTACCCTTTAATACTTAGCACAGTAGTAGTAACACTGTAAGTGCTTAATATTTTATGAAGGAGCAAATGACAGCTATCATTCATTGATCACTTTTCTTGAGGAACTTTACTAAGCATGTTAGAAATCTAACAAGACTTTAAAACAAGAACTGGGAACTGGGCAAGAAAGTGACACTCCAAGCCTCACAATAACCTTATGAGTGAGCCAATGTAATACATATATGTATTTTTCCCCCCAATTTTAAAGGCAAGGAAATCAGATCTGAGAAAGACCAACCTTCCTAAGAAGGCAGAGCTCTAAAGGGCTGAGCCACCAAGTCTGTCTTCCTTCCCCTCTGCCACATCAATACCAAAATGAAGTTTAGCGCTTGGAAAACAAAAGAACATGGAGAAGATAGCCTGGCCAAAAACTGTATTATCACACATTCAAAACCAGGATGTCTGTTCCTGGAAAAAAGAAAAACCTTCCTATTTCAATATTGCAGAGACACAGCCAACGGGGCCTATGGTTCTGTTCTTAACAGGCACACTTCAATCTTCTATGTTCAGAGCACTGTGGGGTTCTTTAAGTGCAGGTGCCCGTTTAAAAAGTGATCTGCATAAAGAATGGCTTCAAAAGCTGAAAAGCTACAAGTTAAAAGCCAGATATAAAGATCCTAATCTCCCTTCATTAAATTATGCCTCTATTCCCTTCCCTGAAAAACTGCCTGACCAGAGGAATTCAAAGAACTGTCCAAGTAAGAAAAAAGTGTTTGCCTAGCACTCTGTAACGAAAACCATGTCTCTGTAGTGACAACGGCAATCCTGTCACATCTTCGCTATTCCCTAAGTACCCCGACAAAGGTGCATTCAGGCACTACCTAAGATTAGTAGGCTTCCTTTTAAAACTGTGAAACAGAATCGTATAGAGCATGATTTTTTTTTTTTTAACTCCGGTCTGAGAACGGAAGTCAAGTTCAGATTCTCTTCCTTCCTCAAGCGAGCAGGAGAATTAAAGAGCGCGCGCGCGCACAAGCACGCACACACACGCCCTATAGTAAAAATGTCTCGGGGCCTCTTCACCTGTGGCAATTGCTGCGGCAAGCCTGGATTTGCTGGGATTTAAGGCTCTTCCTCACTCGGGAGGAAAGACGAGGGGGTGAGGGGGACACAGGGAAGAATGAACTGGTGTCTAAGTTTCCAATCGGATCATTCTTTTCAACTTGGGCAGCTCTTTCCAACCTCCCCTTCCCCCCTTCCCCCCTTCCCCCACGGCCCGGAGCACACACTCGGCCCCGCCAGCACGGGCAGGGCCCGAGGGGAGCACGGCCGCCGCCGAGCACCCCGGCGCCCCTCGGGGTCTGAGGCGCAGCCGACCCCGGGCGCGCGGCCGCGGAGCGGAGCAGACCCCGGGAACGGGTCGAGGATTCGTCGTCGCCGCTAGGCGTGGGGACCTGGAAGGGGCAGCCTCCGCGGGGCGGAGAGGCGGGGTGAGCACTTCCTGACTCTCGCATTGTCCACGCACCGCCCGCGCCGCCCCGGGCCCCGCCACCGCGCCGTCCCCGTCGGGGAGGAAGTTGGCGCTCGCCCCGCCAGCCCCGTCTTACCGTTCTTGGCGTCGCCTGCGGCTGCAGCCCCCGCGGCGGCCGCGGCGTTGGCGGCGCCAGTCCCCGCGCCTCCGGTGCCCGCCGCACCCCCAGTGCCCGGAGCTCCCGCCGCCGGCGCTCCGCAGCCGGCCGCCGCCGCCAGCCCCCCCCCGGCCGCCGCGCCCGCCGCGCCCGCCGCTGCCAGGGCCCCGGCTCCATTTTCCTGCTCGTCCCCGCTGCTGTTGGCGCGCTTGTTTTTGCGACCGCCTTTGCTGTTTTTGGGGTTGGGCATCTCGCGAGCGTCCAGGTGCCTGGCGTCAGCGAAGGCGGCTCCCCGCCGCACGGCCGCTCCCGGCCCGCGCGGAGCCGGCTCTGGGAGGGAGAGAATGGAGGGCGCGGGCCGGCGGCTCCTCCGGCGCCCGTCTAACCGCGCGGCCCCCGCCGCGCCATCCCGGCCGCCGCGCCCTCTCCGGCTTCCTGGAGCCGGCGCGCAGCCACCCGAGGCTCGCAGCCGCGCGAGCGCCGCGGGCTCGGGACGCGAGCGAGACGCTCCCGAGCCGGAGGGAAAAGGCGGGTCTCCGGCTTGTTTTGATTCGGCTTCGCTGACACGCTCTGGCCCCGCCCCCGCCCGTGACGACACTGGGGATTCGGCCTGGCCACGCCCACCAAGTGACCTCACGGCGGACTGGCCCGCCCGCGTGACGTCACGCCCCCGCTGAGCCGGCCACTTTCGAGTGACGTCATCCTGGCGCCCTCACCGCGGAGCTACTGGGCATCTGCGAAGCGAGCTTCGTGAAGTGGCCCCCTAAGCCAATACGGTGGCATCTCAAGTAGTTATTCGGTGGCCTCCTGACCTTCATGTGATTGAGGCTTAGAACAATATGGTCCGGAAAAATAGGCGGGTGACTAGAACAAGAAGTTAAAACAAAGGATTTCGGATTAATAATCCACCAAAACACCTCACCCTTCAAGATCAGTTTTAGGTTCAGTAATTACAGAAATAAGATTGAGTTCCCAGACAATGGAAATGAATGAGAAGCCTGCACGGTGTGGTGGTGAAAGTAGTTCGTACAAACAGGACCCACCATCCGGGGATAAAACTCAATGTTGCCTGTGATCCCGAAGCAAGTGGGGGGAAAATGCAACCCCCATGGACAGGGCTGAGCTGCCTTGAAAGAGCGATGGCTGCGTCGTGAGCAGAGTCGGATTAGAATGTGACACCTGTGAAGAGAAGCAATGACATGAGGGCAGGAGACAGACCCCTGGGGAGAGTTTTACATGGGCTCCCATTTCTGCAACTTTATTCTGTCTTTTCACAGACCAGCTCCTTCCCAACCTCAGGTCCCAGATCAAACACACTTCCTACAGGATGTAACAGAAACACCTTCCCGGAGGAGCTATCAGAAGTATCTCTCATTAAGTTTGTCAATGTACATGTTTACTTATTTCCTATCTATCTCCTCGCTCACATGAAAGCTCCATAGGTAGTAGATTCTATCAGTGTTGGGCACCTCAGGGAACAACAGCTAGCTTGTATTTGTTGAGTGTATAAATTAGGTTCTTTTTCCCATGAACTATGGAGGAAAACTATTTTAGCTGACAATTAACAGTTTCCTCTCCTATAGTGTAATCTTCTTTAATTAACCCAGCTCTTCAGTAAAGGCTCCGTGGCTGTGATGTAAAGCTTAAAGAGACAGGCAAGGAAGCATAGGGGGGAGAACCCTCCCCGTGCTCCTCACCTAATGGAGGGATTCTGACTGGGAGCAGAGTCCATAGTAGAGCTTGGAGCTACTGGGAGGAGCCTGGATACTCAGGAGCAACTGCTGGTTGGACTTTTCAGCAGGAAAATGATGAACCGTTTAATTTCCCAAGTATATATTGATGGTTACATTAGATAGACACATACTTTGTGCCTATATTTTCATATCGATTTCTACCCCACCCTGACTTCCTCTGAGCACTAGAAGAGCAGGGTTTGAGTCTATCTTTCTACCTAACTCTGCAGAGTCTAGCAGAGAGCCTGACCCACAGAAAGCAGTCAGTAAAAATCTGTTGAATGGGGAATGTCAAATGCACTCTTCTTCTGGCTACATCTTTCTGAATCTTGAAGTCTCAACTAAATCATCAATTCTCTAGGAAGCCTCCTCTGATAGCCCAAGGCTAGATTTGCCACCGGGGCTCCCTGTACCTTCGCCAACAAAACAGCTTGCACACAAAGGTATGCAAATGCCTGTTTACTAGTCTTTCTGGGCCCCCACTGGACTAGCAAACCTGTAACAGAAACTGTGTCTTTCTTAGTCATCACTGTATCCTTGGTGCCTAGCACAGTGCATGGTACTCAGTAGGTATTTATTAATGCATGACAAGTACATGAATAAATGAATGGACAAATGCTTTGAAGGTATATGCAGCAGGATTTGGTCACCACCTGGACCTGTGAAGTCAAAAAATTCTAAAAACTGGAGGAAATGCTGCTGGTGGTTAATTAAATGGAGACTTCAGGGAGAGGATGGAGGAGCTGGGGACAAAGATAATTAGTTAATGTGGCCAGTTCAGACTTAGCTTAATTTCATTACTGGGATCCTTCACTGGAGGTGGCTGAGAGATCTCACAGTATTTTGGTGACCTTGGCTTTGGCCTTTTTTTTTTTTTTTTTTTTTTTTTTGAGTGGTGAGAATGAAGAAGTTTTATGTTAGAATACAAGAAAATTGAGATAATTATTTTCTTGAATAAGCACATTGCTGTCATGTCATATTGGATCAGAGTAAGTGTGCATGTACCCTGCAGACAGATATTCACACCAGCTGCCTCCTACCTCTACATAACTGAGACTTCAGAATTGGAAGCTTTCCCACAAAAATATCATAATTGGCTCAAAGCACACAGTCATCCAGCCAGTTGTTGTTCTTGTTCATTGTGTAAGCCACCTCCTTCTCACTCAAACTAAAACAAAATCAAGAGGAAGGAGAAGCTGGGCCACTTCTTCCATGCTTAACCTTGCTCATCTATTTTTAGCCTTAGTCAAATTTGATGCAGAGGCAATGGTTCCAATTTTGTTGCTAAAAAAAAGTACTAAAATGAAGATATTAAAAACAAAATTTTTAGATAAGGTAAAGGACTCCATTTCCTACTTCCATACAACATGTGGAATTTCCTTGGAATCCTAGCCCTTTTATCTTTCCCTTTTCACACCATTTCTGAAGGAGAGAGAAAGGGAGAAAGCCTGTCCAAAGAGCAAAAGATGGATGGTGACACAAAGCCATCCCCTCAGATGCTTCCAGAAGGAGATATGAAGAGCTCTAGGAAACCATGGGAGCCCCTATGCTCTATACATCCACACTTGACTTCCCTTTCTTTAATTTCTCTGATCAACCCATGCACATTAAAATAAATTTCAAAAAAAGTATGCCTACACCCAGGGTTTCCTTCCCCCAAAGTTCATCACCCACTCCATACCCAGGTCTTCACAAAACTGAGTAAAACACAGCAACAATCCAGGTCATCAAAGGTAAACAATTTATACCCTTGAGAAAAGGGACAAGCCAATCTTCAGGGCTGGATCAGAATAAGTGGTCATTGTTTCAGTGTTCTTTTTCTGTTTGCATTTTTGCTTGACATGGGTACCTGTCTTCTAAACTCTTGGGGTCAGCTAAGTCCTTTGGGCTAGAATTAGCCTGATCTGCTAAAGTCACTTCAAGTAAATATACCTTGAACAATGCCTATTATCTCTATGTACCAGTTTCTTCTTCTAGAAATAGCCTATGCCCAGAGGTTTACTTTGAGGAATGGTTATAATTCTGATTACAAAGAATTTTGACAAAAGGGAATACTAATGCAAAAAATTGTATGAATTATTAAATGCCATAGATCTGCTCTCCTATTAAACTATTCCCAATTATCAATATTAATATTTTTCTCAAATATGTATCCTCATAACCTGTTTTCAGGCCTTCAGTTTGACTTTTATATTATTTCCGTAATCTACAAAAGCAGTCATATAACAGAATTCTGTTCTTCAATGATCCCTGAACTTGCTGCTTACTCTAACTTCTGTGCCTTCTTTGCTCATACAATTGTCCCAACTCAGCACCAACACTGTCGTGGACCCCAATAATCTAAATAGGACACTTCTTTCAAGAGATATATCAATTATCTTTTCTAGGACAGACATCTCTGGACTCATACAATTCAATACTCTTTTACTTTACACCTCTGTGTGCTCACCACCTGGCTATACCAATGTTTTCCAAAATGGGGGTCATATTCTCTTAGCAGATTGTGAGATCAGTTCAGAGGGTTTCCACCAGCATTTTTTGAAAACTGGAACAGAAAAGAAAATATCAGAATGTATTCTGTATAGAAATTAAGTATTGTTTTGTAAAACATATTATTTTTGTAAAATTTAGCTTACATGCACACCCACAAATATGTATGTACATACAGAGTCATGTTGTATAGTCCATTTCTCATTGTGGTTGCAAGCCAATACCATACCATGAAGTATTTGATTTATATGAGCTGTCTTTCCATGGTTTTCTCACCTCAGGGAGAGCATTTTCTCTTTCCAAGTATATATTAAATTCTGCAAAGACAGACATTATACCTTTTATCTTTTATATTTCTTCCAATGAAGCTACCATCAAGAGTGTTCTGCTTGCATGTTCCATTAATACTCATATATTGAGTTTTGGTGTAAAAACTCACCAAACTCAAACACCTGAAATTTTATTGGGGAAGAGGAGGGATGTACAACAAAACAATTCGGTTGAGCCTCTGCCTTCAGCTGGGGTCATAATCCCAGGGTCCTGGGATTGAGCCCCACATTGGGCTCCCTGCTCAGCAGGGAGTCTGCTTCTCCCTCTGCCCTTCCCCACTGCTTGTACACTCTCTCTCTCTCAAAAATAAATAAATAAAATCTTAAAACACACACAAAGGAAACAAATAAAAATCAACTATTAACCCGAAAACAAAGAAAACAAAAGAGATGGGTAAGTTGTATTTTGTTTTGTTTTGGTACCTTTTATTTAGGAGGGGGAGTGGTTCTCTCAGATCCCCAGAAGATAGAGAAATTAATGGAGGCTAAATTGTCAAAGAAGCCTTCATGGGGAAGCCATGAAGATCAGCCTTTTAAAAGGGCATGAAAGCAGTGGCACCTGGCTGGTTCAGTTGGAAGAGTATGTGACTCTTGATCTCGGGGATCATGAGTTCGAGCCCCACGTTGGGTATCGAGCTTACTAAAAAATAAATAAATAAACTTAAAAATAAATTAATAATAAAAGGACATGAAAACAAGAATGAGTATAGCGCCTACAGAGGGTAGAGAGGAAGCCATAGAGACTCTGGTGTTTGTTGAGTACAGTTGGAAAGCAGATCACGATGGGCACAGTGCAGCAATGGACACACAGCTGGTTATAGTCCAGACCTTGATAACTGGTACAGAAGCTAGAACTCACCCTCCCTCTCTCCCTCCCTTGCTTTCTTTTTCCTGATAGTACTTAATTACTCTAGTACATATTTTTAATTTTTATTACTATATGGTATATTTTTATTTTTATGTTTATTTACTTTGTTACTTTCTGTCTTTCCTTACTAGAATGGAAGTTTCAAGAGAGTGAGGATTTCTCCATGGAATCCTCAGTGCAGGGGCCCCTGGCTGGCTCAGTTGGTGGAGCGTGAGACTCTTGATCTTGTGGTTATGAGTTCGAGCCCCATGCTGGGTGTGGTGATTACTTAAAAATAAAATCTTAAAAAACAACAACAACAACAACAAAAGAATGCTTAGTGCCTAAACAGCACGTAGCACATAGTGTTTAATTCATAGCTGTGGAATTAAAGAACACATAGAAGAACACCTAAAAGAAATAATCCAAACCAGACCTCAAAAAAAAGGTGGGGGGAGGCCTTCTAAACCCACATTACTATGCTCTTGGTAGACATAACATCTTTCCCCAGTAGGTAAAATATTTAAACCAAAACGGGTGGCTCTGTTTGAGGCAAGCTTTTACAGCTAGGAGCCCTGTCATAGCAATAGCTTCTTCAGCAATCGCAGTGGCCAGGCAACTATCAATTTCTACACCTCGTATTTCTGATATCTCTTCTGGAAGATAGGAGATATCTGAAAATTCAGATTTGTATCACCTAGATTTCATCTTCAGGATCCTCCATGTTTTTTCCCAATTAAAGCAGTATTTTTCTATGCTGCCCGTCCAAAGCACAATTTAACCACAGTGCGTTAGTCCTTCTTTTGGCTATCTACCAGGTTTGACTTGGATAATTCAACACCAGCCCTCTCTAAATGTCTCTTTTAATTCTGCACTAAGTAGCTATTGCTGCCTAACAAATTACCCTACAATCTAGCAGCTCAGAACAACACACGTGTATTATCTCACAATTTCTGTGTCAGGAATCTAGGCATGGCTTAGCTGGGTCCTCAGGCTCAGGATCTCTCATAAGACTGCAGTCATGTCAAAACTCAGCTCTGGGAGAATCCATTTCCAGACTCAGTCCTGAGGTTGTTGGCAGGATTCAATTCCTCAGGGTAGCTGGCCTGAGGCCTCCCCCAGTTCCTTATCATATGAGCCTCTCAATAGGGCAACTGGCTTCATCCAAGTGAGCCAGAGAAGGGTAAGCAAGACAGAAGCCAGTCTTTTTTGTAACCTAATCTCAGAAGCAAGAAGCAAGAAGCCAGTCACCAGATTCAGCCAACGCTCAAAGGGAGGGGATATTACAAGGGCAGAAATTCCAGGGGATGGCGATCAGTGAAAACCATCTTAGAAGCTGCCTACCACAACTAGGTTAATATATTGCTTGCAATCCAAATTCGAATTCCTAAGGGCTTCAAATTTAGTTTATAAGACAAGGGTGGATTATAGTAATCATTTCACAGTATATACATATACTTTGGTCTTTGTACATTGTAAATATATACAATTTTTATTTGCTAATAAGACAAGAAGAGAGAAAAGGTATGAACTTATTGGGGTTCTTCCTTTCTAAATTACTGTTTCAACTAATTAATCTTTGGTGATCTTGGATGAGTCAACTTCATGAATCTAAAATAACTTCTGCAAAATAATCTTTATTTAAACTGTTTCAGTCCTCTGTATTCAAAACACTATTGATGCATGGAACGAACCCAAGAGTATAGTATATTATTGGACCAAGGGCTGGCTTCACAGACATCTATTTTTTGTGCTTAGGCTACACTCTGCCTATTTGTTGAGTTAATTTTGATTGAGCTTGAATAGAATTCTTTCAAGATTCCTCCTCCTCCTTTGTTTCCACTTAGAACAAGTTCTACCAAGAATGCCCTGAAGAACACTAGTTATGTAAGTCATGCCTCTGTTCCGGTGGCTAAATAAGTCTAGGAAACACTGGATACTTTATTAGTCATAATATACATGACTATAGTAAAGACCCTAAAAAATCCAGCAATAAAGAAACCTGCCTACTCTCAACTTAGAATTTCCCAAGCTTATACAACCTAGAGATCCTTTTACATGCAATACCCGTTAACATCCTGTGAAACTAGAGTTCTGCTAAATACTTTTTTTGGGAAATAGTGTCTTAGAGCAAAAAATACCTATTTCTATCTTTAGCATTCAGGTGAGTTGATGCACTGGAGAAAATTCAAGTGGAAAGATAGGCACTGGATCCTTCTTATAAACAACCAGTTCTTTAGGGAAAATGTCTTGAGAAATATCTTTAAAACTCTGCAATCTCCAATGCTTATAATGATATAAATGCATTGAGTACTAATGTAAAACAGTTGAACATGCACAATACTGCTTCCATTTTCAGAAACATCAATAATGTTATCATTGTTCCATCGAAGAACAAAAATTTATGTCAACAACCTAGTAAGGACTACTTTTTCTTTTTAATGGAAAGACATCATTACCAATATTCTAACCAGAGAAGCAACTTCCAAACTTTGTTCAGAATCTTTGATGTAACAAATACTGTAGAATCTAGAAATATATTGCTTTGTACTCTCTATATATGATGCAGTTCTTTTCTTTACCATCATGTGAATAATCAGTTGGTCTAGTAATAACAGCTGTTATGTCTGTTTCTGGAGTTAATTTTGATTGATGTTCAATAGAATTCTCTCTCAAAATTTCCCTTCCTTCTGCAGAATATTCATACTGAATCCTTGAATACAAATATGGTACTGCACAGATTAAAGATGGCCACAAGTTGGTTACTCCTCTCTCCAACATGTGGAGTCTATTTTCCCTCCCCTTGAATATGATCTGGCCTTGGGACTTGCTTTGATCAACTAGAAATACAGCAAAAGTCATGTTGCTTTGGTTCCCATCCCTTTAGCTTTTGCTCTATTCTCTTAAAGCTAGCCATCATGCTGTGGAATGATGACAGGCCAAACAGGAGAGGTGACAAAGACTCTCTCCTTGACCCAAACTTGTGTCAGGCCCCTCTGGGTCCTCTTTTTGAAGAGGTCCTAACCCTGGGCTCTGTCCTTGGTCTGCTCACCCCACTGTTAGCAAAAATCCTGCTGAGTCAGTCTATTGAAAATACCCCCCTCTTGATACCTGGTCACCCTCAATACCTTATCACCCTGGCCTGCCTTCAGCAAGAATCCTGTCAAGTCAGTTTAGCCAGGGTCTCCTTAACCCTGATGTTTCCTTTTAGTGATTTTTCCAACCACTGACCCCCAACCCTGCCCCTTGGCTTTAAATTCCTACTTTTCCTTGTTGTATTCAAAGTTGAGCCTAATCTCCCTCCCTTACTACAAACTCCATTGTAGTGGTCCCCCTGGATAAAGTCTGCGTTACCATCTTTAACAAGTATTGTGAATAGATATCTTTTTAACAAAGGATCCCAGACATTTGGAAGATGAGAAGTGTCAACCTATGGAGGCAATAATTAAGCCAGAGCATTTATTTGGGGTCAAAGAATTGCAATTCAAGGTACACAGATTTGAGTAGCAAACCAAATAGTGTCCCACTTGGGAGCAGAAGTCAGGAGCTTTTAAAGCAGAAAGGGAATGCTTGTATACATCATTTACAAAGAATTTTTGATTGGTGTTGGCAGCAGAAAGCTAATCTTGACTGCATATAATTGGTTGCTAAGGCTGTCACTAAGCAAAATCTCCCACTGTAGCAAGTTGCAGGTGTTCTGACTGAGTCCTTGGAATATTTGTGGTTTGGCCCAGTTCAAAAGTTCATGCTTCCACCAGTGAGGACATGCATAAGGCCCACCCCCTTAATAGCCTCCTAACTCCATTTTAAAACCCCTTGACACAAGCGACCCCATTCAATTTTACCATTCCCGGGAGCCATCTTTGATGTTTCAGCCTCAGCCAAGCTCCTAGCTCAGTAGTTCTCAGCCTGGGCTATTCTGCCCCTAGGGACATTTTTGGTTGTCACTATTAGCATCTAATAGGTAGAGGCCAAGGATGCTGCTAAAATCCTACAGTGCACAGGACAGCCTCCCCAACAAATAATTCTCTAGCCCCAAATGTAGTGAGAAGGTTGAGAAATCCTATTCCAGCTGAACGCAGCCGTATGAGTCATCATAGCTTCACCATGTGGAGCAGATTGCCCAGATGAGCCCAGTCAATCCCCAGAATTGTGAGAAATAATACAGAGCTGCTGTTTTAAGCAACTATTGGGGTAGTTTCAACGGTGTGCTATTGTTAAACCACTGAGGGGGGAGGGAGGGGGAGCCTGTGGTCTGAATACTCCTACCATGGCCAATTTTAGGCTACTAAGATGAGCCACTGCCCTCAAGGCTGGGAAGAGGTGTGCAGTCAGCTCTGTGCGCCAGTGGGACTTGCTCACACTGCAGTAGAAAACTGAGGCCACATCCTGTGTACGATGGTTTTTTTCTGTCTGAATTCTAGGCTTGGGCATTTCCTGTGTTCAGTGGTTGGCCTCATCAAGGCTCTCTACTTGTATATTACGGTCACATTTCTATTGGAGGCTTCTCCTTTAAATGCCAACACATTGATTCTGCGGTCTTTCCGGCTTGTGCCATTTTTTGCACCATTAAAATGATCAAACTGGGTTTAGCCAGGAGACTGTGGCAGAGGATCATAGCGTGGACTCCCCTCCGAAGTAATCCCACAATACTCTCAAAATTGTGGTGACTGAGGTTAATAGTCTGATGTGGAATAAAACGTTGCCCTCACTAAACAGTGGGTTTTCTTGGTGAAATGAAACATCTGAACAATAGGTGAAGGAACTAGGCAAAGGGGAACCAGACAGAGCAAGAGGACCACCCATGCCAGGTTTGGGCCCATGCTTTCTTTTATTCAGAAAAAAATCTTTTCCTTCCAGATAGAGGGAATTTCTTGCATATAACCCCAAGACATTCTCTGTTAATTCCTAGAGCAGCCACTTCTTAGGTTTTTAGGGTGGACACTGGATTTAGGTTCTATTGAAAGTTATTTTAGTTTTGTGGTTAGGAGACTATCCAGGCAGCCAAACTTCCTGGGTTTTAGTCTTGGTTTACCAGTTGTATGACCTTGCGCAACATATTTGTGAAATAGGGATAATAATGGTATCTATTTCAGAGTTAAGATAGACAGTAGGTAGTGCCTAGCACATAGTAAGCTCCTCAATAAATTGTAGCTATTATTATATTAGTAGGAGCATTTAAAGTTTGTATTCACAGTTGCTGTTTACTTTCCTCCTTCTAACTATAAATGCTATTTAACGTTCCACGTTTTAACTGTAAACAAGATCTTTTTCTAAAAGCAGTGCTGGTTCTAGGTCAAGGATAAGTTGCTTTCAGCACACAACTTTTGTCTCATCCAAGAACAGACCACACCCTATTTCCTGTTGCATGCAAATATGGGTACCTTAAAGGGGCAGTCGAGACCGGGACCCAGGCAGGATGCTAAGATTGCCACAGAGCGCACTCTGGTGTACACAGCTGGAAGCCAGGATGAGACACCATGCTTTAACCAAAAATCTGATGTTGATTTGTGTGGACAGAAGTTATTGCAAATTACTAATTTAAAAATGAGGGGCGTCTGGGTGGCTCAGTTGGTTAAGCGTCTGCTTTTGGCTCAGATCCTGATCTCAGGGTCCTGGGATTGAGCCCCACCCCAGGTTTTCTGCTCAATGGGGAGTCGTCTTCTCCTTCTGCACCCCCCCAGCTCTCCCTCAAATAAATAAATAAAATCTTTTTTTAAAAAATGATATGGTGAAAACAGTATTTTTGGAAGAATAGTCTAACAGTAACATGCAGGATTGATTTGATAGAAAAAAGTAGTGACAGGGAAGCCAGGTGAAAAATCTATGGTATCATTGCTGGGATAAGATCTTGGAAGTTTGGGATTAGATGGTTTAACGGGAACTAAGAGGAAAGGATGTACATGGCAGACATTTTGAAGGAAACATCCATAGGACTTAAAGACAAAAATCTTTGATTTTAAAGAAAGGCAATCTCACCATCACCTTATTGTGTTTGGATGGATACCATGAATTTCATTCAACTCACAAATAAGTTGTGAGCATCTGGGGTGCCTGGGTGACTCGGTCATTAAGCGTCTGACTTCAGCTCAAGTCATGATTCCAGGGTCCTGGGATTGAGCCCCATATCAGGCTCCCTGCTCTCCTCTCTCATTCCCCCTGCTTATGTTCCTCTCTTGCTGTGTCTCTCTCTGTCAAATAAATAAATAAAATCTTTAAAAAGAGAGAGAGAAAGAGAAAAAGCTTCCTTTGCTATCTACTTGTTTAAAAAAAAAAAAGTCGTGAGCCTCTTCTATTCTAAGGAATCCCATAAGGGTAAAAAAGAACCCAATATTTATTATGTTGGTTTGTTTGCTTTTAAAAGACAAAATTAATTTACTATTCATCAAGACTTGAAAGTTCTAGGTAACACTGGGCATTTTACCATTAAAGACGTTATCCAGTGATCTAGATGTCTTTTATACCAACTCTGATTATGTCGACAATTCTGACTTCATTGGTTTCCTAAGACATTTTTAGGTTCCTGTCTGAGACAAAAGAAGGGCCAGACATTTCCTGCCAAGCATTCTAGATGACTCTGTTTCCCCACCTAGTATACAGAGAAGTAGACTTAATACAACATGTATTTATCTAGTAACAATTTTGTACGATGCTCTGCACTAGATGGACAGCAAACACCTTTCATTTCCCTTAGTTTATAGGCCACAAAAGTTTCATGACCACAACATCAACATGTTGAAAAGAAGGAACTTTTTATTTAGTCCATCTTTTCATCCTTGACTCACGTAAGGAACATCTTCCACCTTTTCGTCTGTAGGTGACATTTTGATTCATGGTTCTTTCCCTTTATTTTACCATGAAAAAGAAAACTGTAATTGTTCAAATGATCAGATGATTCTTTTCTATTTTATAATGGCAACTTCGTTTGGTTTATTTTCAAACATATTCACTGAGTATACAATGAAGTTCTGTGCCAGATCCAAATGCAAAGTGATGGAAAAACAATCCCAGTCCAATCAAGGATCTCACAGCCTGGTGAGAGAAATATGCAGATGTGTCTTTATTTTCATGCTTTTCTTCAAAAGGACTCACAGAGAACAAAGAGATATACAACACAAGAAAATAAAGTATATTAGAAGCAAGTGAGAAAGATGAGGCAAAAAGGAACTCAACCATGGGATCATACAACAGAGGTAGGCTAATGCACAAAATAAATACAAAATAAATATAATGAAGGTAGGCTAATGCACAGAATAAATACAATGTATTTGCTAAGGATCCACAAATTGGCTCTAAGCTTTTTAGCATTCTCCTTAAAAGGAAAAACATGATCAGTTATACAATCTACAGGTCCCACCAGAAAGCAGCAGACAAGTTGCTCAGGAAAAACATAACTAGTCCTGATTGATATAAGGCCCAAACAAACCCTCAAGGGTCCTGCAAATACAGTGCTATGTAATATACTGAAGAACATCCTCAATAACATCCTTATACCAAATGGAGTGGAGCTATTTCTTATAGCACATCAAAGTATGGACTGATGGCTTATCATCAAAGTCTTTAAAAGCAATTCAGTAAAAGCAATTTTGTAGGAGTTCACTTAAGCAGAAAATTTCATTATAGCATGATAGGTGTAGTAATAGAAATATGCATAAAATGCTATGGGAGACCAGAGGGGGCACAGGTGCAATTTCATTATTCAAGGTTGGAGCAGACATCATCATCAAGGAGAGATTCTGGCAGCTTCTATTCAATTTCCAAAAGAAATACACAGGTTTTTTGCAAACACCTAACTTTCATAGAAGTCCAATATTTATTATGGCTGAAATATTATCTTAAAAGGGTTTTCTCATCACAGCAAAATTCACATTAAAAACTGGCTTGCTCAGTTGGTGGAGCATGTGACTCTTGATATCGGGGTTGTGAGTTCGAACCCCACATTGGGTGTAGAGATTACTAAAATAAAATCTTAAAAAAAAAAAAGCAAAACACACCTTTAATTGAAAGATTCTCAATTTCTTTGTAGTTTACATATCTTGGCTCACCCTTATTATTAAATACAATTAATAATAAATTAAGAAAATGGAGTTTACCTACCTGAAGGATGGGTGCTCAAAGAATCAATGAGGGTTTTGAGTTATACCAAGTTTAAAGTAGCCCCCCCCCCCCCGAAATCCAAGACCACAGAACAAAATGAATTCTTCTGGATTAGTTCTGGTTCCATGTTAAACTGCATTTTTAAAAAATGTTACCGTCAAGAGTTATATTTCCACCGAATAACAGAAAGAGAAAGAGCAAACAGAAAAAGAAGTTCTCAACATAAAAAAAAATAAAATTTTTGACATCAAAGAAAAAGTCTTGGATTTCTAATTTCATTCAATAAAAGGAGGTGACAAGATGTGTCTTGAAGGGAAGGAAAGGCAAGAAGAATGTAAAATGCTTCTATGGTTGGTTTTATGAAGATAGTGTTTTTCTTCAGTGTTCAGCCAAGTATGAAAGGGAAGTAGCGTTTTCTGGTTTCTCTATATTATAACTAGCTTCCTCATCAATAGGTACAGAATGGCCTCCGTGGACCAAGAAGGTGAGTGGCAGAAAGAGTTTCCTCCATAACACTAAGATTGGGGCTAACACCGAATAACGAAGGATACTGTTAAGCCTCCACAAATAAAAATGCACAAAATGAGAAGGAATGGCCCAGATGCGAAATCAGGGGCGATCCTACTTGACAACCACCAGTCAGAGAGCATTCAGAAACATTTGCATCTACTTCTCTATCTCCGAGCACATGTGATTGGTTGCTGAGATTACAAAAGGATATTTAAAATCTTCACCCAGCAGTGCTTTAGATACTAAGCTTGACAACATTTTTGTGTGTGACAGAAATAAAAACCGGGTGTTTAAAATCCATCTGCCATCCTGTAAAGGGGATGGGTCTTTCAGTTTAAGGATCTTGTTTGCTGAGCACGAATGAAGTCATCTTCAAGAATTACAGACACCTGCAGATGGTGTGAAGCGATGGGTGAGGAGGGGTTGACGTGAGGTACATTTCTGTGCATCAGAGAGTGGAGAGTAAGTGCGGAGGGAACCAAGAAAGGGAGATGGCTAGAAGTTTCATGAAAGGGAGGGAGGAGAAAAGACAGGAAGGAGGAGACTCATGAATGAGGGCGAGGCAGGGAGCGCGGAGTGATATTTGAAGATATTTGGCAGGAGGAGACCCACCTCGTATAATGAACTGTCTTGCCTTGTAACCACCTCCACCCGCTCAGTCTCCACATACATACATGCATACATACATACATACATACATACATACATACATAAAACCGCAGGGAAAAGACCAGCCTCTCAACGCTGGCTTATGGGGGTGGATTTTCTTTGGTGGAATCAATAGTAGCTTTCGATCCTACTTCCCCGCCAGAGAGGAGCAAGAACGGAGGCTCCTGTGAGAGGACAGGTACATTCATCTGCTGTGTTTTCGCAACTCTGTGAGGAAACACTACAAGTAACTAAAAGGCTGAAGGCATCTTTATCTCCACCTCATTTTGCTTACTTTATCCGTTGAGTTTCCAGAGCCTATGGATTCTGCCTCCATAGTCTCTCAAAAGTAGACCACCCTCCTATTTCCACAGCCATTTTCCCAGCATGACCTTCCCTGCTTGCTGGCAGAACCCAATCTCTCTCACCCCTCAATGCCCCTCACGCTTTTCTGTACTTCACTTACCCTGCTAAGCCCACTCTAACTTAATTTACTTGGATTGGGTATCTTAGTTGAACCTTCTAAGAACTTACATCACATGGTATTTGTACATAATATTTAGCCCCATATTTTTCTCCTACTCAAATACCTCTTCTGTTTTATTTTTCTCTACAGTCAATGTTCTTTATCCTTAAGATAATGGAAAAGTGCACGAAGTAGTTTGGAGATGATTCAAAATAATTTTATTTTACTGTGTACTTCATTTACCCTGCCTGAGTACCTGAAGTATTTCATGGATGCTAGTATATTATGTAAATAATTAAATAATTATTTTTCTCATTTCTGTGGCTTGGAGAAATCTGACAAGACCTTGTGCAGCTGCATGGGTCCTCGTGTCCGACTGGAATCCCCAGCCAGGTGCAAGGACAATGGCTGTTTATGAATATCCCCCACACCAGCTTATCCCAACATGTGCCATGCCCAGGCACTGCTGAGGAGGGCTCTATTTTATCTGCAACCTCCCCTTTTTTTGGTAAGGAATAAACTTGGAGATCAGCTTTGAAGGAGCTCATAAAGAGTTAAGGAGATAAAGTATGTTTTATGCAATATACTTCTCATGCAAAGCACCAATGATAGACCCTTTGTGTCTCTCCTAAGGTCTGAGGTAGATAGATACAGAGCACAGGACTTCAGGCTGCAAAGGTTATTGGTGGACCCATCTATGTGATTTCACTAGAGTCTGTGATGAAAATCAATCTGCCATGAAAGTACCCTGTAATTGGGTATAATGGACGTAATGAATAGGTAAGATATGAAACAGAAGAACACACTGGCAAAGTAAGACAGAAGAGGGACCAGGGAATACATGGGAAAGGAATCTGAGACAATAAAGCTGGGTGACATTTCAGTTTTTAGAAGTACTAACACAGTTGTCTAAGGAATCTGTTAAAAAGAAAACCACAGGCCCAAAATGGCGTCACTTAGGCCCAGTCACCAAACCAGGGCTTAATACCTCACCTAATTGCAGCTTTACCCTCCCTCCCCCCATGTAGTCGTAACTGGTCAGTCAGAAATTTTCTGATTAGCACCAATGAGATAATCTGTCACCTGGGCCCTCTCCATCCCCCAAAAGAAGATGAGGTAAGCCACCTAATAAGACCCCTTGTCCTCTCCCTTAAGGTAGCCTTGCCTGGAATAGTTGTTTGTTTTCTAGTTTCACTTTTGCCAGTGACTTCTTTTTTTTTTTTTTTTTTTTTAAAGATTTTGTTTATTTATTTATTTGACAGAGAGAGACACAGCGAGAGAGGGAACACAAGCAGGGGGAGTGGGAGAGGGAGAAGCACGCTCCCCGCCGAGCAGGGAGCCCGATGCGGGGCTCGATCCCAGGATCCTGAGATCATGACCTGAGCCGCAGGCAGACGCTTAACGACCGAGCCACCCAGGCACCACCCAGTGACTTCTTGCTCCACCCTCCTTCCTGTAAAAAATCTTCCATTTTGTACAACTCCTTGGAGCTCCCCTCTGCTTGCTATATAGGATGCTGCCCGAATCGCTGCCCGAATCGTCCATCACTTAATAAAGCCAATTAGATCTTCAAATTCACTCAGTTTGAATTTTTGTTCTTTAACAAACCCCCAATAGAGCTTGAGAGGGCTCAGCTTACAAATAGGCCATACTCTACATTATCTCACTTTTAAATTCGTGTCTTTATTCATAAATACTGAGATCACTTTCATTATCATCTAAAATCAGAAAGGCGGTGGAAACCACTCCCAAAACCAATATTGCACTGTATGTTATCTAACTAGAATGTAAACAAAAATTTGGAAAAAAAAAAAAAAAGGTGGCAGAAACCAAAGTTTTCTGTCAGATTTACTTCAAAGTCATATAATCTTATATTGGTAAGAGACCTTGCAATCCGCCTCCTCTAGAGCCCCAGAATTCCTTCCACAACTTTGTGAGCAGATGATCATTTAGGCTTAGCTTCAATTCTTCCCATAACAATGAGCTAAGCCCTCAGGAAAGCAGCCTACTATATTACTGGACATTTTTAGTTCCCAGAGAGTTCTTGGGTGAATATTTCACCTCTATAATTTCTATCCACGGGTCATGGTTTTGCTATCTGGAGGCTGCTACGTTATAATTCCTAGAGAAGCCCTCAGACAAAGTGACAATCTAAGATATTTTAGGTCCAAAGAGTAGGGAATTTTAAAAGGTCAAATAAGATACTGTTACTAAGGGGCACCTGGGTGGCTCAGTCGTTAAGCATCTGCCTTCGGCTCAGGTCATGATCCCAAGGGTCCTGGGATCGAGCCCCTGCATCGGGCTCCCTGCTTGGCGGGAAGCCTGCTTCTCCCTCTCCCACTCCCCCTGCTTGTGTTCCCTTTCTCGGTGTCTCTCTCTCTCTCTCTGTCAAATAAATAAATAACATCTTTAAAAAAAAAAAAGATACTGTTAAAAAATAAAATTCAACTGAATGAATTTTAAGTTCTAATCGGCTTTATTAAGCAATTCTTGAATTGGGAAGCATCCCATCTGGAGAATAGAGGGGAGACCAGAGGAGTGGTACAAAATGGAAAGTTTTTATAGGAAGGAGGGGCAAGAAGAAGTTATTAGCAAAAGAAAAGAAAGGATCACAGGCAAGGTCACCTTCCCTTAGAGGAAGGGGTAGGGAGTCTTGTCATGCAAATAACCTCATTTTCCCTTGCATGGAGAGGGCTCCTGTAATAGATTACCTCATTGGTGCTGACCAGAAAAAAAAATTCCAGATTGATTGAATTAAAATTTCCACTCCTTGGAGAGGTTGAAATTTGAAATTAAGTCTTGGTTTTCTGTCCTGGGGGCAAGTGACTCCACCTTGGATCTGTCGTTTTCTTTTTAATAATACATAGTTTTATATCCAACAACAGTTTTTGGATCGAGGTAAAAAGCGTGACTCATTATTCTAATTTACATGCAAGGTATAATCAATGAGTTAGTGTATATAGTTAAGATTTAAGGGTATGTCACCGCTAAGTACAATGTGATACTTTTTCTAACTAGACTCAACTGTCAGCATTCAATTTCTCATGTTCTGATTTCGGTAATCTCCCCAGCCTAAGACCAAGCAGGTTAAAGGCTTTATGAGTAGGAGACATAGGGAAATAATTTCCTCAAGAATCTTTTCCCTGAAAATATTAGGGAATGGCATTTCTTGCTGTTTTATTTTTAGCCCAATAAATTTGATGTTGAAATTGTCGCTTATAATCAGAGGCCTTGGGAGACATCTGCATTGCTCCAGGCTTGTGCAGAACTTCAGCCTTTGCAAACAACACTCTGACAAGGTACCACTTCCTCTTGGTTCTGAGGTTAAAAGCAAGTGCTTGCCCTAGATACTCTAGCGAAGATCTTATCTTCTCTTGTTTTTCTTTCTCTGATAGGCTGCCCTGGGACTTCTCCTGGACAGAATAGAAAAGTGTTTTTTGATATTTGCTTTCCTTGAGGCTCAAACTGAAAGAAGCCCATCAGAAACCTGCAGTCACATAGTCAATGCATTATAGTCTCCCTGGGGCCTGGGAGCCCCACAGCTACTGTGTTTCCAACTCTCCTTCCTTATGTGGGATGGATAAATCACCCTGTCCTCTACCTGCTTTGGGTTTTGGTAACCACACATTCATAAAAGAGATTTGTTCGCTTCAAGTAATTAATTCTTCTTTTTTTCTTTCTCTGAACAAATTTTAAAATGGATATATTTTAAACATAGATTCGTTCTCTCATAGGTCACTAATATACTAAATGCCCTTAGGGAACAACAATGGAACTTACATTTCTTTCACATGCTTCAAAGAATAGAGCAGAATTGAGGACAGCAATGAACTCTAGGAAGCACTCCAGATACATTTTTTTAATCCAACTGGCAAAATTAAGCGAGATTATGCTGGGAATCTGAGATATTTAAAGAACTGACAGAAGAAAGAAATACCTATTCAAATGCAAAATAATTCTTTTCGCCTTCTCTTCTAAAGTCACTGAAAGAAGCTTCTGGCAATTTTTTACAGCTATTAAAAGAAATCAAACTATATATCACCCACTTTCATAAATATTTATCCAATTTAATCCTCAAAACAAGCCCGGGGGCATTATCCTCCACATTTTTACAAATAAAAAAGTGGCTTAAATAGCAAGAAATGAGACTTGCCCAACATCCCAAGGGCCAAACTTGAAAGAGTCTCCGGCCTTCAGAGCCCAGGCATGCTCACTGTCACACAGCCACTCCCGGGATCTGTAGGCTTGGTTTGGTCTGCTCTTCCACAAAAAATTTCCTTTTCTTCATAGTTATCTCCAAACATCTTCATCCTACTAAGTCTTGAAATTTTTCAAATTATCTTCCATGTATGGGCAAGTAAGCTGGATCCTTTGCAGGAGATTCCTAAAAATGAATTCAAAGAGATGACCTCTAAGGTAGGTTTTAACTTTAAAACTCTTAATTCAATGAAATTTACACTTTCAAAGGCAGAGAAAAACAGAGGCTGAAATATAGACACATCAGGGTTCATAAGAGTCCTGCTTTGTGTAAGACAGAGTCTTGTTAAAGAGAAAACTACAGGCTCGAAATGACAGGACTTGGCCCCAAACTGGGCCTTAATACCTAACCTAACTGCAGTTTCAACCAGCCCCAGAAATTTAGTCTTAACTGGTCAGTCAGGAATTTTCTGATCAGTGCCAAGGAAGTAATCTGCCTTCAGGGGCCCTCTCCAACCCCCAAAGCAAGATGAGGTAATCTGCATGACAAGACCCCCTACTCTTCCCCCCTCCATGTTCCCCCGCCCCCGCCAAGGGAAAGCAGACCTTATGAGACAATCCTTTTCTTTTGCTAATAATTTCCTTGGCCCACCCTCCTTCCTATAAAAACCTTCCGTTTTTGGACAACTGGGAGCACCTCTCTGCTTCCTCTATAGCGTGGTGCCCAATTCATGAATTGCTTAATAAAGCCAATTAAAGCTTCAAGTGTACCCTGTTGAGTTGTTTTTTAAAAAATAGTCTCTTCCTTGGGCAAATATTAAAATGACCTGGAAATAAGGGGGAGGGGAGAAAAATAATAAGATGACCTAGAAATTTAAAAAGACAAAAATAAAAAAATCGTTGAGAGTCTTGCCCTCAGAGATGATGATCTAGTTAGCCTGGCAAAGAGCTCCCAAATTAAACGTTTTTCTTAAACTTCCTAAAAAGAACTTTAAAATTCCCCAGTTAATTCTAATGTGCAGCCCGGACTGAGAGCCACTGATTTGGGATGTGTTGGGGGTGTCTGGGAGGAGTTTGGAGAATAGAAGTTGGCAGAAGACAGTCTCTTCTTGAGAATCTACATTTTAGATTCTTAAAAAAAGTAAATCTTAAATCTTAAAAAAAAAAAAAGGGAGATAGAATCTACATTTCTGCTTGTGTTACAGGAATTGTGTGAATAAACACCGCAACAGGCATCCGATGGTATTAGTCTGGAAAGGCTTTTAAAGGAGATGAAGCCGAAGCAGAGTTTCAAAAGAGAACAGAGTATAATTTTATTATCAGAATAGAGGAGCCAAGATTAGGTCAGGGACTTCGAAGAGTAAGAGTGAATTATGTCCAGAGCTGGAACAGAGCTTTTAACTGAGGACAATGAAGGAATACCAAGAAACCCGTGATCAAAACTTTGTTTCCTCAAGGCACTCAATAAATACTAATTAAATTTCATTGTAATTGAATTGAAATAATCTTAATGGAAAATCGTTAAATGGCTTGAATTAAGTTTTGTACTTATCACTGTATCCATTTAATCCTGGATCAGCTCTCAAAGGTTTAGAAATATTAAGCCCAAAGATCACTATTCTCTCTTTCTTCCCACTGCATATTATCTTTCCAGGAGCACAGTGAATGGAATTTCATACTCTTAGCAACTTCCACTCCTTATTTTCAGCAGCCCAAATGTTACCCTGACCCCATTCAATGAAAAATAACTTTGAATCTTATAAAATTTCCCAGATATCCACCAACACAGTGGATAGCTCTTAAGTGTCTTATGATGATGGTCCCATGACCATAGGGAAAAAAGATATTTTAATAAAACATTTTCACTGAACTTTAGAATCTAATAGTACTTTAAGAGTCATACTAGTTTCTTTTTAACAATTGTAAAATATTTCTCATTCTCTTTTAAATACTTCTTTTTTGAGATTTTATTTATTTGAGAGAAACAGAGAGAGAAAGAGCATGAGCAGAGAGAGGGGCAGAGGGAGAGGGAGAAGCAGACTCCCCGCTGAGCGGGGAGACCAATGCGGGGCTCGGTCCCAGGACCCTGAGATCATGACCCAAGCTGAAGACAGATGCTTAACCGACTGAGCCACCCAGGTGCCCCTGAGTATTTTCTTTTCAAGAGAGAATGGAGTCAAATATGGATAGTTTGTGAGATATATAAAGAAACTGCTGGTTAATTAATTGAGAATGAAATTTTAAGGAGACTTGCTTGAAAATCAAACATGACCTTCCTGAAATATCCTTCCTTGGGGATTGTCCAATCAACATTTAAAGATCAGCAGCTGGAGCTCCAGCAGCAGATACACTTTTGTCACCAGCCAGACCCCAAGACCTGAACTTCACTACTCACCTGCTTACACCCACCAGCCTTTGTCCCACATTTTTCCTTAAGCTCTTCTTTCCAGCTTATCTCTTAACTAAGGCAAAGACCTGAGGAGCATAGCATCCTGTGATAGAAACCAAAATACCCCTCAAGCAATAACGACTACCTGGATGAAGAGCTCTGGGGTCTAGACCACCGAGACCAGTTGGAGCTCAACCCCTGACTCACACCTGCACAGACAGACCATGGACTGACCCAGGGAGTGACTGATAGTTACCTTTACCTCATTATAATACTAAAATGTCCACCCAACGAGAAGCACAGGCCTCATTTACATAGCATACAATGTATGTCTAGGTGTGTTTCCTTAAGGCACATGCACATCTCTACATAAGGATGATAGGCTCCCCTATCTAAATATTCAATGAAAAAAATGAAAGTAACCCATTCACCCTTGCTTGGGGAGTCATGGCTTTGGAGGTTATGCTCTATGAGCTCTATATTTGCTGCAAATAAGGTTCCCTTTGTGCAACGACTCCACCTGGTGTAGTTTCTACCTGTGACTAACCAAGGAGTGAACTCACATTAGTTTGGTTACACTTTCACCAGCAGCCTTCATCAACAGGTAGCAAGACCTGGCAGAATTAAACAGACCGTCCTTATCATCTTTAGGTGGAATAAGATGGTGTAAGATATTCTGGACTCATTAATAGAATCTGTGGGAATAATATAATACCTGACCTTGAAAAACAGTGAAACAGTCACAGTGTGCCCTTGATGCAACCCTACCTGAATGATAAAATTCATTCATTCACCCATTCATTTATTCAACAAACACTGAGTCTGCATTCCATGCCAGATGCTGAGAAGGACAAGCTCTTTTCTGCTCTCACAAAGTTTAATGGGGGGAAACCCAATAAACAGGTAAATCAATTAAAAATTATGATTAAAAATTGAAAAATAAATGTTGTAAAGGTATAAACAGCAAGTCACTTGAAGGACTAGTAAGAGCGAAACAGCCCTGCACACAGTAAGAAGGAATTCAAGCAGAGAGAAGGCTCTGGATGAGGCTGGAGAGTAAGGAGGTCATGGCCTGGTTATACAGGACTTCTTTTCTCTTCAGCCTGAACCCCCTCTGCTACCCCATGCCAGTTCATGTTCACCCAGGACACCTTGCGCAGGACCCAAACCAAGCCCTTGCCTTACTGTCCCCTGTGGGAAAGCTCCTCTGCTCCTGTGTGTGTCTGTGTGGGTGTGTGTGTGTCTGTCTGTCTTGAGTGTGTGTTTGGGGGCTTGTGTTGCTAGCGTAATTCAGGCTTTTTAATTAAGTTCACTATTTTTTTTTTTCTCTTACAGCTAGAAACTTAATTTTTCAAGAAAACTGCATGGGAAATAACTCTTGAGTATTGCTTGTCTGGGAAGCCCAAACCTATTGACAGTGTGGAAGCTGCCCTCGTGAGACCTATGAATCCTCTGGTTTGCTGACTTCTGGGGGTAAGCGGGGGTCGGGTGGGGCATAGGAGTTCCATAGCAGGGGCTTAAAAGGCTGTGATGCATGTCAGCGAGTTAGGGAGCCTCTCAGGGGAACCTATGTAAAAAGTCGGCTGACGGCTCTGACGCAGGCAGGCCAGGTCCGAGGACCCACACGAGGGCCTGCAGGACCAGCCA
Organism: Leptonychotes weddellii; assembly: GCF_054177405.1. Taxonomy (NCBI): domain Eukaryota; kingdom Metazoa; phylum Chordata; class Mammalia; order Carnivora; family Phocidae; genus Leptonychotes; species Leptonychotes weddellii. Next base: position 107,202,219 of record NC_138376.1, on the reverse strand, counting down.
ACAGGGTCCTTGGCTTCGCACAGGTTGGAAATCAAACGCAAGCCAACAGGATGTGAGAGCAGGGTTTACTGAGGATATAGACAGAGCACAGACAGGTGGAGCGTCGGGGAGACTCAGAAAGGAAAGGAACATGAGTCTCATCTTTGTTCAGGGTCTGGGATTCTTATTGAAGATGGTGGTCTGGTGTACGTGTCCCCTTAGGCATCCAGGAACCACTTAGAACAAAGACAAGGGCCCAGGTGTCATTCCTCGGAGCCGGGGGGCCTTGACATTGAGTTGTCTAGCACTGATGGTCTGGAACGAACATTTGGTGGCTTGTATGGTCATTCTCACCTGGCCCTTCCTTAAATGTTATCTATTCTGAAGAAATCACTAATTCCTTGTCCCTTACAAGGAGGACATACACTATTTGCATTATGAGGCATGTGTAAAGTGGGGTGAGGTACAGGTCCTAGCAAGAATAGAAGCAGAAAAAGGAGAAAAAGTAGATTTTTATGGAGTCTGTCTCTTTCCCTGTCTCAGTACACCTTTTTTTTTTTTTTTTTTAAGATTTTATTGATTTATTTGAGACAGAGAGAGAGCATGAGTCAGGGAAGAGGGAGAATGAGACTCCTCCCCGAGCAGGGAACCCAGTGCAGGGCTGGATCCCAGGACCCGGGGATCATGACCTGAGCTGAAGGCAGACGCTTAACGACTGAGCCACCCAGGCGCCCCTTCAGTACACCTTTTAAGCTTTGAAGTTCTCAACTTTTTAAACCGTATCTACTTTTAAAAAACATAAAAAGCTCATATACTCTGTTATGGGTTGAATTGTGCCCCACACCCATATGTTGAAGTCCTAATCCTCAGTGTCTGTGGGTGTGTCCTTATTTAGAAATGGAGTCTTTGCAAATGATCGAGTTAAGATGAGGTCACTAAGGTGGACCCTAATCCAACATGACTGTATCCTTATAAAAAGGGGAAATTTGGACAGACACATGTCACACAGGAACTAGGAAGATGACATATGAAGATGAAGGTGGAAGTCAGAGTGATGCATCTACAAGTCCAGAAATGCCAAAGATGGCCAGCAAACCGCCAGAAACTAGGTGAGAGGCCTGGAACAGGTTCTCCCTCAAAAGGAACCAAACCTGCTGATACATCAGTCTTGGACTTCTAGCCCCTAGAACTAAAATCAATGGATTTTTGTTGTTTTAAGCCATCCAGTATGTGGTACTTGGTTTTGGTAGCCCTAGCACACTAATATACCCTCTTATAAGCCTATTCAAAATTTCAAGATAAATGGAAAAGTAACTTCCTGTGAATCTATAATTATTTTAAAATAAAAACCTAAAACATGGAAAATCATGACTAAAAGCAATAAAATATTGAATATGCTTTAAAAGATATTTTTGTAGTCCATCCATTCCCAGAGATTCTGATATTGATCATGATAAGTGGTTATCCCACCTTCACACTGCACAGTTGAGAATCACTGTTCTACTGTCTCTGAGTTATATAGGAGAAGGCTTGGGCGCTGCCAGACCTCCTCCCAGACCCAGAGGAGACCTCCATCAAGGTATGATATTGGGGGAAAGTAGTGGAATGCTATACAGTGCCCTCTCTGAAACCTCTACCTGATGATGTCCATAAAATATTTCATTAGCAGGGGACGCCTGGGTGGCTCAGTTGGTTGGGCGGCTGCCTTCGGCCCAGGTCATGGTCCCGGGGTCCTGGGATCGCGTCCCGCATCGGGCTCCTTGCTCGGCGGGGAACCTGCTTCTCCCTCTCTCTCCGTCTGCTTGTGCTCTCTCTGTCAAATAAATAAAATCTTAAGAAAAAAAAAAAAATTTCATTAGCAGACTGGACAACTATGTCTACCCTTGGGCATGGGTATCTTGAAGACCACTAATGTAACAGAGGAATGGGAACCAGGAATATCTTTATACCATCTTGGCCCCATCCGAGCTTGTCATAGGGTGCGGGGAATTCATCTTGTCTAGGAACTAAAGTTTAGACACAGTATTAGTTTCCTAGGGAAGCTGTAACAAAGTACCATAGACTAGGTGGCTTAAAACAATGCAAACAATACAAATGTATTTCCTCAAAGTTCTGGAGGCTAGAAGTCTAAAATCAAGGTGTTGGCAGAGTTGCCTCTTGTAGTCTGAAGCTTACATGGTGTTCTCCCAGTGTGACTGTGTTTATGTCCAAATATTTCCTGTGTAATAAGAACACCAATCATGTAAGATTAGGGCCAACGCTGATAACCTCATCTTAATCATCTGCAAAGACCCCATTTCCAAATAAGGTCATATTGACAGATATTGGGGGTTAGGACTGAAACATATTTTGGCCAGGGGGACATAATTCAACTCATAATAGGTACCAAATTGACACTCCATACTGTGAGAGACTAAAATCAGTAAAATTCTCAGGTAAGGACCTGATCCAGCTGTTCCAACTACTCAAACGTTGGAAGAAGCTGCCATGAGGCTACTGTCTGTGGGCTCCCCCTGCTGGAAGAGTCAATGATGTAGTTAAACCTCTCTAATCTAGCTGCATTTATACCTGTGTCTCTAGGTAAAATTAGCTAATAATTCTCCTTTCTTGTTCAGTCCTTGAAATCAAGGTTACATTATTCTCATAAAATGAACTGGGGGATTGTCTCTATTTCACTATTCTCTGGAATATTCTATATAAGATGAAAATTCTGTTCTGTTTCTTGAAGATTCAGTAGAATTTGCTTATAAAACCATTTTGGCCTCATGTGATTAGTTTTGTTTATAGGTACATTTTTTTAAACTATTAATTGATATTCTCTCTCTTTCCTTCCCTCTCTCCCTGTGTGTGTGTCTGTCTGCCTCTCTCTCATTTCCTGTCTTCTTTCCAGTGAATTTAATTTTTTACATTTCCGTTTATTCTTCAACTCTTTTGGAGGTCTTACCTTATATTCCTATTACTTTACCTTTACTTCACCTTCTCTTAAATTTTATCATGCTATGGTAGGTTATGGGCAAGCTTGCTATACGTAACTGCCCTTCAAATTTGAAACCCCGATGAATGACTGCATGTTACCACAGCCTAGACATTATTACACAACTTCTGTACCCAGAACTGTTTGATGACATAAAGGCAGCATGAAACCATAAAAACTAATTATGCTGAAATTTGAGAAACTGAGGTATAAGAGGCTTGGCAAACATTGCTTTACCTTCAACAGGCAGAACTTTATTGCCTAATACAAGCATGTCTGTGAAGCACTGAGGGAGACTTGAGAAGCTCACTGAATATCTGTCTAATGTTCTGTTATGCTTAGAGTTTATGACAGTAAAATGTAACTAGTACACAGTTTATTAGTCAAAGTTCTCATTTTTTAAAAAAGATTTTATTTATTTATTTGAGAGAGAGCAAAAGCGAGAGAGATCACAGAGGGAGAAAGAGCAGAGAGCCTGATGCAGGGCTCAATCCCAGGACCCTGAGATCATGACCTGAAGGCAGACGCTTAACCGACTGAGCCACCCAGGCGCCCCAAAGTCCTCATTTTCATCAAGACCTAGAATCAGTCCTCTGCAGAACTACTTTGCCTGTGGATACTTTACAAAATCTAAATTAATTACTATCTTAGACCTCATATTTGACAGTAAAAGTACTTGGAATACTGACACTCTAAAAACTGCCCCCCATCTTACATATAACTATTTCTAGTATACCTTGTTTTTAACTCCACAAATAGACATTGCTATTTGTTTTTCAGACTGACTTAATTACAATCTTCTTCATATTTTATTTCATTTTTTATCTTGCATTTCAAATTCCTGGGGGCATGAATCTTCTTGTTTGTTGTATCTGCTGGCTCTCACCCATGGTAGCTTGTTTCCCTGTTTGTTTTGCAACTTTTCTTGTATGCCAGGGAATTTCTTTTAACAGGTTTTATTCTGTTGGAATCCCATTCAGCCCAGATTGTAGGAGAGTGCCTCCAAGGGAGTTGTGTGTTTTTCTCTTCTTTGACTTGAGACCAATTCTTATGTTAATTTCTGGATTGGGAGGTTCATGTACCACACAACAAGCAAAGAAGCAAGTTATGGCAGACATAAGAACTTAACATGTGATAAAGAAACCCTTACAAATTAGATGAGAAGAAAGGTTTTTTTTAAGTAAGGCTGGAGACAAAAAGTGCAATAAAGAGGGTATGCAAATTAAAACAAAACTATCTGGGGCGGGGGGGGGGGGGGGG
>NC_138376.1:107172983-107197506 GCF_054177405.1 Leptonychotes weddellii | reverse complement strand
GAAGGCAGACACACCGAGCTACTCAGGTGCCCTACTGTACTTTCTTGAGGTGAGAAAACAAGATCAAGGATTGGCTTTTCCAAGGCCTCATTCATTGGTGACTCGGGGACTCCAACCTCAGTAAGATGCTTTTTATTTCTACCAGTCTATCTGCACTTTACCATCCGAAACTAAGCTCTCAAAAGTGCCTAATTCATTGTTTTAAAAGTAATAATGACCCAATAAATCTGTTTGAATTTCAGCTTTGCTAAACCCAAAATTTTAATCCAAGAAAACAGGCCTAAACCTGAGGTGTGCTAAATTTTTAGTAACACCAAACAAGCTTTGAAAAAAAAAACAAAAAAACAGAAATTAACTGATGAGTTTTAAATATCACTAATGGTGATATTTAGAAAAACATACATACCACGGAAGCCACAAATTTTAATTTGATTTTTGTCTTAAATGGCATAGAGTTTTATGTGTTTGTTTAATAAAATCCAATTGTGGAGATGCTATACTCAAATATTACATTGATACTCAGCTGATGGAAATGTAGGTTTGCAAAACCTTCATGGAAAGCAGTTTCATCATATATATATGTATGTACGTATGTCATATATATGTCATATATGAGACATATATATGTATAATATATACATAACTTTTTATTTTAATTCTAGTTAGTCAACATACAATGTTTTATTAGTTTCAGATGTAGAACACAGTGATTCAACAATTCCATACATCACCTGGTGCTCATGACTACACAGTGCCCTCCCTAATCCCCATCACCTATTTCACCATCCCCCCACACACTTCCCCTCTGGTAACCACCAGTTTGTTCTCTACAGTTAAGAATCTGTTTCTTGGTTTCTCTCTCTCTTTTTCCCCTTTTGCTCATTTGTTTTGTTTCTTAAATTCCACATTAAGTGAGTTCATATGGTATTTGTTTTTCTCTGACTTATTTTGCTTAGCATTATACTCTCTAGCTCCATCTATGTTGTTGCCAAAGGCAAGACTTTATTCTTTTTTTATGGCTGAGTAATATTCTATCTTCTTTACCCATTCATCAATCAATGGGCACCGTGGGCTGCTTCCATATCTTGGCTCCTGTAAATAATGATACTATAAGCACAGGGGTGCATGTATTCCTTTTAATTAATGTTTTTGTATTCTTTGGGTAAATACCCAGTAGTGTGATTGCCGGATAGTAGGGTAGTTCTATTTTTAATTTTTTGGGGAACCCCTATACTGTTTTCGAGTGGCTGCATCAGTTTGCATTCCCACCAACAGTGCAAGAGTGTTCCTTTTCCTCCACATCCTCCCCAACACTTGCTATTGCTTGCATTTTGATTTTAGCCACTCTGACAGGTGTGAGGTGATATCTCATTGTGGTTTTGATTTGCATTTCCCTGATGGTGTGTGATATATCTTTTTTAAAGATTTTATTTATTTATTTGAGAGAGAGAGCAAGCAAAGAGGGAGAAGGAGAAGCAGAATCCCTGCTGAGCAGAGAGCCCCATGCGGGGCTCGATCCTAGGACCCTGAGATCATGACCTGAGCCGAAGGAAGACGCTTAACTGACTGAGCCACCCAGGTGCCCCATTATTTATCTTTTTAAAATAGATGTATTTATTATGTATATTCATGCACACACACCAACTTAAAAAGTTCTTCTAGGTTAAGATTGCAGGCTGAGCGCATGTTTATCACCATTTCATCCCAAATCTCATTGAATTCTATAAAAGATATATGGAAAAAATACATGAAAGAGTACTATTAGCTATCCAGAAATTTTGAAGAATTTCTGGAAGACAGAGAGCAAATTAGATCAAGTTGACAAAGAAACTGCAATAAAGACATGTAACTCAAAACAAAAATTACATCAGAGGAGGCCACCTCTCTCTAAAACCTTAGTGGAAAACTAACAGAACTCCAAACTTGTGATGAGCACTGGGTGTTATATGCTAACTAATGAATCGTTGAATACTACATCAAAAACTAATGATGTGCTATATGGTGGCTAACCAAATATAATGAAAAGGATTTTTTTTAATATTTAAAAAAAAAAAAAGAAAGAACTCCAAGCTTGGAGTAAGGAAAGGTAGTGAGCTGGAATAAATCTTGGGGCAATCATCATGGTAATTAATTAAAACCTTGGAACATCTAAGCCAGCCTCCTAAATATGTATTTCTCTTCCTTTCTTACAATTGTAATAGAATTTGGAGGAGGATCTTAAAACGATTCTGATTTTTAGCTAGAGAAAAAAATGAGTGAGATTAACTTTTATTTTTTTTGAGATTAACTTTTAAAAATAAAAATCAGTGGTAATCTGAAGACACTAGACTTTCCAGCTATTAAAATATATCTAATGAGACTTGGCTTGGTATAAGAATAAACAGATCCCAAGAGATCAATGTACAAAAGAGCTTATCAAGAATGTCTCTGGTCGGGACGCCTGGGTGGCTCAGTCGGTTAAGCGTCTGCCTTCGGCTCAGGTCATGATCCCAGGGTCCTGGGATCGAGTCCCGCATCGGGCTCCCTGCTCCGTGGGGAGCCTGCTTCTCCCTCTGCCTCTGTCTCTCTCTCTCTGTCTCTCATGAATAAATAAATAAAATCTTTAAAAAAAAAAAAAAAAGAATGTCTCTGGTCATTATGTAGACATTAAAATTCAAGTTCTTAATCTGATACGGAATCTGATCATACCTTAATCTAGCCTGTGAGAGTTTTAACTTGTGCTTTTACTGCTTTTAGTCTTTGGCATTTAGGAATTTCTCATTCTTCCTTGTGAACACAAGAAAGCATTAAAAAATTTATCTGAGGAGCACCTGGCTGGCTCAGTTGGTAGAGCACTTGACTCTTGATCTCAGGTTCTGAGTTCGGGCCTCACAATGGGCGTGGAGTCTACTTTACATATGAAAAAAATAAATAAATGTTAAAAAAGTATTTATCTGAATCCATTCTAAGAGGTGAAAAATGAGTTTATAACTCCTTCCCCCGGGAGAGAAGCCAAACAGCCAACTGAAGATTGAATCTCCTAATTCGACTCTTAACTTTCTCAGGGAATAAGGAGCTTGTATCCTAATTTGGGTCAGAGCTTCACCTCTGAGTGACACAATCAACTGTAGCTTGAGTGACAAAGTCACATATGGGAACATGGCCGCTCCCACTATGACCTTAAAATCTAGTGAGTAAAGAAGAGACATTCCCAAAAAAGCAAGAAGTGAAACAGTAGTGCAAAGCCATTTGTAAAACTTAGAGTTAAGTTGAAATAATTGTTCGTAATGTGATTAAGAAAATAGAAGCTTAATAATGATTATCAGGAAAAAAAAGTCCAGATAATTGAAGTAAGAGATGGTTTTATTTGTTTGGAAGGGAGATTATATATATTAATTACTTTTTGATAGAAAAGTATAAGCTAGATCTCCTGTATTTCATGACTGCTTTATAGATAAACAATTATTGTAAACAATTATTACATTTGCAACTTTAAAAGATAATGAGGACAAAAATGGCCAAAATCTATGATGTATTTATTTTGCTGTTAAGAATCTATATCCTAAGAAATAATTTGAAATGTCAACAGACATATGCACAAAAGGTTATTATAGTTGTTATTTATTTAAAGCATAAAAAATTGAAAATAAGTTAAATTCCCAGCTATGGAGAAATTATTTTAAATAACTCTTGATATATTCACAGAATGTATGCTATCAAACCATTAAAAATGATGTTTACAGAGCATTGTTACTAATGAAAAAAATTCTTAGACTTAAGAGAAACTAAATATACGGGGCGTCTGGGTGGCTCAGTCATTAAGCGTCTGCCTTCGGCTCAGGTCATGATCCCCGGGGTCCTGGGATCGAGCCCCGCATCGGGCTCCCTGCTCCGCGCGAAGCCTGCTTCTCCCTCTCCCACTCCCCCTGCTTGTGTTCCCTCTCTCGCTGTCTCTCTCTCTCTGTCAAATAAATAAATAAAATCTTTAAAAAAAAAAAAGAGAAACTAAATATGAAATTGTATAAGCTCAAAGAAGTAAAAAAAGAGTATTTTATGATGAAAAAAAAAACGCATCAAAATTCTAGTTAGAGAGGCCCTCAGAGGAATAAAGAATATCAGCAATTCTTGGGGCTTGTTGGGGTTTTTATCCAAAGGAAGAAATAGGTGAGAAGTTAGCCTGCACGAAATGACACATCCAGGCACAAAATAGACAGCCGAGAATATCTCTGGCCTTACGTAGACATCAAAAGTCAGATTCTTGGGCCTGTACTAAGTCCTATAATACCGCCCCTATCTAAGGCTGTCATCGTTTTAACTTGTACATTTTCTACTCTTGGGTTAACTTTACCGAAATGACCTATTTAAGAAGTAGGAGGATGTGAAGGCTTTCAGTGTTTTGCTCATTTCTGCCCCCACTCGCTCCTGCTTTCTCTGACTGGATGGAGCTCTACACCATCAGAAGGGATGCTCCCAACACGAGATGAGGACTGTGGTGTCATAAGAAGACCAAGGTGGTGGCAGCATCTTCCCACTGCTTTTTCTCAATGATGTTGACTTGTCGGGCAAGGCAACTGCCAGGTGCATAAATGAACACTCAGAGGACAGATGTGTGACTTGATGAGTTTGGTAGCACAAAAGAGAACATTTGGACCACTAGTCCAGTGACTTTTCCCAAGAGGGGTTCTATGAGAAAATGAAGCCCTGCAGAAACTGATTGGAGTGACTATTCTCAATTATCCCCCAAGGACTAGTGCCATTGCAGACACAAAGTTAATTCGGTGTGTACGCTGAAGGCTTTAAAGCTTGATCCTCTCATGAAACCGTAGTTGAGAGAAGTTGGGGAGAATAGCTGAAATAGACTGCACTTCTCCCAAGCAGAATGTGCTGCTTTCACTGAGCAATTCGATGTTTCAATCTGCTAAATCCTGGGCAGCCAAAATCACAGGACAAACAACCAACCTCTTTTATTATCTGGGTTATGACTTCAGGAAATCTTGTGGCCTAAAAATTTTAATGGCCCAGGCTTGTATTAGTTTGCTCAAGTGGCCATAAAAAAGGACCACAAACTGGGTGGTTTAAAGAGCAGACATTTATGGTCTCATGGTTTTGGATGCTAGAAGTCTGAAGGAAGGTGTTGGCAAGGATGGTTCCTTCTGAGCACTGGGAGGGAGGGAGCTGGTCCAGACCTCTCTCCTTGGCTTGTAGATGGCCATCTATCTTCAGGGTCACACGGCATTCTCTCTGTATGGTTATCTGTGTCCAAATTTCACCTCCTTATAATGACACCAGTCATGTTGGATTAGGGCCTACCCCAATGACCTCATTTGAATTTGATTGTCTCTGTAAAAACCCTACCTCAAAATGAGTCACATTCTGAGAGACTGGGGGGTTGGGACTTCATATGAATTTGAGGGGGACACAAGTCAGCCCATAATAAGGTTGTATCGGCAACTATTCGATTTAACTGCTCAGTATCCGTTGTACTTTCTTCCTGAACTGAAATCTTTACAGTAATCACCATTAGTTCTACAGGGAGGGTGGCATATAATACAACCTGAACAATCCGAAAAACTACATCTCCATGGCATTATGACTGGTTCAGAGATAGGCATGTAACTCAAATCAAGCCAATTAATGTTCTCACTGGGACTTTCACTGAAACAACCAGGAAAGATTGCAGCTGCCCAGGATTGTGTAAGCCTCACTGCTGGTGGCCATCATCGGTGGTACAGGGAAAGACAGTGCCTGAGAATAAAGTCAACCAACTGGGCGCATGGCACTCTGCCCAGATCATTGCTTCAGAACTGGAACATTTATTTCCCCAGTTGCTTAGAATATTGGCAAATGACGGCTCTCAGCTGAGCTGCTCTCCATGACATGCCTTCAGCCAAATAGCCACCTGGCCCAAATGACTGCATAATGTGGGGGTGAGGGTTTATAAAGGCCCAGACCCTTTCCTTCCAAGCAAAGCAGTCCTAGGGAGTTATCCAGAGCTATCCATAGAATCAGCTGCCTCCTGCTCAATCCTGCACTCTTTACTCTTCTCAAACATGGTTATACCAAGAACACTCCCCCCAAAACTTCCCACATACAATTTTTATCTCAAACCTATGATGCCAAACACAGAGGAAAGCAGTGCTACAGGACCCTGATTACCTTGTTTGAGGCCACAGACTCAACTCTCAGATCTCTTGAGTATATGAACTAATAAATTTCCTTTTTTATTGAAGCTATTGAGTTTTGGTTTCCTGTCACTTTCACCCAAAAGAGACTTGATGAATTATAACACCTTGGATACAAGTGTCAGAAATGATCTAGTGTGATCAGGAGAGGAATGCATATAAGTTCATTCAGCAAAAATTCTGGAGCGTCTACATGTCTACCTTGTGCCAGGTTCTGTTCTAGGCTCTGGGGACACAGAAGTAGGTAATTCAATGTCTCTGTTCTCAGAAGGCTTACGTTTCAGTGGGGAGAAGAGAAAATAAGCAACTGAGAAAATAAACATTGAGGGGATTTTAAGGAAAGGCTACCCATCCAGAGTTGGCCGTGGGGGACTGGAGCGCTAAGATATTGGCTCTACCAGATTGGATGGCGTTATATTCGAGTAGAAGAGGCCATTCCCAGGTTTGGACCTATGCTGCAATGTCTCTCTGGAGAATCATCCACAGGGACTGCTAGTAGGGGGCCTGGCAATCAACATGCTACCCCCCCGTGCTACCTTTGACCAAGGCCTAACTAGGCAATTCGGGAGACTGCTATAGCAGATTTTGACCTTCTGAGAACTTTTTCTCCATCAACTTCACCCCATTTCTGCCTTTCTCAGATCATTCTAAGTGCCTTAAGTAAATGATTTCATTTAGCACTCAAAACCACCTTGTGAGGATTACTACTTTCACTGATACAGAAGAACTTCAACTCACAGAGAGGATAAGTAATTTCTCCAAGGTCAAACCTCTACTGAGTGATCTGAGCCCAAGCAGTCTGATTCTGGAAACCTCAGTAGGCCCTTGGAAAGTCTGCATGACTTGATAATTCGTGGCCCAGGGGTCATACCCGTCAGGCTGCCTGTCAGACCTGTCTCTGGGTCTGCATTTCTCAGCAAGGTCAAAAATCATGAGAAAAGGATTACCATTTACTGGGCACCTACCTTGTTCCAAATACTTGACATGGATAAGGTCATTTCATCTTAAAAAACAAACAGCCCTGCAAGGTTGCCATCACTATCCCTATTTTAGACATGAGGAGATAATGCCAGGGTAGGTAAAAAAATGTGCCCACCTCTCCACCTAGTACTAGAGATGGATCTGGCTGATTCCAAAATATGTGCTCTATTATGATTACAATGGCACATACTACTTCTCCAAAGAGATCGTCTTCTGGATACATTGAGGGTTAGTTGTTTACTTTGAATCAGTTTCCTCTGAACTGATTGTTATTGATGATGTTATTGAAACATCTTAACAGGATTCTTTCCTTTGGAAACTGAGGATATAAAGAAATCAACTGATAGGAAGCCAGGCTACACATGGATTTGCCAAGTTTTTAATGTGGACATACACTGGTATCAATAAAATACACAGGAGTGACTTGCCCGCAGTTACCACATGCTTTCATACTCGTTTCCAGCCACAGGTCAGTGGGGACACAGCCTCAGTCCCAGTCATTGTCCTCAGCCTTCCCCTCTCCTGGGTTGTACTCTGTCTCTTGTGGTAGTCATGACTTTGCAAGATTCTCCCCGAATTCCTTTGGGCTTTTTGGCTTTCCTCAGGCGACCATACTTACGTCAATGCTTTTATACCTCCTCTCACTGCTGGTGTTCACGTCCATTCATCCATAATACTAACCCCTCCACTGAGTGCACTGACGTCTCTGTGAAGTCCCAAAGGTAGGACTCCTGGTTTCATCTGTGATTCTTTGTCCTTCATTCCACCTTCTCCAAATTGTGACTTCCCTCTGCTCAGTAGGCCCCAGAAACAATCTTCCAAGGGAAGACACCTTGGCTCCGGGACCACAACCTTTTTCTGTCTTTCTTTAGCCTCTGGTGCATTCTTATCATGAGCCTCAGTGGGCACCTGCTTTTTCCGCTGGCTGTCACTATGACTCACTCGACTTCTCAGCTCTCAGGGTTCCCGTTGTCCTCTAGAATCTTGGGTCCCTGCTCACACCTTCCTGGGAAGAGCAATTTCTACCATCCCTGTGGTTTCTGGAGGGGAGGATTAAGTCCCTAAGGAATATTTGACTCCTTTCTCTATAGCTGCTTCCTGGATCCCTTTTGAAATGATCTCTCTTCTTCCACAGCTTCAGGGCAAGGACAAAAAGATTTTTACTTAATATGCAGACCTTGCAACCAGTCCTCTAACTGCTATTCCTGCAGAAAGCCCTTTTCAATACTTAAAAAATTCTGTTACTTTTTCATGCTCTGCCCTTTGCATATGGGTTACACATTTGTCACAATATTATAAACTGTTTAATATCTTCCAATATATTTAATGTAATGACACTGTACTAAAAGAGCTGATGCTGCTCTTTAAGCATCTAAGTTAACTACAAAATATAGACTTAAACTTTGGGGCTGATAGTAAACACCATTTTCTCATTATTTTATCATGAGATATTTATAAGTGCTCTGATAATAACAGATTGATGTATACTTATTCTTAATGCTATTTCCTCCAAAAACCAACCCTTTAAAAATTTAAACACAATTCCAGTCCATTAAAATGTTACACTGTAGTATGTAATCATTCTGTGAGAATAAAAGAAATGGTTCATGTTTAATGAGAATGTACTTTTTTATTATTATTATGTTATGTTAATCACCATACATTACATCATTAGTTTTTGATGTAGTGTTCCATGATTCATTGTTTGCGTATAACACCCAGTGCTCAATGCAGAACATGCCCTCCTTAATACCCATCACCAGGCTAACCCATCCCCCCACCCCCCTCCCCTCTAAAACCCTCAGCTTGTTTTTCAGAGTCCATAGTCTCTCATGGTTCATCTCCCCCTCCCATTTCCCCCCTTCATTCTTCCCCTCTTGCTATCTTCTTCTTTTTTTTTTAACATATAATGTATTATTCATTTCAGAGGTACAGGTGTGTGATTCAACAGTCTTACACAATTCACAGCGCTCCCCATAGCACTATGTGCCACGTTCTGCACCAAGCACCTTATAGACGTTATCTCATTTACTCCCTCAACAACTCTAAGAAGCTGGTATGATCATAATAATCTCTAAAAAGCGAGTTGAAGTTCAGAGGAGTTAAATAACTTTAACAGAGTCCCAGAACGAGGTCACAGGAGCTTGGCTCCAAAGTCCGAACCTAAGCTATCAAGTGACCTTGCCTCCCAAAACTAAGTAAGGAAAAAATGTGTGTGTGCGTGTGTGTGTTAAGAGAGAGACACAGACACACACAGAGAAACACATATAGTAAGAAGTCCTTCTTCATCTTCATGCCCTTCTACCCCAGTCGGAGTCCCCTAGCTAGAGCCTCTACTGTGAATAGCAATGTCGCTGTTGCTAACACTCAGAACATTCCATTTATTTGACCGTAGAAGGGACATATCTCTTTTCTCTTTTGTGACTACTGGAAGGAATTTGCCTTTCGTTCTCTCATGAAATAACCTCCTCAAAGCTTCCTTTACTTGTGACTGGTATTTGCCCACAAATGGACTCAGACTCAAATCTATGGACAGTGCTCAACATATGAAAAGTGTGCATGATGTTCTACGGTGCTATTTTGTTTGTTGTGACATTGCACGTTTAAAAATAGGTTGGCATTTTTTGTTACAGAGAGCCTATCATTCATTTAGTTTTACAAGATTACAAGAAAATTTCTTGAGACGCAGTACTAACAATCAGGTCTGTTGTGATTATTTAACTGTGGTCCAGGAGAAACAAAACAGTGAATGAGCCAGATAATCCCTTAAGACCACACTGTGTTCAGGGTAAGGCGCCCAGGAAGTTGAATTAAGTTTTTCCATCTTTCAGCCTACAAAATTACCATTTGGTGCATTGCAACTTCAGAGTGACAAACAGGCAACCACTTCACCCAGATTTCATTGCAAAGAGGGTTGCAGTATTAATAATAGCATTGGTAGTGAGTCATCCTGGCCATGGCGGCAGCAACAGCAATCTTGCTACTGTATTTATTACATGGAGATGGTGTTATTAGGGCTACAAAAACCAGACATGGCACATGCATCTCATCATCCTGCCATTTATCTGGAAAGAAGTAAATGACTCCTGTTCTGTGCCACAGTAAGTCCAGAAAGTCCTGATTTGCCCCTAGACTGATGGTAAATGATAAGGCCTCTTTAATCTCTCTCCCATTTTGCTCATCCAGGGCAGGCTCCTCAGAATTGCGTGGGCACAGTCTGTATTGCCTGCCCTTGCCTACTGATGCACACTGACATTCACAAAGGTTCCTTTCAAGGGCATAAGAGGGTTCTGGAGTTTTCCAGGGCCCAAGTCTTCATAGCTCCCACCTAGCAAGAATTCATAATTCCCATTGACCAATGACCACCATGTGCTTCCCGTCCTTCTCTTTTCCGAATGATAATATTAACTGAAGTTACCCTGTTTCTTCCACTCCGTTGTATTTTGGGCCTAAGTGGAGGGAGGCACACTTTTCTATTCATTTGTGGTCAACAAGCCTAAAGATCTACCTGCAGCCTGACTGGAGAGGACTGCACATGACCCAGAGCTCTTGGATTTTGAACCAGTTGTAGTTACTGGAAGGGAGTTTGAATTGTCCCCTATAGGGAAGGAGTAAATATGTTCAGTGAGTAGAAAGAAAAGTATGCATGTGTAGAAGGCAATTGGGGAGAACTACAGCCAAGACTGTCTACCAAATCCGTTTCTCCCTTTAATGATAGAACTTCAAGTTCCAGGGAGCATAGGACTACCAAGGTATAAAATATATCTCTCAGCAGTCCACACAGTTTGTGTCATCCTATTACTAAATTTGGGGCAACAGAATGTGGATAGAAGTAATTTATGCCTCTTTAGAATGGTATCCCCCAAAAGGAAGCCATGTGTGCTCTCCTCCCCTTCCCCCTCTTTCCGCCGTGTGGGAGATGAGGCGCTCTGGGAAGGAGAAGACACCTATCGGGTATGGCAGAGCCTCCCACTAGCCCTGACCTCATTGGTTCTCGAATGTTAGGTGACAGAGTTATACTGTTGTCTTATTCAGGCCACTGTATATTTAAGTTGCTTTGTTATCAAAGTTTATCTTGTATTCTAATATTTGTAGTTTACTAGACCAATGTAGAAGCAAATACAAAAGTTAATGACTAGCAGAACTGATGGCAAAATCTGACAAAACTAGAAATAAAAATTAGAAAAAAATTAAAATTAGAACCACATGCAATAATCGTCATCATTACACTGATTGTAGTGGTACAAATAATGGCATATTGTTCCCAATAGTTGTAGTTGTTACCACTACAACCCCTGGGGTCTTGCATTTCTGTGCATCTGTGGTCAACCCTAGGGCATCTTTATCTCCATCTCTTCCCTCTTCTCAGATTCTGGTGTCCTCATGATCTTTCCATTGACCCCTTCTCCGAACACATTAGTATAAAGGGCGAATAGAAAACAACTCACATATAGTGTGTATTTTCTCTATACCTAACGCTGTACATGATCATCATTATTTCTCAGATGAGCAAGGTGAAATTCAGAAATATTTATTAATTTCTCTTAAAGTCACTTATCTAGTAACTGTTGGGACCTGGCTGAAAATCAGTCCCTCTCACTATAAAACTTAAAGGTGTACAGTTATACAAGACTCTATTGGTGTAGTTTCAGGTGTCTCTGAGTTGGACAGAGAAGTGGGTTTCCTACGTGTGTTCTGTGTGGAGCCACTGAATCGTGGCATGGAAATATTCACACACTTCTGAAAGCACATTGATACTTTCACTCCTTTGGGGGCTTTTAATGATGCCAATATAATGCAAGTGACTATGGTGGCTTTTTTCTTGCATTAATGATTAACCACTCTTGGTATTTTCCAATATATTATGAAGTCTCTTTCCTTTAGGAGTATCTAGTCCATTGCTTTCATCCTGAAGATTTATTGAAGAAAGCATGACATCCTAATGAAATCAATATCATCGGGGTGTCTGGGTTGCTCAGTCATTAAACGTCTGCCTTTGGCTCAGGTCATGATCCCACGGTCCTGGGATCGAGCCCTGCATCGGGTTCCCTGCTCAGCGGGAGGCCCGCTTCTCCCTCTCCCACTCCCCCTGCTTGTATTCTCTCTCTCGCTGTGTCTCTCTCTGTCAAATAAATAAATAAAATCTTCAAAAAAAAAAAGAAATCAATATCATCATAGCCCAGTCTTAACAGAAACTTAACAAAACGTAACAGAATATATCAGAAAATAAAATACCAGACTATATTGCACACAATATAGGTGAGCATTATTTTGTGAAAATATTGTATTGGTATATACTATATATTTTATTTATTTATTTATTTATTTATTTATTTATTTATTTATTTGACAGAGAAAGGGAGAGAGAGAGCAGAAGCAGGGAGATCAGCAGGCGGAGGGAGAAGGAGAAGCAGGCTCCCACTAAGCAGAGCCCAAAGTGGGGCTCGATCCCAGGACCGTGGGATCATGAGTTCAGCTGAAGGCAGATGCTTAACCAACGGAGCCACCCAGGTGCCCTGGGAGAGAGATTCCTAGCACCACAGACTGGGTGGTATTGGCACAGCCACGTTCTCTCTGAAGGCTCTAGAGGAGAATCCTTCATTGCCTCCTCCTAGCTTCTGGTGGTTGCTGGCGATCCTTGGTTGTTCTTGACTTGCAGCTGTATAGCTCCAAGTTCTGTCCCGGTCTTCACATGACCTTCTTTCCTGGGCTCGTGTTTGTCTCTGTATCTCTTCTGTATTTATAAGGACACCAGTCGTATATAGATGAAGGGTCCAGCCTAATCCAGCATGACCTCATCCTAACTTATTACATCTGTAACAGCCCTACTTCCTTTTTTTTAAGATTATATTTATTTATTTGACAGAGAGAGAGAGAGCGAGAGCAGGAACACAAGCAGGGGGAGAGGGAGAGGGAGAACAGGCTTCCCACCGAGCGGATCATGACCTGAGCCGAAGGCAGACGCTTAACGACTGAGCCACCCAGGTGCCCCACAGCCCTACTTCCAAACCAGGTCACATCCTAAAATTCCAGGTGAACATGAATTCAGAGGGGACACTATTCATCCCAGTAGAATATGTGTGTGTGTGTGTGTGTGTGTGTGTGTGTGTGTGTACTGGGCCAATTTTTTAAAAAATGTATTTCTTCCTGTGGATCATGATCACAAATATAAAATTATCTGATCCTAGTTGGAGGGTGTATGGCATCTGCTTATCACAATGCTGGCAAATACATACTGAACACCTAAGTCCTATGGGGATGCAAAGCAGAGGAGAGGAAATGGTGTGTGCAGCCTAGGAAAGCGCTCAAGACAAAGCCCACTCTCACTCTTATTTGACAATAGATGTGTGGTTGTCTGGATCCGTGAGTGGAGCTCATCACAAAACTATGGAATCAATGTTTTAAATTCTTTTAATGATGGTCTTTACTATGTGTTGGTGAACATCACGAGTGGTAATTATTTTGCAGCCACTCTAGTGATCATAATAAGCTGGGTTTGAGCTAGTCACCTGGAAACGAGTTTCTTGAGCTTACTGATAATACTTGACGGACTTTAAGGATCAACTTAGCCATAGTGTGAAAATGAGAGACTCCAACTGTATATTATTATGAAACCCACACAACTCAGGACTAGAAATTCACTGTAAAACGTAAGTTTCAGGCATTCAATGAGCAACCCACATATTTCTTTTTTTAAAATCTATCTCACATATCAAGTTCTCCTAAGCTAAAAAAACTTCCAATATACTGCTGGTAGAGTTAGAAATTAATTGGGAAAGAGCTAAAGGAACTATAACAAAATGATAACATTACATTTTGGTGAATCAAATGGGGACTCTTCTCATAATATTCTCTACATTTTCTTGTAGTTAAAAGCATCTCTTTCTTACTCTTTTGAAGTAATCAGTTGTGCCAAAGAGTGTTATTGTGTTTATTCAGACCTGGAAGACTCAAGGGGTGGTTGCTGGGTTCCATTTTCAGAGCCCCTGACTCCCTTTCAGGGACAACTGGCCAAGTTCTTCCTGACCCATTCTCTTGTTCTTGAACGGCACACACAGTCTTCAATTTCACTAGAAAACTTTGGCCTTGAGTCTCTATTGTTGGATGGCTCTACTCCAGCCATTCGTCGGTCACTCTGGTTATGCCTCATGGCCTGAGAATATCTTCAAACTAGCCAGCCCCTAAAAGAGCTCTTCACAATACCACCACCTTCTAGAAAAAGTGTGGTGCCTGGGGGCTAACCCGGCTCTGGGGGTGGGGTAGGGCCTTAGGAGCCAGTGTGTGTTGTGTATAGCCTACCCACGTGGGGCCTGGAGCCCAGGAGGGCCTGAAGGACCGGCTATCCTGAATGACAGTGGTCTTCAAATTACATTTTGCTCCACACCCTAAAAACCTTATGTGTTGACACAAAGATTTTCTAAAACTGTGCATCCCTTCACACATTTTAAAGCTGATTCCAGGAGTGCTTGTTACTGCAAGGTTAAATAGCTGCACAGAATAAAATTTCCAGTTTGCATCAATATTGATACATTTGTTAAAACTGTTACATCACTCTTTTAAAAGTAGCCAAAGGGATCTAAATATCCTAGCCATTTGATACCCACAAATATCTTGTTTTTAAAACATCTGAACAAGAAGTTCCTTTTAGCAGTCAGAAATTTTAGTTTGCTCCTGGCTAACTCCATTCTACCTCCTCCGCATAAATTTATCCAAATGTAATATCATTCTAAGCCTCAAAGTCTTTTATAGATCACCATATTATCTTATCTGCAACATAAATGTGTATATAAATTGAACATTTTTTGCTTTATGTGCCCATAATGCTCTAAATGTTAAAATTTTCCATCATTATACTTACTAGTACACAGCTGATCAAAACAACATCGATATGCTGACACTTTTGATAGATAATTATTAAACATAAAATAATTTTTTTGTTGGAAATGCATCTCTTAATAAGATGGATGAGGCTGCGTTTTAAAAATTAGTTCATATATTCATCTGTGAATAGTATTATTGCTGGTATGAGAAAGATTTGGTATCTCTCTTTTCCTATTTTTCATTTTTGTAAATGTAGGGACTAAGAAATCTTGTTTAGAAATAAGTATGGGGGGTAGAAAAGGTTTTGCTGAAACAAAGTCACTTAATTTTTTGAATTCTTTCTAAGTTTTATGTCAAATATCAACTACTGATTTGCCATTAAATTATTTTCCATGTTCTATCAAATGACAACTTGATTATGCTTGCCTTCAATTTTGTTGTAAGAAAAGAATTGAAAACCACCTGGCTTGCCACCAAATTTTTATCCAGATATCAGCACTTTCACCAAGAAAGCTTTGCCAAGACTTATCAAATGACTATTAATTATATATGTTACTTTTGACTTAGAGGAATTTTCTAAAATAAAATACTCAAAAGGATTGGGAACCTAAAACGTCTTTAACAGTATATCTTTGCATAGTCATAATTAATAATAAAAATATTTTTATCTTATCACATGTTTTAAATATATTTTTGTCCAAATTTTGATGAGCTAAAGCAACAGATTGAGCTCACTGAATTTGGGGGAAATGTTCACTATCTAACCAACTGGCAAAATCAGTCATATCACATACAATCTCTTTCTTCAGAAACCTGACTTCAGTTATCAATTCAGATAAATATGTTAATATGGATTTTAAGGAATATCATGAAAATTCTTTTTTTTTTAATCAAGAAAATTCTTGAGGGGGCACCTGGGTGGCTCAGTCATTAAGCGTCTGCCTTCAGCTCAGGTCATGATCCCAGGGTCCTGGGATCGAGCCCCACATTGGACTCCCTGCTCAGCAGGAAGCCTGTTTCTCCCTCTCCCACTCTCCCTGCTTGTGTTCCCTCTCTCGCTGTCTGTCAAATAAATAAATAAAATCTTTAAAAAAAAATAATGGTCTTTAAAAAAAAAGAAAAGAAAATTCTTGAGAAATAAATAGGTGTAGTCCATCTTACAAAATAGATTGCTAAAAGTAGTTGAGATTATAAACATGTAGTGGTAATAGAATTAATTTCTCATTTTTGCAATAAATTATAAAACAAGTAACACATTTCTCATGACAAATCGGTAGTCAAGTGATGGAATATGACATTCTAGCTCAGTAGAAGTATGTCTTTCTCTTTAAAGTAGGAGAGGAGAGGCCAAAAGGAAGAACCCTGATAAACATGCCAGCCAGTTCTGAGGAAGATCAATTTCAAACAAAGAGTATGCTTAGGAAGTGAGAACCTGGACATTGATTCCCTGAAAACTATCTATGCTCATAGGCCCCTTGGAAAGTTTTCTCCACCTAGGAGCCCCCCAGTGTGAAGACAACTGCTATGAAGAACCAAATAACCAATCTGATTTAACACCGAAAGGAACCAGGCATATAATCAGTAACAGTTATGATGATGAGAAAGGCCAACTGCTATATATAAGACAAGGACTCCCAAAATTATCATCAGTCATGCTTTTTCATGATTTTGAGATGCCAGCTGAATAGTGCAGCTGGATGACTCACAGTCACCTCAAACACAACACATCCCTAACTGAACTCATTGTCTCTCCACTCAGGCCTGCTACTCATCGTGCATCGCCTGTCTCAGAGCATGAAACCAGCATCCACCTACATACCCGTGGAGGGGTGCCTGGCTGGCTCATTCAGTTAAGCATCTGCCTTCGGCTCAGGTCATGATCCTGGGGTCCTGGGATCTAGCTCCCTGCTCAGTGGAGAGTCTGCTTTTCCCACTCCCCCTGTTTATGCTCTCTCTGTCTCTCTCTCTGTCAAATAAGTAAATAAAATATTTTTTAAAAAATCACCGGTGGAAAACACCTCTGTTGTTCACTCAATACCCATTTTTCACTAACAGAACCACTGTTGAGTTCAGAAAGGAAATATACCCAGTTTAAAAACTCCCTTGCAACTAAGGGTAGCTATCCAAACGAGTTCTGACTAACGCATATTATAAACACAGGGATGGGACCTCCAGGAAAGCTCTTTAACAAGGGACAGACTCAGCCTTTTGTCCTTCACCCTTCTTCTTCATCCAATCTGATCCATAGGTGTGATGTGCAGAGTAGCTCATGCTTCTTGCAGTAACAATACGATGACACCGTGAAGACTGAGGCCCATGCTAAAGTAGGTGGAGCAGAAAGCTAGGAGGAGCCTCCCCCCAGCCACATCACAGCCTGCAGAACTGCAGTAGACTGCACTGTCTTCTTAGCCAAACAGCAATCTTGACATCTGAACGAACACAGAAACCTGGATCATTTTCCAATGCTCCTTTTCCCTCCCTCCCCACACCCATCTGGTGTCCAAGCCCTGATGATTTTATCTCCCTCACACCTCTATCATTCCCTTTTTCTCTGTCCCTACAACCACTGCCTAGTTCAAGCCCTTGCCTTTTGGTTTGTCCATTTCCCTGAGGCAATGTTTTCTTGTTAGAGTCTCAACTTGCCACCAAAGGTTTAAATGGCCTCTGTTGGTGGGAGAATGAAGCACCAACTTCTTCAAATGAAACACGAGGTCCTAGGATATGATCTGACTCTTGCTTGCCCTGCTAGATTAATTTCTGACTTTGTCTCTTCCACTCTTCACCCCAGACAAACTGAGCGACACTAAGTTGTCCATTGTTTTCAGACCTTTTCTCTCTGCCCACTTACTTTTCAAATAACCTTCCTCCCTCATGAAGACATCATGGCAGACATCTATTCTTCTTTAACATTCAATTCATATCCCTCTTGAAGGTTTTCCCTGATTTCACCCCTCCCTTGCTAAAGCACATAAAGGACTTAATAAAATTTGATTTAATAATCACTTTATTCTTATCTGAGAAATGGGAATTTAAAATGCTACAAGCTCTATAAGATTGTAGAAAAATTGCTTTTTATATGAAATATGTATTGTATATAAATATATAATATATAATAAATACATAAACATACATATTTTAATATGTATGTTTTATATTTATAACACATAATAGATATATTTTTGAAATCTATATATATTTAATCCAAACTATACCCTAAATTAATCCTGTTACAGCTAACATAATTGTTTACAGATTTCATAGCTTTGTCGAAGTTAGTATCTTCACAAAAGCTAGTGGTAAAATGGAATTATCCCAGAACTTTCTAAAAATGCCGTGCCTAGCAGTGTCATTATTTTGTATGTCTTATTAGCGTCATGGTTTATTTTGAATAGTGAAACGTGCCTGGGTAGTTACCTGTCTCATTAATTTGGTTTATGTAGGGTCTAATCACAGCTCCATCAATATGTCAGCATTTAATAAATATTTGGGGATGATAATTGAATACTAACAATGTGAGTTGTTCATCTGATCATCTTAATACAGGCAGCATCATGCCTTAGGTGTTGATTATGTACTCAGACTTGAGAAGAAAGAATGATGCCCAGCTTTATGTTTGACTATATTAAGATAAGCAGAGTCTGAAACATCTGGCCAGTCTTTGTTTCCCTATAATATGCAGTAATTGGCAACTATTTTAAAAGGTCCTCTGTACAGTGCTGGAAACCCTGGTATGATAGACACATCCAGAAAGAGGATTGGACTTGAGAAACTATTTCCTTAGTTTTGCTGGGCATTTCTTTTTAATCATCCTATAATTAACTCAGTTGAAAAAAGTGGCAGGGCCTGATGCTCCAGGAATGTGATGTCAAATACATAGAGGGAAGACATCTATCCATACCCCTCAGGACACAGTGTGCAACTGAGTCTGGGGAGGTCGCTTCAGAAAGGGCTCGCCCTTACTGTTTTACCCAGAATGACCCTTTCCACCTTCTTGTCCCCAAACACAGCACCAGTTAAGTGTGTCCCCATTCTCATTCTCCCCACCAAGCACAGTCCCCTGCTTTTAATTCAGATCAAATGTTTCCCAGGGGGCGAGATTGGCACACTGTCTGTGATTCAGGGCGCATGGAGAGGGAACTAGAAAGAAGTGGATAGAGGTAAGGAGGAGGGGGTCAGGAAGGAGTTAAAAGAGAGACTTCTTGCTAAATCCCTCCTCCCCATTTACTTCCTTTAGGAAGAGAAGTGACTCTGAAAGAGAAGGGGCTAGAAAAGGAAGGGAAACTGCTCCTGGCTCACCTCCTCCACTCGTGGCCTTCAGGTCTGCATCCCAAGGCTCCTGGCACCACTATCTTAGAGCCCTGGCCCCAGCGGAGCTCAACGGTAGTGCTGGGACTCTCCTGGCCACCCCAGGCGCAGGCATGGGGGCCCTCACCAGGAGAATGGAGGCAGGGAAGACGTGCTTTCACTGAGTTATTGGTGAGAAAACTTGCTGCCGGGATGACAGTAAGGAGAGAGACAGACGGAGGAAGGAAACAGAGAAAGAAAAAGGAAGGAGAGGAGAAGAAGGGAGGGAGGGCAGATGGGTAGAAGAAAGGGAGAGAGAAGAGATGGAGACAAGAAGGAGAGGCAAGTAGACGGGCAAGGAAGGGGAGGAAGGATGGTGACCTCTCTCTCCCTGCCCTCCAAGAGGGCTTCTTCCTGCAGCCATAACGGGAGAGAATCTGGAAACTACGGTGGAGTGGGGGGAGGGCACAGCAGCCTGGAGGATGTATATTCTTAGCCAGAGGAAGAGAGAAACAAAGGGCCAACTGACAGACGCCTGGTCTGTTCTGGAGCCCCCAGCAAGGAGTCACAGAGGATTTCTCTGATGAGAGCCACACTGGTAACACGACAGTGAGGCCAGCCGGGGAGGGGCTCTGGCACCTGGGGAGCATAAGCCAGGGGCTACCATTACTTGGCTCTCAACAATTCCATTTGTATGAAGTTGAAAAACAGGCAAAACTAATTTATGGCAATTGCTGTCAGAAGCCTGGTTCCTTGAGGGAGTAATATTCCCTGAGAAGGGACCTGAGGAAAACTCCTGGGGCGGCAATGTTTTATATCTTGATACGTGTCTGTGTGTGTGTGTAAAAATTCATGGAGCTGTACACATAAGACGTGTGCTTTATCAGATATTCTAGAAAAATCAAAGGCAAAATAAATCAATGTATTTTCATTTTTAAAATTAATCTGTTTAATCAAAATTTCTAAGGTAAGAGCAATTCCAGTGTTTCCCGGATATTGTAAGAACCAGGAAGGTGGGGGTCATTTCATGCAAGATGCTTGAGGAACACAGCAACCTATAACATAAGCAATGCCTGGGGAAGGGAAGAGGGAGCCCTTGTTCCTCAAAGCGTGGTCTGGGGCCAGCAATAAGCGTATCACCTGGGAGCTTAACAGACTTCCATGTGGTTCATATGCTCCAAATGGAAAATAGAAGCCCTGATAGAGGGCGCCTGGGTGGCTCAGTTGGTTAAGCAACTGCCTTCGGCTCAGGTCATGATCCTGGAGTCCCGCATCGGGCTCCCTGCTCGGCGGGGAGTCTGCTTCTCCCTCTGACCCTCCCCCCTCTCATGCTCTCTCTCTCTCAAATAAATAAATAAAATCTTTAAAAAAAAAAAAAAAAAGAAGAAGCCCTTGATAGAGGCAACAATAAGGCTGTTTCACGCTCTTCTTTTTATTTATTTATTTATTTATTTGACAGAGAGAGAGAGAGAGCACAGGCAGAGGGAGAGGGAAAAGCAGGCTCCCCACCAAGCAGGGAGCCCGACATGGGGCTCAATCCCTCCCAGGACCCTGGGATCATGACCTGAGCCGAAGGCAGATGCTTAACGACTAAGCCACCCAGCGCCCCTAATTGTAAACTTCTTGAGGACAACGTGGAGTAGTGACGAAGAGCTACTTCCTAGCTGAGTCCCTTTGGGAAGTTACTAGATTCCCTTAAGCCTCAGAATATAAAGTGAGAAGAATGGGATTATTATGATTAATACCTATTTCGTGGGTGTTGTGAAGATTAAATAAAATAATGTATGTAAAATGCTTAGTATATTGCTAAATATATAGTAAAAGAATAAGAAATGTTAGCTATTACTATCACCTTCATCCATGGTGCATGAGATGAAGGACATTTATTGATTTATTCAACAAATGTTTATTGCATGCCTACTACATGGCAGGTACTGTTTTAAGCACTGAGGATGCAACCCTGAACTAAATAGACAAAAAAAAAAAAAAAACCTTCCTTATTAAAAAATTATTTTAATCCCTGCCTTGTTGGGATTTCTGCTCTAGCATGAAAGGAGGTGGTAGTGTAGCAGAAGAGAATGTGAACAGAAGGAAATGGGCCACTCTCGGGAGATCTCCTAATTGAGTCCTAGGGTGTCTGGTATCACCATGCACTGATTTTTCCTTCCAGATGGGCTGTGACCACAGTTAGGAAAAGAGGTATGCCACGATATTTTCACACCTGCCCTGGAGACAGCCTACACCAGTGAAAGAGAAAATGTAGCACCTGCAAATCTCTTGCTTAAAACTCTTTTTAAAGAAATTCTTGTTCTTTTGATACTTGTGCCTCTATAAATAAGTTGGGAAGAAACATCTCCATCTGCACTTTGAACAAAGGAAAATTATGACAAGATGTCATATGGGTCCATGATTTCTCCTCCAGGGAGGTGATAACAGAGGTCATAACCCTCCCCTCTTTGCTGGAATAGGTGCCCAAAAGAGCACAATGAGGGGCACCTGGGTGGCTCAGTCGTTAAGTGTCTGCCTTCAGCTCAGGTCATGATCCCAGGGTCCTGGGATCGAGCCCCATGTCGGGCTCCCTGCTCAGCAGGGAGCCTGCTTCTCCCTCTCCCTCTGACTGCCAGTCCCCCTGCTTCTACTCTATCTCTCGCTGTGTGTCTCTCTGTCAAATAAATAAATAAAATCTTAAAAAAATAAAAGAGGGCACAATGACCTTGTGGTCACCCTCTGTCTAAAGGAGCACCTGTCCTAGGGTTCTGGCCTCTCAAAGCCCTCCACTTTCAGCTGAGGCCTGATAGCAATGCAAATATTACCTGAACATTTAGCATTTGATTTGATGTGAGAATAAAAGAAGAAAAACCTCACAGCTCACTCACTTGGTGTTCTTCAGTTTTTGTCCTATTGTACTTCAAAAGAAACCATAATCTATCCCAAAATAGAGAGTTGTCTTGAATTTTGGCAGATCCTAAAAGAGAGGCTAGGGAGTTCCTTGGGGGAGGTTTGTTTTTTTGTTTTTGGTTTTTTTTTTTTTTCCTATTCTTTCCCTTTCTTCCTCTTCCAGTACACGAGTCACTGTATAAAAAGTCACTAAAAGCACTTGAACCTGTTTAGAAAATTATTCTGGGCCTCAGACCTTCATCGTCAGGCTTCTTTTCCTCCCTTCTCGTGTTGTCCCATTTATTGTTGGGTTGAGCTGAGCCTTGGTGACGGTGACACTCCTAAACAGCAGAGAGTAGTCAGGCTTGGAATATAAATAATCCAGAGGCAGCCATGCTTTTGCCTCGTTAGGGATCTAAGATTATGGGCCAGAATTCAGGATTCAAGTAGCTCCCAGTGTCAGCATCTCTGAAGTATAGGGATTGATATGTTCAACCCAGGGTCAGCTTGGAGTTGCCCACATACCCAGATTCCGTGACCTCTTCTCAGAAACCCAGTGCTGTAGAGGTGTTTGCTTCCTTAGCCCCAGGCTTACCAGCTCTTTGCTTGCTCCTCTTTCTGTCTGAAGCTGCTCTATCAAGCTTTGCAATCAAGTCTTGCTGAATCATGACACCTCGTACTTCCTAGTATTTGATAACAGAAGTGAAAGTAAGACTCTTGTCATAATGTAATATTTTCATGGGAATTTTAACTTTTAGGACATTTTCCTTAATGTCACCAACACAAAACAAGTAGCTGCCGTTTGTTAAAAGTTTTATCAAGCTATGTGTTTAAACAGTGTAGCTCAAACTTTTTGAACCATAGCACATTTAAGTAAGGGTGATGCCCCCAAGCACCCGCAAATAGTCTCATTTTCCAGTAGGAGAAAAAGTAAGTGATAAACTATCGTTTTACAAGCACATGTTGTAGATTTTATGTACACATCTTCTCTAGCATTAGATTGTTCATATGTCAAAGCCCAGTTTTAGATAAAATTGTGGGCCACAAATACCATTGCCTCAAATATGTGTCACCACAGAACAATGTTCCGCTCGTCAAAAGTTTCTGAATAACAGAAGTAAAACAAATAAATCGCCGAAGTAGCAATTAGTAAAAGTTTACTGTGCATACACCAAAGAGACAGTTTGCCAAACAGGGAGCATTCAAACCAAAACATGGAATGAACCTCAGGAATATATGGCTACGAGACTGCTAATATAATGAGAAAGCAACGATTGTTCATTCTTCACAGGGATTGGTTATACTATTAGAATCAGAATTAAAATAATATTAGGATTTTCTTAAATGATAGGGAATGGGCTAGTGGTTACCTCATATCAATTTTGAAAAACACTTTAAGTTTTGTTGTGATTTCCAGAGGCATAAGCAAGAAACGACCCAGGTCAAGCTGGTCTTGCAAAATAAGCTAAACTAAGCTTCGTTTGGATGACGAAACTGGTTTTCATCTCCTCAGCGAATTTTCAATGCTGGTCTCGGTATATTTTTTATTTTAACACAATTAAAAAAACCCAAAAAAACGAAACAAACAAAATGTTTTAACATAAAAAACAAACAAATTGGAATGCCTGGGTGGCTCAGTCTGTTAAGCGGCTGCTTTCGGCCCAGGTCATGATCCCAGGGTCCTGGGATTGAGTCCCACATCGGGCTCCTCGCTCAGCGGGGAGCCTGCTTCTCCCTCTCTGTCCCTCTGCTTGTGCTCTCTCTGTCAAATAAAATCTTTAAAAAAAAAAAAAAACAAATTTATAATAATGAAGCCAAATTCACAGTTTGTCATCAAGTAGCCAGAATGGGAGCAATTGGAAATCATAATCAAGGCAATAAAACACTGATGATACACCATTAAACAAAATGCCCCTTCAAACAAGCATGGGAATTCCAACTATCATTCCGCAAGTGCAATATGAGCTCTGTGGCATGTGCGCTACTGGGTGCCAACCAGACTTGTCCGTCTGTCAGTCGAAAAGTCAGAAAATTGGGGCATTTGGCTTTATGTCCTGAGTCGCCCTGCAAGCAGAGATGAATCATCACCTGGAATGCTTCAATGTGTACAACAAGGTGCGGATAACCCTAACGTCACATGACTGTGGTGGACTGACCAAGAGAGATGTGAAACTGGCCAAGTTTATTGAAAAAGCAGCTGCTTCTGTGTGATCTCTTCCAAAATGCATGTCAAACCCAGTGCACATCTTAGCCATCATGTATGTGGAAGGCAGTTCACATGAACAAATTCAGTTGTCAATTTAAGCTCCCCTTTTGAACAGTCTTTTTTTTTTTCTTAAGATTTTATTTGAGAGAAAGAGAGCACAAGCAGGGGGAGAGGCAGAGAGAGAGGGAGAAGC
>NC_138376.1:107160994-107172883 GCF_054177405.1 Leptonychotes weddellii | reverse complement strand
ATGTTTGGCTTACAAATAACTACGTTTAGCAACCCTTAGTTTTCTTAGCAGGTTACTATACTAGTAAGCATCTCTTAGCCCTATATAAAATGAAAGTCACTTGTCCTTAAGCACCAAAGAAATACTTGGCATATTTAGACCAGTTTGAGGCTCCTCAAGAGGACCCTGCAATGGACCTCATTTTGAAAATTATGGTACTAACCTAGAATATGCAAACAACTGTTCCTTTAGGCCATGTGTGCTGCCCACTGGTATTGGTTCTATTGGTATCTCTGCCCCATATCCCCTGCATAAGCCCCCCTTCGTTATTCTACTGTCTACTCTGAACTTTGTCATTCCTTCTCTCTCTCCCCAGAGGTTGGGGTCTCTCCAAAATTCCAAACTTATTGTTATTCCAAAATAAAAGTTCTCCAAACTTTTACCCAAATCTACCATTCCCTGCTCTTGTTCTTTAATCACCTTGGGGATGTTTTACTCAACAACAGCCTCTTCAGCCAGGCCCACTTACAGTGGAAACTTCTATAGGCTGCAGCTCTCTGGGAAGATGGCAACCATCCTGTCCCCATCCTCCATTCCCCTGCAACATCACAAGCTCTTGTGTATATAGGGCTCTAGTTCCCAAATGTGCACAAGCCTAAGACTAGATTGTTCTGGATGCATTTCAAAACTTTTCAATTTTGGCTTAGTCTTTCAAAGTCTCATTTTTATTTCTCTAATTATGAAACATATTCTAAAAATCCAGCAATGAAATGAAGGGTTTGTTATTTCACAAAATGCAGGAGCCATGTGTTACCTTTCTGTGAGAAAGTACTCATTTATCATTCAAACACTGTATAATAAAAGCTGCCAAAATGCTGATTAAAAAAAAAAAACTATAGCACACTGCCAAATCAAAGAACTGTAACTGCCAACCCATATTCTTTCTTATTATTTTAAGCTGTAAGTGACCATGAGACATGAGCATTCTCCTGATGCTCAGAACAACAACCAAGTTCTTCTGCTAAATTCATCAGCCAGCCAGCCTTTCACTCATCCATTCATTCAACAACTATTTATTAAGTACCTATCATGTGCCAGCACTGTTCTAGGTACTGTTGATTCATCAATGAACAAAAAGACAAAGTCACCATAGGATGGACAAAGGTATGATGTGTGATGGGAATTCACCAAAAGAAAAACTATCATTTGTAAATTTGTCTCTGGATTTAGTCCTCTGACTTTCGCTAAGCCTTGTTACCTCCCCTTGAAGTCTGATGCAGTGAGATCTTGACCTTGACCACTTCCCTGTTTGCATTAAGTCATCCTTGATGCTCAGGTTACTTTCACTACAGCATGAAAACAAATATTGATAACAATTACAACTCCAGTAACAATGTCCCTGCCAAGACAAATAATAGCAACAACATTTACTGAGCAATTACTATATTTTAGACATTGAATTCTCACAATAATCCTGACTTAGGTATTATTATTATTATTTATTATTATTATTATTATTATTATTATTTCTCCAATTTTACAGATGAGAAGAGATGAAGGCTGGGATTTGCCCCCCACTCCAAGCCAAGGATCAAGTTCTTTGATTTGCTGAACGCCTCCTGGCTGCAACGGTGAGTCCTGAACTCTGTGGTTGACTCCATCTCCAAAAATATCTCACCTTTATCGTGGGTTCTTGGCACTAATACTCTTTGCGTTTCTGCAGCCAGCTGTCAGCAAGATCCTTCTCTGCTGATTACAACATCTACAAACAATAAATATTGAATATATGTGTAAACTGCTTACTATTCTAATCAAATAGTGCATTCCACAAAGTTAATTTGGCACCTATTTAATGAGACACATAATTGTTATTGAATTGTTTAATTAGGTAAAGTTGTTCCAATAAATTCTGTAATCAGTCCCTAAGTAATTATGTTATGTTTTCTACTCTCATTTTTTAATTTGGCAAGATCTCCCATTTCTTGATATGATGTGCTATTTCTACTCTTTTTCTTCTTATACTTCCTCTTCTTCTGTTTCTTCAGAACATACTCACATGAAATAAAATATGATAAGCCTAGATTGTACTCCCAGGGTCCTAAATCCCACATTTTTCAGGGATGAGCTCTTTCTGGGCTTCTCCTGGTACCCCACACCTCCTTTCCTGATCATCTCTGCCTGGATGATCTGGAAGCTGAAGGATTCAGAAACAGCAAGAATCAGGCAAAACTTGCCTGGAGAAGGGTACAGATGAATTATATGCTGGAAAATTGGCATGACAGTGACCTCCAACACAGCTGATGACAAAGCAGAGATAAAAATGAACTCTGGGTTTCCTACATCTTAGATCTGAGAGTCATAGAGCAAAAAAGATTAGAGAAAATAATTTAGGAATAAAAAAAATTGAGAGATTTTCCAGCTAAATATGGAAAATTGATCAGTTTTTAAATATTCTCTTACTCTTGAACCTATTCTTAACTGCAACAAATAAGTGAAAAAAGCCTCAAATTCACAAGGACAAAGACAATGTGAGAGGATACAATAGCTGATGAGCAACATTAATAATCTTTGGAGGTTGGAAAGCAGACAGAAGAATGATAATAGATTTGAGAAAGCTGCCACCTAAGCACCTATGGATTGGGATACTGGTAGGAATTGAGCCAAGCCACTTCCACAGAGCCCTGGAAAGGCTCTGAACATGGTTCTTCCTGGGAATCCTTAAGGCAGAAATGAAATATGTAACTGAAATTAGGGAGAGAAATTGATCATCTATACACTGAGCTGGTAGGCCTTTTCCATGAACCCAGCAAACTATCCATCCTCCCCAATATATAGAGACCAAGGAAAATGGAGAGGAAGTATCTCTAAACCAGAGAACCCCAGGTATGGCAGGAAGCAGAGTTGAAAACAGAAGAATAAATAAAGTTTGCTGATTGAAGAGTTGGACCCTCAGCCTATTCCCTTACTCTCTTTCCAGAATGCTGGTGCCTATGAGACACATCCAGGCAGAAAATAGCTGAATTCTTCTTGGGAGAAACCAAATGGCTTCAGGTGGGGGGAACCCTACAATGTTGATGTTTGGGATTTTTACAGTGAAAACTTGCCTACCATCTGATTACCATATAGCAAAGCTCACTAGTATAAGCTGGCAAAAACTGCCCATCATTCCAAAGACTCCTGTAATATTAATAGAGAGCCAAAGATCTAAGCTGTTTGAGGGAATACTCCAGCAAAAACACACAAAAATAGAGATACAAACAAATTAAAAAAGGACCTCAGCTGAAAGAGACAATACAGAAAGGAGAAGAAAACATCAGTGAAACCACAATTAATATCCTTAGGGAGATGAGACATGAAACAGGAGCAGAATGCTATTCTTTAAAAAAAAGAATTGGAGAGGTGCTTGGCTGGCTCAGTCTGTTGAGAGTCTGACCCTTGATTTCTGCTCAGGTCATGATCTTAGGGTTGTGAGATCGAGCCCCCCCCAACCCTCTACTCCCGTGGGGCTCAGTGTTCAGCAGGGAGTCTGCTTGAGTTTCTCTCCCTCTGCCCCACTCCCCATTCAAGCATGCATGCCCATGGGCACGTGCTCTCTCTCTCTCTCAAATAAATAAATAGGGGTGCCTGGGTGGCATAGTCAGTTAAGCTTCTGACTCTTGGTTTCAGCTCAGGTTGTGATCTCAAGGACTGGGATCGAGCCCCATGTCCAGCTCCACGCTCAGCATGGAGTCTGCTTGGTACTCTCTCTCCTTCCCTTCCCCCGTCAAATAAATAAATAGATCTTTAAAAAAATGAAAAAAAACTTGGAAGTTAAAATATAAAAAAAAGAATTTTAACTGTTAGTTTTAAATAACAAAGCAAAGTAAATCTAGAAAAGAGAATGAAAAGAGACAAAAGATAGGAAGAAATCATTAGAAAATCAGAGTATCAATTCAGAAGTGCCCAACATTTGAAGTACTTGGGTGGTTTAGTCAGTTAAGTGTCTAACTCTTGATTTTGGCTCAGGTCATTATCTCAGGGTCATGGGATCAAGCCCCACATCAGGCTCCATGCTCAGCGGGGAGTCTGCTTGAGATTCTCTCCTTCTGCCCCTCTCTCCCACTCGCTTGCTCCCACTCTCTCTCTAAAATAAATAAATCTTAAAAAAAAAAAAAGTGCCTAACATTCAACTAAAAAGAGTTCTAGAAAGAAACAAAACAGAGGAAATGAAGGGAAAGAAATTATCAAAAAAATAACACAAGAAAACTTCCTCAAACAAAAAAACCTAAGTTTCCAGATTGAAAGTGTCAGTCCAATGCCCAAAGTAAAAGGTAAAAAAATTGTCCATACCAAGGTACAACACAGCAAAACTTTAGCTAGAAGTAAAAAGATCATAAAAGTTTCCATAATAAGGAAAGTCAAATAAAAATGATGAGGAATTAGGATGTCACCTGACTTCACAACAACAACACTGGAAGCTACAAACTACTGATGCTACTTTTCAACTTGGAGCTCCATTCTCTCTCTCTCTCTCTCTCTCTCGCTCTCCCCCCAGAGGGCCATGTCATCCTAGGAATTGTTGGCACTTATTGTTTAATGGGGAGGAAAGACTTAGAATGAAATCAATGAAACTGATATCACAGAAGTCAGAATGGAGAAAAAGAAAGAAACAAAACAAAACAGGATCTTGGAGACATCATTGATTTGCTTGATCAAGCCATCCCTAAAGCCCTGCCTCCCTCTAAGCATTGTGTTACATGTGCCAGGTAGTTGCTCTTTGGCCATCTATGACCTACCCCCAGAAATCACTAGCATTACTTCCACTGCATTCTACTTGTTGAAGTAGTCACAACCCTATCCAGGTTCAAGGGGAGGAAATGTAGAACTACCACTGACTCTGAGAAATGAAGATAATGAGGAGTAAACCCTGAGGCTCAAATGCAGGCTTTCTTGATATACCATATGTACTTATTGTACTACAAAATCATCCCTAACCTGTGGACAGAGTACCTATAAGAAGCCACAGAGCTAGCTCAAGGAGTCCAGGAGACCATAGAGCACCAAGCATTTTCTGTAAATAGATGCTATGCCTTGTATACATAATAAATGTACTATTATCTTTAAAGTACAAGCACTACTCTTATGATTAATAATACACAAACTCTTAAAACTTTTGCTGAAGTCATAGTAGCTTTTCATATTTTGTATGTTTTGCATCATGTATTTTCTTTAAAAAAAAAAGATTTTATTTATTTATTTGAGAGAAAGAGTGAAAGAGAATGTGCACACGCATGAGCTCCACTGAGCAGGGAACCTGATGTGGGGCTCGATCCCAGGACTCCGGGATCATAACCTGAGCCAAAGGCAGACGCTCAACCGATTGAGCCACCCAGGTGCCCCTGTATTATGTATTTTCTTAATCACGGACTCTAAAAGTACAACTAGTGTGTGAAGGAAATATTTTTATGCTTAAAAGTGGTGGCCATATCCTCCAATTTGGAAAGTACTATCTTCACATTCTATCATAAATCACAGAGAATCTCTGAGGAAATTGTTAGAACGGGATCACATTGCTTCCGAGATCAACAGGCACATCTCAGGAAGCTCAATGCCCAGACCTTGTTGTAAGCAGTACCTCTGAACTACATGTCCGCCCACCCCTGCCCACCTATCAACCTAGTCATAACAGGACCAGGGAAGTGCAGCTGACCAAATCAATTTCTGAGCTGGCCAATGACCTATGGGGTAGACTGGCACAAGAGGTTCTGACAGCTAAGGGCAGACTGAGCTAGTCAGATTCATCCTATTAAGCACATTAATTTACACATGGAGACATACAGCACATGAGACAGCTAGCGGCAAGAACAGACACTAGTAAATCAAAGTAATGAGGGAGCAAAGTAAAAGTTAAGTAGAAGCTATGAATTAGAGAAAAGACAGAGGATGAGGAAGCTAATTGGAAGCAGGAGGAGAAGCCAATAGAAAGTGGCTCCATGAACACAGCTGAGTGGTATTAACAGGAGAGCTGGAAGGGAGCCCAGGAGGGATTCTTCCTGAGAGCTGCCCATTGGAATCAGTCTGGGAGATGCTTCCTCATGGAAATGCTTGCACCCATCTGGATCTACTGAATCAAAATCCCTGGAGCACTGAGATGTTGAAAAACTACAGAAGCTATTCTGTCTTAGGAGTCCCTGTCTCCAGAAACCCCCCGCCTCGGCACATTTCACTGTCTTGGATTTCAGTGAGCAACTTTATCTTCCTAATTGCCGGGTGTAAATCCTGATAGTTAATCCCTGTTAACTAGCTAAGTTTGTCCCCATTCCTTCTAACCAAAAATGTCTCACTAAAACACTCACTAAATTCTCCCTAATGCTCACTAAAAGAAAAGGAGAACTATGGAAAACAATTTTTTTTTTAAAGAAACCTTTTTTTTTGAGGCTGTAGAGATAAACAAAAACCACAAAAAAGGGGTTGTCATAAGGAATTGTCTTCAGGAAAAATATGGTCATTTTTGATATCAGAAAAGGCTTCTGAGGAGTGAGTTTTCTTTGAAGAGATATTTATATCTTTTGTTAAGAAAGAGGAAATTCTAAGACTATTTGATTATAAATAAATTAAAGATACATGTCTCTCTTGACTTTTTCTAGATATATGAGGCTATAAATTAATGAGTCCAATACCACATGCCACACAATAAAGTGGGCTTGTTCCTTTGCCATCACATATGTTTGTATTTTGTCTGTCAGTCCATAGGCTTTTCTCTTCTTATTGTCTGGAACCAGAGGAAGCAGCTCAGACGCCAGGGAAATATGGGATGTTGGTGTTCAATTACCACAAATTCCTCAAGTCAAGAGTTCTGTGACTTATTTCAAACCATGTCTCCAGGACACAAGGAGTGCTTGGATTTCTCATGATGAGAAATTAAGGAAATTTGCAAAAGTGGTCACTTTCATCAATTTTTTAAATTAATAGTCATTCGCTGTAAAGATGATCAGCTATAACTATAGATTGTTTTGTATAATCACAATATACAAAATAGCACTGTTAGGTAACTTACAAATTAAAGTCACTTCATAAATAGTGGTACTTATCACATTATTTTATGTTTTTTTTTTTACATTTCTTTATAATTCACCATTTTTAAGACATGCACTTAGAATTGTTTCTTCTGTCTTAAGAGTTCAGAATAATGCCCCAATTTTTTCCAGTCTCACAATATTCCTTTCCTTCCTTACCTTAAACTACTTGCCTTTCTTTTCCTTCGTAACCACTCCCCCAGGAAAGCCCTTCTCAAACATTCTGCTGCTTTAAGACAAACTTCACTTCATCCCAGTTTCCCCCTGGAACAATTCATCATGAGTATACCTGTCTCCTATAATCATCTACCCAAAGCTTCTCCTATATTTAATATATATTGTGTAAATCATTTCTTTCTCTTTGAAGACTGGAATCAGATTTTACTTATTCTTATTTTGCTTTGCTTTAATAATCCCTAATGCCTAGCACAGTGACTTGGAAAAAGTAGATGCTATGCATTTTTGTTGCATGAAGAAATGCTTGTGTACAACTGTTCATAATTTCTAACTCCCACCCACCTATAGCCAATGACACTCATTACTGAGACAATTAACTGGAATGTAGTTTATGGTCAAGAAATATTATTTTCACTGTGAAGCTGGCTTCAAAGAAATCAAATTTATGTTTTTGAATTTTTAAGGCCATGATCCAAATAAGAGAGAACTATCCAAATATGAAGTCATTACAAAGGAATTGACCATCTCAAATCTAAAGGAAAATATGTAAAACTGTATCATGGGGCGCCTGGGTGGCTCAGTCGTTGGGCGTCTGCCTTCGGCTCAGGTCATGATCCCAGGGTCTTGGGATTGAGCCCTGCATCCAGCTCCCTGCTCAGTGGGAGGCCTGATTCTCCCTCTCCCGCTCCCCCTGCTTGTATTCCTGCTCTCACTATCTCTCTCTGCCAAATAAATAAATAAAATCTTTAAAAAAAAAAACAAACTATATCATGGATTTCAGTAGTAGATAAGAATGCTATGGTGTCAGTTTTCTCAAAATGACTAAACAATCACACAGATATATCTTTTCTGGGAAATTTATCAAATTCTAAATCATTGTGGTTTGCAACTTTTGTTTGCAACTTTGAAACTTCATTTGATACTCACCAAGAAGGCACGAAACAAAATGACAGATTGAGTGACTAGTTCAATTTACTTCTGCAGATTTTTTTAATGAAGTCTTTGATTATATGAGGTCAGCCTCCTCTCCAAAAAGCTCTGTCAGACAGGAGTTTCCCCAATTGCTTTCCTCTAAAGCTTGCTTCAATTTCTTAGCCCAGGCTCTTACAAATCCTGTAGATTATAGGTCTTTTGTGTTTTCCAAGTGCCTGGTAATAAAAATGTCAAGTTAATGATAATAATAAAGGCAGAATTATGGTTATGGTACATACCAAAATTGAGATGAAATTAATCTTGAACCATAGTTCTCAAGCCTGTTTATACTCCTGAACCTTCACCAAGTTCCAGAACCAAATCCTCACCTGCTTACTATACATTTCCACACTAACCACCTCAAGTTCACCATGCCCAAATGAAACTCTAAAACCAGGCCTCCTGCTCCATCCAATTTCTGTCTCTGTTAACAAATTATTCTCAGTCACTGATCCCACATCTGGTGTGGCTTTTAACCAGACCTTTCCCTTTATCTTTTATTTTCTGCCATGCAGTTCAAGGATTCATCCTTCAAAAGGTCGCTTGTATGTATAGTGACCTTATGTTGTTCCTATATACGCAGCAACTTTTTTTTTTTTAAGGGAACTACCCCTTTCCTATTTGAGGTGAGGCTGTGAAGCACAGTACCTACCCCATCCTCACTTGAAAAGAAGCTTGTGACCTAGGCCTGTTAATTCACCATACCTTATTCCTACAGCAAATGTTATTGTTCAAAGAGGTAGGTTTATGCTGCAGGTGGGGCCAGAGCTCCTCTCCCAGAATTCATAAGTAGGTGTACAAATTCTCTTTCCATTAGGGTTGCTAATCTAGGAGTATGAGAATTTGCAACTACCAGCAGGCATCTTCCTGGCTATATGCAGGAAGCCTATTTAAAGTAGAAAGAGGGGGCACCTGGGTGGCTCAGATGGTTAAGTGTCTGCCTTCAGCTCAGATCATGTTCCCAGGGTCCTGATTTTGAGCCCCACATTGGGCTCCCTGCTTAGC
The DNA here is from genome assembly GCF_054177405.1 of Leptonychotes weddellii. Classification (NCBI taxonomy): domain Eukaryota; kingdom Metazoa; phylum Chordata; class Mammalia; order Carnivora; family Phocidae; genus Leptonychotes; species Leptonychotes weddellii. The sequence continues at coordinate 107,163,695 of NC_138376.1, read as the reverse complement.
AAGGAGTCTGCTTCTCCCTCTCAGAGGAAGTGAAGTGCTCCCTTACTCTCTCTGTCAAATAAATAAATAAAATCCTTAAAAAGAAATAATAAAGTAGAAAGAGAATGAGATCAAACCACAGAAGGCATCAGTGCCTATATGGAAAGCCAGAGAGTTTTGATATTGTTTGAATCCCTAGAGCCAGCCATGACTGAAGTCCATCCCGTCCTGGTACTTGCCAGTTAGATGATTCTGACCTGCCCATTTCTAGCTAGGTGAACTTGGACAAGCTATTTAACTTCTCTGTGCATCTCTTTCCTCATCTATAGAATGGGAGAAAATATTAATACCTACCTCACAGGGTTATATGAGGATCAGCATAGCAAATGCTCAATAAATGTTAGCAATGACTATGAAGTGCCAGTGAATACTATCATTGTTTAGTCTAGTTGGAATTGGGGTCTTGTCACAATTGAAAGGGCATTGATGAGAGTTTCAGCTTCTTTAAAAATGCACTTGGGGAGAAGCAAGATGGCGGAGGAGTAGGAGACCTAAATTTCGTCTGGTCCCAGGAATTCAGCTAGATAGGGATCAAACCATTCTGAACACCTACAAACTCAAGAGGAGATTGAAGAAAAGAATAGCAGCAACTCTCTGAACAGAAAGGCAACCACTTTCTGGAAGGTAGGACATGCGGAGAAGTGAATCGAGGTGATATTCGGGAAGATAGATGGCAGGGGAGGAGGCCTCCATCAGCCGCTACCAGCAAGTGATAGAGCCCCAGAGCACAAAATCGGAACTTTTAGAAGTCGGCTCCACTGAGGGACGTTGCTCCAGTGGCTAAGCAGGGGGGTGGAACTCTCGCTGGGACAGTGTGGTCTCAGGACCCTCGGGGTCACAGAAAGACCAGGGGTGCCTGAGTGCAGCAGAGCTCCCAGGTATGGGAGTGGGGAAGCTTGCTGCAGAGACAGAGCTGAAGCGCGGGCTCTCAGCTCGGGGTTGCCATAAACCGTGATCCTCGGCACAGTTGGGCCACTGCTCCTCCAGCAGGGACCCAACAAGCGGCAGATCTGGGGAGACGCCCCTTCCTCCCCCAGACCAGCGGCGTGGGAGTGCACCGCAGGGATCTGCTGGGTTTGGAGACTCCACACGGGATCGGGTGCCAGAGATAGAAACGCTCAGTCCCAGGCCGGGTGAGCACGGAGTGCGGCCGGAGATGGGGAGATGGGAGTGACTGACTGCTTTTCTCTGGGGGCTCACTGAGGAGCAGGGCCCCCAGTTCTCGGCTCCTCCGGGGCGGAGATCGGGAGGCCGCCATTTTCACTCTTGACCTCCAAAGCTGCACCGAAAGCTTGCAGGGAAGAAAAGCTCCCCAGAGCAAACCTGACCAGATTACTTAGCCCGGCCCCTGGCAAGGGCGGGGCAGTTCCGCCTCCGGCAAAGACATTTGGGAACCATGGCAACAGGCCCCTCCCCCCGAAGATCAGCAAGAACAGCCAGCCAAGACTAAGTTTACCGATCAATGAGAATGGCAGAACGCCAGCACTAGGGGAATTATGCACATAGAATTCATGACTTTTTTCCCTCTGATTCTTTAGTCTTTCAAAGTTAATTTTTTTTAATTTTCTTTTTTTCTTTTTCTTTTTCTTTTTGAATTTTTCTTTTTCCCTTTTTCAACCAATGTGTCTTATCAATCCCTTTTTTAAAAGTCTTTTTTATTTTTCATTTTTAGAGTCATATTCTATCCCTTCACAGTAGTTGAACTTATTTTTGGTATATATATGTAAGTTGTCCTCTCTTAAAAATTTTGGGATACAGTTTCTTCTAGCAGACCAAAATATACCCTAAATCTCTAGTGTATGGCTTTGTTCTAGTCTCCTGCCTGATCACATTCTCTCCCTTTTTTTTTTTTAATTCCTCTTCTTTCTTTTTTCAACCAACTTCCTGTCTTATCAATTCCTTTTTATAAAATCTTTTATAATCTTCATCTCTACAGTCATATCCCATCCCTTCATTGTATTTACCATTATTTTTGTACATATATAAGCTTTTCTTTCTTTAAAATATTGGGAGGCCCTTTCTTCTAACAGACCAAACTATGCCCAAAATCTAGTGTGTGGCACTGATCTACACACCAGCCTGATCATATTTGATCATATTCTTTTTTTTTTTTATCTTTTTCTTTTTCTTTTTTCTTTCGTTCCCTTTCTTTTCCCCTGGTTTCAGGTCTCTTCTGATTTGTTTAGTGTATATTTTTCTGGGGTCATTGTTACCCTGTTAGCATTTTGTTCTCTCATTCATCTATTGGCCTCTGGACAAAATGACAAGATGGAAAAAAATCACCTCAAAAAAAAAGAACAAGAGGCAGTACCAATTGCCAGGGACCTAATCAATACAGACATTAGTAAGATGTCGGAACTAGAGTTCAGAGTAACGATTTTAAGATACTAGCTGGGCTTGAAAAAGGCATGGAAGGTATTAGAGAAACCCTCTCTGGAGAAATAAAAGAACTAAAATCTAACCAAGTCAAAATCAAAAAGGCTATTAATGAGGTGCAATCAAAAATGGAGGCTCTAACTGCTAGGATAAATGAGGCAGAAGAGAGAATTAGTGATATGGAAGACCAAATGATGGAGAATAAAGAAGCTGAGAAAAAGAGAGGGAAACAACTACTGGATCATGAGGGCAGAATTCAAGAGATAAGTGATACCATAAGATGAAA
>NC_138376.1:107106955-107160494 GCF_054177405.1 Leptonychotes weddellii | reverse complement strand
TGGAGTGGTGGGGGGTGGGAGGGATGGGGTGATAGACATTGGGGAGGGTATGTGCTATGATGAGTGCTGTGAATTGTGTAAGACTGATGAATAACAGACCTGTACCTCTGAAACAAATAATACATTATACGTTAAAAACAAAACGAAAAAGAAGATAGTAGGAAGGGAAAAATGAAGGTGGGGAAATCGGTGGGGGAGATGAACCATGAGAGACTATGCACTCTGAGAAACAAACTGAGGGTTCTAGAGGGTAGGGGGGTGGGGGATGGATTAGCCTGGTGATGGGTATTAAAAAGGGCACATACTGAATGGAGCACTGGGTGTTATACACAAACAATCATGGAACACTACATCAAAAACTAATGATGTAATATATGGTGATTAACATAACATAATTAAAAAAAAATGCACTCGGAGTCCATCCTTCCTCTGCTTTTCCATTATCCCCAACCCCGTGGATTCTTGAGCAACGTTTTAGCTGACTCTTCTGACTGCGTCTTTGCCCCCTAAAATCTTCCCTAGTCCCCAGTGCCAGAGCCACCTTCACGAAACATCACTTCATCATGCAACTTCCCTGCTCCAATTTCTGTTCAGACTCCTCTCCGTGGTTCCCCAGTGTCCACCTTATTTATCCAATCTGAATCACCTCTCTCCCTAACATTCCTGTCAATCTGAAATCCGACCTTTCACAAGAGTGAGCCTTGCTAATTCGTGTCCCCCTGTCTTAACCTTGCCTGAGTCATCACCCTGATCCATCCCATCTTTTTCCTTGATGAATAATCAGCTCCAATCATGCAAATTCTAACTCTTCTATGATACCTTTTCCAACTACCACGGTTTTCACAGATTTTACCCTCCTTGAGATTCTGTATCATTTTCGATTCTGTACCGGAGGCTGCAACTTGCATTTATAGACATTTCTGTATTGTTTCAGGTGGACCCAACTAATCCCATTAGATAGTGAAATTTTGAGGTTACATTTCTTTTGGCATGTCCCCTAACTCAGTGGTAAGCACATAACAGACACCAAATATTTTTTTATAGGGCCCAATCATAACACATCCCTACTTTTAAAATTCTGTAGTTTTAAGGAAATTTTTTCTTCAAATTATGATAACTTTTATTGCAGTTATCTAATCTGGATGCAAAAACTTCTAAGAGGCGGGGCACCTGGGTGGCTCAGTCGTTAAGCGTCTGCCTTCGGCTCAGGTCATGATCCCAGGGTCCTGGGATCGAGCCCCACGTCGGGCTCCCCTGCTCTGTGGGAGGCCTACTTCTCCCTCTCACGCTCCCCCTGCTTGTGTTCCCTCTCTCGCTGTGTCTCTGTCAAATAAATAAATAAAATCTTAAAAAAAAAAAAAAAAAACAACTTCTAAGAGGCATATAAATCTTAAGTGACAAAAAGTAAGGCAATCAGACAATTTTAACATAGTTACATGTTTTTATTACATAAACATTACAATATTCCTTGTGGGAGCTGGTCTTCAGTTTTGCCTCTTGCTTTTTTGGAATGTCAAATATCTGTAGAAATTGTCTAAGAATGATTTATGAAACACCCTTGCACCCCTACCAAAAAAGCCTCAATGCCTACATTTTTCCAATCAGATTCCTGAGGAAAAAAAATAGGTTTTGTTTATTTGACAGTGTAATACATAAATTTTCTTTCAAGGTATTAAAAAAAAGACAGACTTTTAAAATAAGAGTCTCCTTTTGTTTACAAAGTTCTATAAAAATACATTAAGTATGCTTGTGTTTGTCCCTTGACTTAACATTCCAGTTGACCAGAAACAAAAAATAACAATAAACAAAGATATGCAAACCACATTAATCCTGCAGCAATATAATGTCCACATCATCATGAACACCTTGCAAAAGTAGCTCTCCTGGGTACGTAACAATCTTTCTTCGTTTTGCAGCTTTGAGAGTTCCCACCAATGCTTCAAAGAGGTTGGCACATTTGTCGTCTCGGAAGAGGACCCCAAATTTTACGCTTAACTTCCCATCAGCATCTAATTTGAGAAAATACAATGTTAGCCAATGCAAAGTCTTGCCCCCATATATGGTAGATTTATGTAATCTTTAAAAAGCATCTAACTATAAGTTAACCAAGATTACAATTTAACAGTTCACACTCATAAATTCAATGTCATCTCTTGCCAGACCCAAAAGTGATGAAATAATACCATGTGCTGTATACCTCCTAGCCTTAGGATCATCTGGACAAAGACTAGGAATGAACTAAAACCCACTTACAAAAAGTGAATGTGTTACAGTGTTATTACTGTGGACCAATTCCCCTCTGGCTACATTTTGATATATTTTTTAAAGATTTATTTATCAGTTTGAGTCAGAGAGAGTGTGTGTGCATGCTGCGCCCACGCATGAGTGGGAGGAGAGGCAGAGGGAGAGAATCCTTCAGCAGACTACCTGCTGAATGCAGAGCCAAAGAAGTGGGGCTCCATCCCAGGACTCTGAGACCATGACCTGAGCTGAAACCAAGAGGCAGACACTTAACTGATTGAGCCACCCAGGTACCCCTACATTTTGATTTTTTATTTGTGGTGTTGTTGAATCAATAAAAAAATAACAAATATAAGAAAAAGTTTGAGTCGGGAGCAGTGTTTCTCTAAGTGTGTTCTAAACACACTCAGAGCCCCAGGGAGGGACTGGTGACCTTAAAAATGAAGTTACTTGTATTTACCAGATCCGTAGATTATACAGATTGGAGACCAATTTTTAATATAATTGTTAAAAATTAAGGTAAGCCCTAAAAAGAAATGAACCATCAAGCTACGAAAAGACATGGTGGAACCTTAAATATGTATTACTAAGAAAAATAAGGCAATCTGAAAAGGCTATGTGCTGTATGATTCCAACCATAGGACATTCTGGAAAAAGCAAAACTATGGAAAAAGATAAAACTAAATAAAAAGATCAGTGGGTTTCAGGGCTTGGGGTAGGGGAGAGATGAATAGGCAGAACATAGAGGATTTTTAGAGCAGTGAGTATACTCTGTATGATACTATAATGATTGATACATGTCATTAAATACTATCCAATCCCATAGAATGTACAACACTAAGTGTGAACTATAAACTATGAACTGTGGTTGATGATGTGCCATGTAGATGACTAATTGTAATAAAAGTGCAATTCCACTGGGGGATGTTGATAATGGGGGAGGCTATGCAGGTGTGGGGATAGCAGGTATACAGGAAATCTCTGTACTTTCTCCTCAATTTTATTGTATTCTAAAACTGCTATAAAAAGTAAGTCTTTTTTAAAAAAATAAGATAAACAAAAGGTGGATCTTTGATTAAAAATCAATCAACTGGAAACTTGGAGATAAGAATAATATGAAACACCTCCCCATTGTTGGTTGATTGCTTTGACCTACCTGCTAAACTCCTGACTCCCTTCCTTCAGCACTGCTCCACATTCTCCCCTCCAATAGCTGTGCCTGCTCTCAAGGACATGGCCATCACAGTGAGGGAGACTATTCCTTGGCCAAGGGTTCTTGAGTTCCCATGAGAACTTCTAACCTGAGACTTAGTATATTCCTACTGTGAGTGCAGCACTGTGCTGGGCAAGTAGAGGGAAGGATAGAATCACTTTCTAGTTTCAAAGAAATGGCTTCAGTTCCCACGAGGAAGTAAGAAATATACACATAATAAATAAAGCAATAGGACAAAGCAGTACGTGACTGGATGTCTAGTAAGTAGCCAAGACAGGACATCCTACAGTTTGGAGAAGGGTAAGATGACTCTGGGCTAGAATGGGAAGGGAAGACTTCCAGAAGGAGGCAGCACTGGTGCTGGCTTTTAAAGGGAGTGTAATATGGAGCTTTTCTTTTCTTTTTTTTTTTTAAAGATTTTATTTATTTGAGAGAGAGAGAGAGTGAGAAACAGCATGAGAGGGGAGAGGGTCAGAAGGAGAAGCAGGCTCCCCGCTGAGCCGGGAGCCCAATGCGGGACTCGACCCCAGGACTCTGGGATCATGACCTGAGCCGAAGGCAGCCGCTTAACCAATTAAGCCACCCAGGCGCCCTAGAGCTTTTCATTTTTTTAAAAAGTCTTATTTTAATTTGAGAGAGAGAGAGAGTGGGGGGAGGGGCAGAGGGAGAGAATCTTCACGCAGACTCTCTGCTGAGTGCAGAGCCAGAAATGGGGCTTGATCCCAGGACCCATGAAATCATGATCTGAGCCAAAACCAAGAGTTGGATGCTCAACCAACTGAGCCACCCAGGTGCCCCCAGGTTACGTTTTTTAAAGGCACAAAAGGCAGAAACCTGGATATAATCTTGGAGTTCTGCCCACTCCTCAATCTCATAAGTGATTCCATTTCCTTTGTATCTTCTGTTGCTCTAGCCTCTTCTCCATGGACAATTAATTTCTTGGTTTAGGCTGGAACTGATTCTCATGCGGATAACTGCAAGACTCCTTGCCATCCTCCCTTTCTGCATTTTTGTCCCCCAATACATCCTCCATATTGGTGCAGAATAAAATATGTGCAAGAAACCTTTAAGATGCAAATCTGTTTGATAGTCTTCTTTTTTTTTTTAATAAACTCTACCCCCAAGTTGGGGCTTGAACTCACGACCCCGAGATCAAGAGTCACACGCTCCACAGACTAAGCCAGCAAGGCGCTCCTGATTGATACTCTTCTACTCCAATCTTTCAGTGGCTCCCTACCACCTTCAAATAGTGATGCCCTTGGCGTTCCAGATAAGACCCTTCATCCTCTGGCCCTTGCACTCCTCTCTTGCCTGGTCTCCTGCCATATCGTTCTATGCACCTTTTGATTCAGTCAAAATCAAACGACTTGCTGTTACCCAAGGTGACATGAGAGATCCTGCCCTGGCAGTTTTGCCCATGTTGAGCCATCTGCCCAGCATCCCAGAGCCCTTTCTCTAGCTAATTCTTTTTCTTCAAGAATGGGCTCAAATGTCACCTTTTCTGAGAAGTGCTCTGTGATTCCCTCAGTCAAGTTAATAACTTCTTATAAAATTAAGTATATATCAAAGCACTCACCATCAATTACAGTAATAATACTTAATATGTATTGAGTCCTTGCTATGCTCCTAGACCTGTTCAATGCATTTTATAGTAATTAAAACTCCCTTAATCCTTATTTCATGGAAGATAAGGCACAATTCATTTCAAGAAGCACCATTATTTTATGTTCCAATTAAACTGCCAATTTAATTATAGCACAACATGGATTATAAAATGCATTCTTATTTTAGAGATGTTAAAGCTTGGGGAAAAAAGTGTCTTCGAATCATTGAAATAGAGTATTATTATCCAAATAAGGAAACCAAGGCATAAAAGTGGTTAGTAATGGGCCCAAGGTCACACAGTAAGTGGCAGGGGAGCTGGGATTCATTCCTAGAGAGCCTGACTCCAGAGCCCATCCTCTTAACTACTTCCCCATATGTGCTTCTAGCTCATTTGTCTGTCTTCCTGCTACCTAAAGAGGCCCACGGGGCTGAGATGGAATTTTGTTTATTTTCATATGTCCAGCACTTGAGCACAAAGACAGCACTCAAGAAATATTTGTTGAATGAAAGAATTTAAATCTCCAAATAATCTTTATCCACTTATTTTTTTTCCACTGGATGAAAAATGAAAGACTTTAAAGAATTTCATTTTAAAAGAAATAGTAAATAGGTTAACTAACTAGAATTAAGTAAAAATTGGGCGAAAAAATAAAAGAAGTAGATAAAACTAAATTTGTCAATTTCCAGCTTCACCTAATACATTATATTTAGATTAGTCTAAAAATGATTCACCTAAATCATAATTTACAAAATTATCCCAGACACAACTTACATAATTAAACATAATCTGTCCATAGATAACCTATCTCCATAGATGCTTTCCAGCTCAAGAAGTCATTTATTTCCAGGAACAGGTAAATGAAGGAGGCTTAGGGAAGCTGCAAAGTTCAAAACGTTTCATCCTTACAGAAATTATGGTAATTACTGTGTAGTCTTCTAGTTTGTAAAGCTGCTAATTCTGAAGTGCAAGTAGAATAATAACTGTTCTAGGGTAAAGGTCAGAATTTTATTTTATTTTATTTATTTATTTTTTTTAAAGATTTTATTTATTTTGACAGAGAGAGACACAGCAAAAGAGGGAACACAAGTGGGGGAAGTGGGAGAGGGAGAAGCAGGCTTCCCTCTGAGAAGGGAGCCTGATGCGGGGCTCGATCCCAGGACCCTGGGATCATGACCTGAGCCGAAGGCAGACGCTTAATGACTGAACCACCCAGGCGCCCCATAAGATCAGAATTTTAAATGCAATTGAATCTGACCAATAAACACTAGGCTAACATGGAGACAGATCTAGGAGAGAGGAAAATCCTACAGATCGTTTGAAATACATCCTTAATATCTTTAACAATCTAAACAATAGTACTACTCCCAAGAGCATGACCTCACGGAGCTCCAAAGGAACTCGGGTTTCTTTCACTACTGAAAATAAGATTCACAGGGTGCCTGGGTGGTTCAGTCAGTTCGACATCTGCCTCTCGCTCAGGTCATGATCCCCCAGGGTCCTGGGATCGAGTCCCGCATCGGGCTCTGCTCAGTGGGGAGTCTGCTTCTCCCTCTCCCTGCTTGTGCTCATGCGCTCTCTCTTTCTCTCTCTCTCAAATAAATAAAATCTTAAAAAAAAGAAAAGAAAAGATTCACAACAACAATGGAGAACTACTACAGGGGACATTTGATACTAATGGCTCAATGGAATTTTCCAAGTATGTCTTATTTCAAGTGATTTGTGATTCAAAAGCACACTGAGCTGTAAGTAAGAAAATTCAAGCTATAATGACAAAACAACTCTTACGAGGTACTTTTTAAAGCTGTTTTTCACTTACAATGATGTAATTTTATTTAATTTCTTTATATGATGTAATTTTAAAACTTTGAGTTCCATTATCCTAGTTGTTGCTGAATATGTCTATTGCTCTTACAATTTTCAGAATGTTCCTGAACTCCTGTATATCTTATCTGAGATGTACAAATACCTGAAGCTAAAACATAATAGTTACTTTCATTACAACTTGGAAAAGGACACTAATACTACCAATTTCACATGGCACTAATTTCACAGTAGCTGCTTGTATGTTGCTGAAGAAAAAGCTGATTTAAAAAAAACCACGTAGGGGCGCCCGTGTGGCTCAGTCAGTTAAGTGTCTGACTCTTGATTTCAGCTCAGATCATGATCTCAGGGTCATGGGATCAAGTCCCGAGTTCAGCTCCATGCTCAGAGGGGAGTCTGCTTGAGATTCTCTCCCTCTGTCCCTTCCCCAGCTTCTGCACTCTCTCTCTCTCTCCCCCTCTCTCTAAAATAAATCACGGGCACCTGGGTGGCCCAGTCGGTTAAGCATCTGCCTTCAGCTCAGGTCATGATCCTAGGGTCCTGGGATCGAGCCCCACATCGGGCTCCCTGCTCAGTGGGGAATCTGCTTCTCCCTCTCCCTCTGCCTGCCACTCTGCCTACTTGCGTTCTCTCTCTCTCTCTGTGTCAAATAAATAAATAAGGTCTTCAAAAAAATAAAATAAATCTTTAAAAAAACACTATGTAAAGGATATGGTTTCTTTTAGTTACATGTACATAAATACCTGGTTATACAAAACTTAAGAATTTGGAGAAAATAAAGACAATTTGAGTCCCTAGTCATTTGGAAGTTTGTAAGATGGTGGCAAGATAAAGCAGAAGAAATGAATTTTAATACTGTGACAACTAAAAATTTGAACATGATTCACTCACCATTCAATGCAGCCAGATTAAAGAAGCACAGTAATTTTCTTTCTATTAAAGGGATGATGGAATATCTCAACCATTCCTTGCATCAGAATCACAATACCCCAAAGGCTTTGTCTCCAGAAATCTCTCTATGGCTGAGGGCAGAGCTGCTATAACCACGTCCTGAAGTCCTGGGTGACCCCTTCCTAGGCTTCTACCAAAAAAGTTGGTCCTACCTGCTCTGAGGTAAACTCAGAATACTGTGGTTGTGTTAGAATACTTACTTTTTGAACCCAGACGATGAATTTCCTCCACTAAGAGGTTAATTTCGTGATCCACGTTCATTGCTGCCTGAGGGAGAAAGAAAAATGCTATATTATTACCATTTCTATATCCCACTAAGCACATCTTGCCAAATGCAAGGGCCATTTCTTTCTTTCTTTCTTTCTTTCTTTCTTTCTTTCTTTCTTTCTTTCTTTCTTTCTTTCTTTCAAGATTTTATTTATTTATTTGACAGAGAAAGAGAGTGAGAGAGCACAAGCAGGGGGAGCGGCAGGCAGAGGGAGAGGGAGAATCAGGCTCTCCGCTGAGCAGCAAGCCCGATGTGGGGCTCGATCCCAGGACCCTGTGATCATGACCTGAGCCAAAGGCAGCCACTTAACCAACTGAGCCACCCAGGCACCCCTCTTTTTTTTCGCCATGTTGCATTTGTCATTGTTAATTTACCACATCCCTCTTCCTAAAAATACTTGTGTGATGTACATGACACCGGAGTACCTCTACTTCCCCTCTGTCTTTATAATTGCCCCTTTGTGCTGACCCCACTCTTATACTACATAGGATAGTGGGGAGAATGCAGCACCCACTATTAAACTCTAAGCCCATCCTCATGATGCTCTGCTCTGCACCAAAAACACAAAGGTGAGTGACACAGGACCTGCCCTCAGGAAACTCACTGTCCAGAAGCAGAGAAAGACCTAGAATGAATAATGGCAATGTAACAGCATTCTTTGAGTGGTGGGTCCAAGGCATTATGGGACCTCAAAGGAGGAAGCTACCAAAGACTTTGTAGAGGTCACTGGAGAGATGTGGACTAGGGAGGCAGTTGGCAAAGGGTGCTCTATGAGTGGGGAAGAGTGCATGCAAAAGCACAGAAGTAAAGGAGGAAAAGCATGGGCACATTTGAGGCAGGCTCTAAGCTAGAAGCTGGAGGACCAAGATAAAGGAACACACTCCCAACCCTCCCAGAGCCTGCAGTCTAGTGGGGAAAGCAGACCAATACAGGGCAATTTTAATATTGTTAGGTGCGACGATGCCTGTGGGTCACACTCAGGGCATCGGGTCCTTCCCTGGGCAGTGTCCAGTGGAGAGCTGGTGGCAAGGACCATTCATCTCAGATAAGGAAGAGGCCAGGACTAACAGGAGCTGTGACACCTACTTTGGTTCACTAGGTCTTCTCCAGCCTGGGTTCCGCACACCATCATAGCCTCCTCCACCCTACACCCTTGAACTCTGGGCTGCAGCTACATGGAGCTTCTTTCTATTCCTCAAACGCCCCTGGCTCTCCCACCTCCAACCTTCACACATACTGTGTCTTTGACCCAGACTGTTGCTATTCCTCTTTCTCGCAGCTAACTCCCACACATCCAGTCCCAGCTTAGATATGACTACCTCCAGGAAGCCTTCCCTGAAACCCTGGTGGAGGAGCCCTCCCCCATAGCATTGTGCACCCTCTCCATTTCAGATGGCTGGAATTACCAGTTTCTTGGCTTTCACCACAAGATGGAAAAGACCCTCGATGCAGGAATCTGACTGTCATGTTCATCAGTTTCTTGGCTTTCACCACAAGATGGTAAAGACCCTCGATGCAGGAATCTGACTGTCATGTTCACTGCCACCTGGCACCAAGAGTACCAACTCAATAAATACTGGGTTCAAACTGAAAGGACAAGGGCATGAAGGGGAATGAAACACCGCCTGTGGAAACTGTCACCATGGAGTTGCTGATTTGGAGCAAGAGTGTTCAGAGACAGAAAAGGGAGGTAAAGGGACGTGGCAAACACCTACAGAAGGGGGGTGGGGCAAGAAATAGGGAAAGAGCAGCTGGTTGTGGAAGAGAGAACTCCAACCATGCAGGGTCAAAGAAGTAAAGGCAGTAAAGACAGTTTCTTTAAGAAGGCAGGAACTCAGGGGAAACAGAACATGAGAGAAAGTAAGGGCCACTGGCAGATTATGCATCAATTCAGTCTGTTTTCCAAACAAAGAAGGGACTAAAAAAGTGGGGTTGTATGAATGGTTTACTTTGGAGTGATGATTCGGAAGAAACAATTGTATCCAGACAGATTGTAACTAATTCCTGGTAACTTTGAAAAACAAGAATGAAATCTATGTTTAAGTGATATTGATTGGTACCCCAGGTTTTCTATCAGCTCATAACTAAAAGCACCACTACTACCTGCTACATCATTTGTGTGAATATTATCATTTAAGAAGTGTCTATTGCGGGGTGCCGGGGTGGCTCAGTCGTTAAGCGTCTGCCTTCAGCTCAGGTCATGATTCCAGGATCCTGGGATCGAGCCCCACATCGGGCTCCCCGCTCCGCAGGAAGCCTGCTTCTCCCTCTCCCACTCCCCCTGCTTGTGTTCCCTCTCTCGCTGTGTCTCTGTCAAATAAATAAGTAAAATCTTAAAAAAAAAAAAAAAAAAGTGTCTATTGCAGCAGTCGCTCTTTCTGCCCATGTGTCCCGTCCCCGTGCTTTAATAAAACCACCTTTTTGCACACACACAAAAAAGTGTTTATTGCAATAAAATGCAACATCTTGGGTAATGCATCTACATAAAATTCAGTATCAAAAATTATAGTTTCCAAATATTGAGAGCTTTGTGTTGGTGAAATTATATCTATAACATTATATTCAATTCGAGATAATTTGAGGGATGCTAAAAAGTTAAAATATAATCAGAAGATACAACAGAAAGATAGGCCATGAAAATAATGGTAGAAAAAACCCTGGAGACGTTAGTGTGGTGGACAGCAGTCATTTTTACCTACCTAGCACCCATTCCCCATTCCAGCTAGAGCAGTCTAATTTTTGTTTGGGTCCCGTTTTTCCTTCCTTGTTCTAAACCGATGGAATTCGGTAGAGCCTCACCCTAAAGCCCAGGAGTGGGTCAGAGCCAGAATAATTGATCTGGGGCATAAGGTCAGTAATCCCATCCTAAACAATGAGATTCAGCCCAGGGATTTTGCCAGATCAGTAAAACAACACCCTCCCACTAGGTTCTAAGATGTAAGTTTAGAGCCCCTAATGTAAACTGTGACCATGTGAAAACAGCCTGTCAGGAATAATGTTGACATTAAGAAAAGCCCAGGCATGTTACGATCACTGAGCCTATATACGACCCTGGACTTTCCAGTTGCATGAACCAATCAATCTTTACTGGTTTTGCTTGTGCTGGTTTGACTGAGTTTCTGTCACTTGTACTCTAACGAATCTTGATCCATAAAGTCAGCCTAGAGAAGACCTGCGACCATTTTTTAACATTAAAGTTTCTTTTAGGTATTTATGTGATAGTGTTGTTTCATGCTGCTTTATTGGGTAGGATAGATAGATGTAATAGGCAGATTTGGGAGCCATGTAAGAAAAATATGTCCTAACAGTCAAAACTCTCTAACAATGAATAAAGTTTGCACCTGTTACTGACAACACTGATGCAAGTAGTATGGATCTGTGAGGGTTAGTGATCACGGAAATTAGCCTAAACGGAAGGGAGAATGAAATGTCCAAGGGGACTAACGTCCTCACCAATTCTCAGGTTTTCTGATTTCCTCCCACTCTGAACATTTATCTCTTTAACACTGCCCTCCCCACAATCAGCAGCACACTTCAGACCTAGCTCTTGTTTAATAATGAGACTCAAAGAGGAAATCCCACTATTAAGTAGTGTGAATACCTGCATCATATTAAGCAGATGTATGGAGATCCAATTTAAAGAAAGGAAGGCAACCGGCATTTCTTTATAATTAATTACACACGAGACTCCTTATCTATGTCCTAAGAAACCTTGCAAAGTATGTATTATTTAAACCCATTTTATAGGGGCACCGGGTGGCTCAGTTGGTTAAGCATCTGCCTTCAGCTCGGGTCATGATCCCAGGGTCCTGGGATGGAGCCCCACATCGGGCTCCCTGCTCAGCGGGGAGTCTGCTTCTCCCTCAGCCCCTCTACCTCCACCCCCACCCCCCACCTGTGCTCTCTCTCTCTCTCAAATGTATAAATAAAAATCTTTTAAAAAGGGGCGGGGCGCCTGGGTGGCTCAGTCAGTTAAGCGTCTGCCTTCAGCTCAGGTCATGATCTCAGGGTCCTGGGATTGAGCCCCACATGGGACTCCTTACTCAGCCAGGAGCCTGCTGCTCCCCCTGCTTGTGCTCTTGCTCTCTGTAAAATAAATAACATCTTTAAAATAAAATCTTTAAAAAAAAAACATTTTATGGATGATGAAACTGGCTCAGAGGGACTCCCCACAATTAAATGCTGTTTCTACAACATCATTCTATTTTTTTCTTTTCCTCTTCATCTTCTTCCCGGTCATTATGCAAAGTGTGCTAAATATAATAGTGAGTTGTGTTTGTTTGGAATATTACATGCTGAGTACGTACTAAGGCAGAACACTTACAAAGCAAGAAAGGCTCCCTGCCCAGACCCCTACAAGTAGGAAAACAACAGCCTTAGGAACTATTGCTAGCACACAAAATTTGGCATGATTTATTTATTTATTTTATTATTTAGCGGGGACAAAGCGGGGGAATACTCGTTGTTACACAATCCTTGAGGCCCATGACATTCTATAAGGACAGAAGGCTGGGACCGGAGTAAGCAGCAAGATCAAGAACAATGAAGAGAGGCCATCAGCAGAGCAAGTGTGAAGGGGAAGAAAGAGATTTTCTGCGGGAGCTCAAGGCAAGGCGGTGGCAGATGTTAGTCGGGTCCTCTAACTGTGTCAGAATCTAATTAGGCATTGTGCGTGGGAATCACAAAGAAAGCCGAATGTCAGAGGATTGGGCCGTATGCCGAAATGCTCCACCATCAATATACACTTGAGAATATATTAAAGGACCTTTTTATAGTTTCTGTTTTGTTTTGTTTAAGTTTAGAGGCAATACATGGAGATATCCTAATGTTCGAGGAATAAAGCCTGCTGGAGTGGGAACGCCTGGGAATCAGCAGCCAGCCCTACATCCACCCCCCGGAGCTGGCCACGTTTTTCAGCGGTCCTTCGCAATCCCTGACTAGCAGCTGGTGTGGGTCAAGGGATGACTTGGGTTCCTTCCTGCCTGCCCGCTGGCGCGCACACGCTCCATATTTGGTCATCGCTGCTCCAAGTTTGGGAGCTGGCCCGGAAGGGGTCCCAAGCTCCTGTCCCTTGCAGGCCATCACACGGTCACCACCCGCACCAGTGCAGGGTTGGGGAGCGCGAGACTCGGGGGGTGGCGGGGCCGCACGGCGGGCTCCAGGGTAGCCCCCGAGGGAAGGGCCGCGTCCCGGAAGCCTTTGTCTCTGCCAGCCCCGCGCCAGCGCCGCCCGCCCGCGCTCCCCGGTGGCCGGTGCGCCCCGGCGAGCCGCGAAAGCCAGCGCCCCAACCGGGCGACGGAAACGGACCCCGCCCGGGGCTCCCCGAGCCCCTCGTGTCTCTCACCACCCCCGCCCTCCACCCCCACGGTCTGGAGCGTAGGGAGCCGCACCCCACCGCCGGCGCCGCAGAGTCCCCGGCGCGGGGGCCACCGCAGTCCTCGGGGCAGCCTCTCCCCTCGTTCCCGGCCCTTCCCCGCCCGGCTCTGCAGAACGCGCCCCCGCGCCGCCTGCAAGTGCAAAGCCGACGAGCCGCACCGCGGAGGGAACCTTCGCGCCGCAGCCAGTTTCCCCGCAGCCCCGGGCCGGCACCGTGTCACGTGAGCCGATGCGGAAGTCGGCGGGGAAGCGGGGGCGTGGGGGCGCGCCCACCCGGTCCCCCGCGCCGGGTCTCAGCCCAGTTCCAAGCACAGTCTCCACGCGCCTCGGCCCCTCCCAGCCCCATCTCCCCACCCGCAGCCCCCGATCGCCTGTCCGCCTGGCCTCCACCGGACACCTCCGTCCGTCGTTTATACCTGCCTGTCACCTTCCCGAGAGACCCACTCACCTACACTCACCTATCCGCCTCTTTTTCTTTTCCGAGGAAAAGCTGGTGCAGCGTCGGGCCGGACCCGGTTATCTTCTTCAACACACCGAGGAGGAAGAGACTGAGGAAGGAAGTGACCGAGGCAGAAGAGAAAGGCTGGTGAGGAGGAGGGGGGTGGGAGGTAAGAGTTTAAGCGCTCGAGAAAGGGGCCGCCCACACTCCCAGGGACAAGCCTATGAGGAGGAAACTCCCCGGAGGAGATGCCCGGGAAGGGGGCAGACTCCAGACAGGTGGCCGGGCGCCCGAGGCTTCTAGGAATACGGACTCGAACTTCGATTGCTGCCAGCTTTCCCCTACGCCACTCGGTGCCGATGATCCACAACCCCCGCATCTGATCCTGGGCATAGATTTCCTCCCAGGATCTCTCTCCTAACGTAAGAAATAAAGCGCCCCCAATGTGATGACTGCTGGGATCTAGAAGGAACGTAACATTGGTTCTGTATGCCAGGAGCAGAGGTCTCCAGAAAACTACGAACATGGCAGCAGCATAGTCTGATGGGCGAGGCGGGGGCGGGGGGGGGGGGCCGCATTCTTAAAATCCAACTTGTTCTATTGCAAAGAAATTTTACTAGGACAGTGCTAGTTCTTGATCCTGAGTGAATCTTTCTTCTTTTCTTCATTCATTATTTTCTACATTTAACTGCATAGTTCAATCGATGTATTTATATTCCCTTTATTTTAGTCACTGTTGTTTTACTCAGTGTCTGTTTTACTCGCGCGCCAAAGAGAGAAAGAGAGATGCTTGCTATACCCAGAATCCCTTATAAAAAGGAAACGGGGGCTCTGCTGAAGTGACCCAAACTATTCCTAAGGCAAAGGTTGCACAAATAACCCAAAAGAGCACCCCCCACCGCCCCCCATGCCCCCCAATGGCTGATTAGATCATGTGATCATGTGACCCAAGAGCACACAATCTATAAACTGGCCATCATCCTAGAAGGTGACCTGGAGCAAACAATCCTCACCAAATAGGGACTCTGATAATTAAGTAAGCCAATCAGATTCTCCCTTGGAAATTGAAAGGGGAGAGCAAAGAACGAGCTATTCCATAGAAAGGCTGAAGCTGAGAGAGGGCTTGAGGCTGGAGTAGAGAAAATGGGCCTCCCGAAAGCAAAACACTGGAGTAAGCAGAAAGCCCCTGGGATGAAGTAGAAGGTGAGTGGGGGCAGAAATGGTAGAAGCAAACTCTAAGAGAAGCTGAGACCCAGTGATGGAATAAGAGCAACAAACACCTGCTCTCCAGGGGGATATGAGTATCCAGGTCCCTAAGGCTGCACTGGATCCGTCCACTTTCCAAACTGTATTCTAGTTACCCTTTCATAGTAAACACCCACCACCCTGGGCATCACTTTGAATGAGTCTCTGTTCCCTACCACCAAAAGATTCTGATTCAGCCTAGGTTTCCCATGTCAGATGAAGTATAAAGTGACTCTGAGATCCTTTGGGGCCTATCTTTTTCTCACAAAGCTCAGAAGTTACACTTTAATATCTTTCAAAGTCTACATAATACAAAATTATAATTCAAGAAATTAACATGTTTAGCAATTCTCCAAGCAGAACCTGGCTGTTTGGCCTGTGGCAGTGATCACAGTTCTCCATTTGGATAATATCCAATGAAATGAATAATTAGTCCATAGTGTGCTACCCCTGTTATGACTAAGTAATTAGTGTTTCACAGTACTCTACCAATGGGCAAAAAAAGGAAACATTTCACCTAAACAAGGAAAAGTTCCTATTCATATAAAAATGGATAGAGTGTTTTAAAATAATTTGTTTATACATATGCTACACTAAGGGTAACATAATTCATGTGAATCTATAAGGAATTACAATTCAAGAAAGTTGTTTTTGATGAAAAATATTAAAATGTCAATTCATATTTTTCGTACCCAATTCCTATTCTTTCAGTTTTTTTTTAAGATTTATTTATTTATTTATTTGAAAGAGAGAGAGAGAGAGAGAGAGCACATCAGGGGGGAGGGTCAGAGGGAGAAGCAGACTCCCTGCTGAGCAGGGAGCCCGATGCGGGACTCGATCCCGGGACTCCAGGATCATGACCTGAGCCGAAGGCAGTCGCTTAACCAAGTGAGCCACCCAGGCACCCCTCTTTCAGTTTCTATACAGACTTTTGCCATCTTTCCTTCTTCTCTTAGGAATGTTATCATCATGTAGCTAAACAGTGTGGAATTTTTAACTTAAAAAGCAAAAAAAAAAAAATCTTAACTTAAAAAGCAAAAAGTAAAGTTTATTAAATGGTTAAGAAGTATTTATTAAATATCAAGGATATGCCAACAACAGTGTGTCAGTATTGGAGGGTACAAAGTAGCCTACAGCATGATTTTTGTCAAAAAGAACTTTCAGTAAGGTACATAGGAAGTATTAAGACAATCCTTATCCACTTATTTAATTGCAGAATATAGACCAACACTGTCCAATAGAAATATAATCATGAGCCACATATGTAAGTTAAAATTTTCTATTAGCCACATTAAAAAAAGTAAAATTAATTTTAATAATATGTTCTAACCCAGTATATCCAAAATACTATCATTACCACCTGTAAAACTTATTAATGAGATATTATACATTCTTTGTTTTGTACTAAGCCTTTGGCATCGTCTACAGTATATTTTACAATTACAGCACATTTCAGGTGCTCAGTAGCCTTATATGGCTGGTGGCTACTGTATTAGTCAGTGCAGCTATAGACAATTCCAGAATAAAGCATGACACACATGCTAATAATTTTACTTACTAAATTACATGGTCCTGGAATAAGAAAAATTATAACATTATATTTAAAGGTTCATGACAAATTGAGGTATTCATTTTAAAAACATAATTGTCTTCTTTGTAATGAATACAAAGCAATATTTGTAAGAATGGTGGGGGTGGTGATAATGTTCTGCTTCTTGATCTGTTCACTGGTTAAACAGATGTTTTGTTTTGAGAATTCACTAAGCTGGACACTTAATTTTTTTTCTTGTGACTATCTTCTTTCTTAAAAAAACATTAAAAAATATATAAAGAATAGAGGATCTTGACCAAGCAAGGCCTATTCCAGGAATGTAAGGATTATTCAACAACATTCAAAAATTTAGAAGTCCCCTAGGGCTAAGAGTCTTTAAGTTTTATCTTACTCTGTAAAGTGAGATTCCTCAGTTGGATCTGTCATTCTAGTTCAAATTGTCATCACCTTGTGCTCATGTTAGTGTTAAAGATGGCAGTACTATTAATGATGATTGCATGTCTTGGGCATTAATTCTGGATCCAGTTGTGGTACTGTTTGAGTACTTTGGGTGACACAAAGAAGTAAAAGTAAAACCTGTGCCCTCAAGAAATAATGAAAAAGGACTATATATCATAATCAAGTGAGATTTATTCCAGGAATGCAAAATTGGCTCAACAAATGGAAAATTATCAATGCAATACATTAATAGAATAAAGGGGAAAATCCACATAATCTTCTCAGTAGATGAAAAAAAGCTTTTGATAAAACACAGTACTCTTCTGCAATAAAAACCTCCAACAAACTAGGAAAAGAAGGGAATTTCCTCAACCTAATAATAATAAGGGCAACTACAAAAACTCAAAGCTAGCATCATACTTAATTGTGAAAAACTGAAAGCATGTCCCCTAAGATCAGGAACAGGACAAGAACATCTGCTAAAGAATTCACAAATAAAGGGGCGCCTGGGGGGCTCAGTTGGTTAAGCGTCTGCCTTCCGCTCAGGTCATGATCCCAGGGTGCTGGGATCGAGCCCCACATGGGGCTCCCTGCTCAGCGGAGAGCCTGATTCTCCCTCTCCCTTTGCCCGCTGCTCTGCTTACTTGTGCTCTCTCTCTCTGTGTCAAATAAATAAATAAAATCTTTAAAAAAAAAAAGAATTCACAAAAAAAGCTTTTAGAGACAATAAGCCAGTTCAGCAAGGTTGCAGGATATATCAATATATAAAAATCAGTTGTATTTCTTTTTTAAAGACATTTTTTTCTTTTTTTAAAGATTTTATTTATTTATTTGAGATAGAGAGAGAGACTGAGAGCACGGGCAAGAGGGAGGGGAAGAGAGACAAGCAGACTCCCCACTGAGCAGGGAGCCCTAGGACACAGGACTCAATCCCAGGACCCTGAGATCATGACCTGAGCCTAAGGCAGAAGCTTAACCAACCGAGCCACCCAGGCGCCCCATTCAGTTGTATTTCTATATACTAGCAATGAATAATCTGAAAATGAAACTAAGAAATAAATTCTGTTTATAACAACATGAAAAAAATAAAATTCTTAGGAATAAGTTTAAAGAAGTACAAGACTTGTACACTTGTACAAAATACTGTTGAGAGAAAAAACTTTAAAAGTCTAAGTAAATGGAAAACCATCCTGTGTTCATAGGTTAGAAGGCTTAATATTGTGAAGATGGCAATATTTCCCCAAATGATCTACAGATTGAAGGCAATCCCTATCAAAATTCTAACTTTTTTTGACAAGCCGATCCTAAAATTCATAGAAATGAAAGGGATCCAGAGAGCCAAAAGAATCTTGAAAAAGAAGATCAGAGTTGGAGGACTTACATACCCTGATTTGAAAGCTTGCTACAAACCGATGGTAAGTAATGTAAAACCTACTACAAAGGTACAGTAAGTGGTACTAAGATATATAGAAAATGGAATAGAATTTACAGTCCAGTAATAAACTCATCCTATGGTCAATTGATTCTTTTTATAAGGGTGCCAAGACCATTCAATGGGGGAAAAAATGGTATTTTCAACAAATGGTGCTGGAACACTGGATATGCATAAGGAAAATAATTAATTGGATCCCTATTTCATATAATATGCAAAAACTTAAAATGGATCAAAGACATAGATGTAGGAGAGGAAACTATAAATCTCTTAGAAGACATAGGTGTAAACTGTCATGACCTTGGATCAGGCAACATTTTCTTATATATGACACCAAAAGCACAAGCAACCAAAGGAAAAATAGATAACCTGAATTTCATAAAATTTAAAAATGTCCATGCATCAAAAGACAGCATCAAAAGTAAAATCTGGGACAGCCCTAGTCAATTTAGGACAACTGGTCACCCTATCCATAGTTCACCTTTCTCCTTTGTAGATTTGTTACATTTGGTTTTCAGTTCTTCCACTTTCTTTTTCCTGAGTCTTTGTTGCAGCTCCAGTAAGGGAGAGGCTACATTATCCTTTATTGAGCCTGGGCCAAATGGTCTGTGTTGCCAGCTGAGAGTTAAAATTTCAAGATCATTGAACTTAGTCACAAGAGGTTAAATGCAGATTGCAAAGAGCAGCCAGACAGGCAGCTGTGGTGATCACAGTGGTGTCAGGTGGCAAGGTGGGCACTGAGAAATATAATTTCTAGACCAAATGTCCAAGGTGTTGTCTGAGGGTTACAAAGGCCTGGAGTGGAAGAGGTTAATGCCACAAAGCATGACAGTGGTAGTTAATCTCGCTACACGTTAGAATCACTTGCCAACCTTTAAGAAGTAGTGCCCAGGACCTACTTAAACTAATTAAGTCATAATCTCTGAGACGTGTATGTTTCAAGGTCCTGAAGTAATTCCGATGTGCAGTCAAGGTTGAGAACCACCGGTCTAGTCAAGCCTGTGAAGCCAGCAGCCGGAGAAATCTTGTGGCAGCATTGCTCTAAGGAATTCCAAGGGACTTCTGCTTTTCAGCTGCTGCAGCTACTAATGTCTTTTTAGTCGATCCCACAGAATGTAAAGGGTCTGTTCTAGTCTCTGCCCACAGTCTCCCTCATTCTTGTTGACCGTGGTAGGGGCACTTTCCTAGGATGAGCGGAGAAAAATCTGATAGTGAGGCAAGGTATCTGTTCTAGGCCTTCTACTTTTCTGACAAGAAACCCAAATTCTTCCCCAAAATGATTAATCCTCTAGTTTATTCACAATTCCTCCCCTCAATCCTCAATCCTGCTGCTTGCTTGAGCTTTTGTTTTCATTTTTTCTCAATAAATTTCTTCAAGGACCACTTCAAACTTGCCCCTGCTATGCCTCACCATCCACCATTTATTTTACTACTTGTAATCTGGCTTCTGCCTTCACTTTTTTACTAAAGCTACACTCTCTAGTCTAAGGTCACTAATGACTCCCAACTGGCAAACACAATGACCTGTTCCCAGCTCTCACTGTCATGTGGGTCTCTGTAGCACTTGGCATTGCCACCAATCCCTTTGGTCGTGATCATTACCCAATAAGGGAGAGTAAATGGCTCAGGTGCACCACCTGCTTGAAGTCTAGGCTGCTGGAAATCAGGAAGAAGTGGACCCCTCAGAGTGGATGCCAGGGAGCAAGCAGGAGGTGGGGGCATGAAGGAAACAGGGTCAACCGAGTTCTCCTGGGAAGGAAGTGATATTCTAACAAGTCCAAAAGAAGCACAACTAAAGCGGTTTGGAGTTAGAGTTCTGATCCAGAGGTTGCAACCAGGAGAGAAGATGATACATGGTCGTGTACCTAGCACAGAGAACACTAAATGAACATTTACAGAGCAGAACTAGATCTCCACCCTATCCCCTCACTATACACTGAACCAGATGCAGGAACTGAAGCAGATCTTGCCACTGGGTCCAGGACTGGTGATTGAGGGGAGGAATCAGAGCAGGAAAGTCAGGGCCTGGGGGGGGGGGAGGAAATCAGAGGTCAGACTCCCAATCTGCACATGCAAAAGCTCTCAGCAGGATGTCAGCAAATAGTGCCAAGCTGATGGGCACTCTCCCCTTCTGAAGGGACTCTGGGAGAGGCTGGAGTAGACAGCCTCAACTTCCTCTAATCAGTGATGTGAGAGAAGCAGGACCACCGGCAAACGCTAGCATGCAGGGAAGCACAGAAAGGCTGGGGAAGGAAGAACAGCGCACCAGCTCAGACACTTGCCAGCATCACAGATGGTCAAAGAGCTACCTCAATGCTCCTCTTGTCGCCATTTCTTCCTTCTGTAACTCTTTCACCGGCCCCTTTTTACTGCCCTGGGGCTCTACACTTGTCTTCTCATTCCCCTCCAACCCCAGCCTAGCCCACACCCCTCTGGTAGTTCTCTGTATGGAGGTCTCAGACCCCCCAGCCCAACCAGCCTCTCTGTGTCAGAATCTCTAGGGGAGAGAGCTTGTTGGATATACAGAATCTCAGACTTACTGAAACTACATTGGCATCACAGTCAAGTCTGGGATGCCATGCTGTGGTCCATCCTTCACCCTCCTGCCAGGTTAACTTTCTGCAAGTACAGCTTTAATCTGTTCCTTAAACCCTTCAGAGTTTCCTGATGGTCTAGCATATTGAGTATACACTTTTCACCATGCCCTTTAAAACCTTCCACAACTTGGCCTCTACTACCTTCCAGATTCCTGACCACCCAAAACATCTGTGAAAACTGTGAATCAGTCAAATTGAACTCCATCCTTTTCCTGCACCTGGTCCAGAGTATAGGGTGGGGATGAGATGCATATTAGTTTTGTTCTGTAAATGTGCAGTTTGCACTTCCTGTGTGCTTTGGCATACAGCCTTGCACCTCTTCTCTCCCTGGCCTGAAACCACCAAATCCCCACTTTCTTACCTTTGCTCAGATCGTTCCCTTTGCCTGATGAGTCTCCCCTCCTGGTCCCCCATGATATCTTTGTCTACTGAATTCCAAGACCTTGAATGCCTGCTCTTGAACAAAATTCCATGTGTGGCTTAAGGCAGAGGTGACCCAGTCACCAGTCTGGCTCCAGTCCTGACTTTGTGCATCCTTGGGAGTGGAACTATGTTCTAAGTGCCTCAGTTTCCTAATCCAAAAATTAGTGAGACTAAAACGAACTTGCTGGATTGTTGTAATGATTAAATAAAATTGTGTCTCTTTTAAGCATCCCTCTTCATCACAAAAGGATTTGACGGGAAATGAACTAATATAGGAAACATGCCCAGCCCTGTTGTCTTCTTCATTCCAATCCCCTCTGCCCCAAATGTGTCATATCCCCCTTTGAGAGTCCTCCAGCACTTTGCACATCTTTTAGGACCGTTATCTCATTCCACCTTATGAAATGCAAATATCACATCATCTTTGAAATTTAATAAAATCAATTCAGGTTCACTACTCCAATCCAGGGCTCTGCCTTATATTTTTGCAAGTTCTCAGGATGTACGTTCTGCTTTCTGCTGGTTCTGAGTTCTCTAACCCTAATTACATCTCACATTTCATGGATGTTCAAAAAAAAGACATGGAAGAGCTCATTCCTTTAATTCACCACAAACACACCCAATTCCCTCCCACCTCCCCAACCAACATTTGGCATTAGGTGACGAATGTCAGGGCAGCTATAATTTACAACATGACGTGAAATTTTTTTAAAGATTTTATTTATTTATTTGACAGAGAGAGAGCACAAGCAGGGGGAGTGGCAGGCAGAGGGAAAGGGAGAAGCAGGCTCCCCGCTGAGCAAGGAGCCAGATGTGGGGCTCAATCCCAGGACCCTGGGATCATGATCTGAGCCAAAGACAGACGCTTAACCGACTGAGCCACCCAGGCACCCCTGATGTGAATTTTTTAAAAATACAAAGTTTATTAAAAATAGATTGCAAATGAAATACAGTAGGAATGGAGTTTTGATGTTTTTTCCATAGTAATACGTAGTTGTAAATGCACTTTTACCTGGTTGTCCAAGGATGGCCAAATCCACTTGTTTATGGGTTTTACAACCCCACATACAAATATCCCTGCATGTAGATATTTACATGTATTTGCATATGCTTATGTGTATTTGTTATTTTCTGTCTAGCAACAGAGTAACAATTCATCTACATCTTTTTCTTTAAAGAAAGTGTGGGTTGGGGTGCCTGGCTGGCTCAGTCGGGAGAGCATGAGACTCTTGACCTCAGGGTTATGAGTTCAAGCCCCACATTGGGTGTGGAGCCTACTTTAAAAAAAAAAAAAAAAAGGGAAGTGTAGGTTTAGGCCCCATAAAGCTGCCAGTATTCTCAAGATAAAGTTTAAGGATAGAAGCAATTTATATTAAAGTAAAGCAGGCTATTTATAATGGAATATGAGATATCGTGTTTAAAAGTCCCTTCAGTGCCCTGTCTCTGGAATTGCTCACTGGCCCCTCTCCCTGCAACTCCAGCCTCCTACCTCCTGCCAGGCACTGTCCTCACATCTCCCTGTCTGTGTGCCAAGGTTTTCTCAGGCTCCAGAACCTCCAGTTTCCTCCTTTATTATGCAGGGCAGGTTAGTTTCTAATCCAAACTCCAAAGTCTTCTGAATGTGCTCTGCTGAAAAAAGCACCTTCTTCGACCCTTGAGCAGCTTGGAAGACCTGAAAGAGGCTTTAGAATTTGCCTCTGTTTGTCTTTCTTCTTTCTTTTTCTTCTTCTCTTTGTTTATCTCCTCCTTTCTTTCTTCCTTTCTTTTTTTTTTTTTTTTTTTTTGTCTCTCTCCACCATGAATCTCTATCCATGAAACTAAGCTCACAGCAATTTCTTTTCTGTGATGTGAATTATGACAAAACCCTCTTAAGGAGACAAAAGATGCTACAGTCTATTGTTTTAAAAAGCATGTTTATTGAAATTTGTAGTGGAACTTGTACCATAAACATCCCCCCTTGGTAGACTATAAAGTTCTTGAAGGTGGACAGTGTCTTATTCATTTTGTATCCTTTGCAATGCTTGGCACCACGCCTGGCAAGGAGTGAGCACTCCACAATTGCTTAGTTGAATGGACTGGAGAGTTGACTACCTAACTCCTCTCAGGGCTATTTAAAATGAAAGATTAGATGTATAAACCAGTCATCTTAGCTAGAGTCTAGATCTTTTTCCAATTTCACTGAAATTTAAATAAGCTTCTAGGGAAGAGGTAATTAAAAAAAATTGAGTACATACAACTATATATGTATATATATCTTTTTTTTTTTTAAGTAGGCTCCACACCCAACATGGGGCTTGAACTCACAACCCTGAGATCAAGAGTCAGATGCTCTATTGACTGAATCAGTCAGGTACCCCTCAGCATTTATATTCTATTTCCACTGTCCTTTTATTGTGAAATTAATGTCTAGTCTCTACCTTCAGGATCAACGCCTCTGGATCATGTTCAATTGAGATAAGCTACTAAAATGTAAAAATTGGTTGAATACATTTTTAATGGGTAAAGGGGAAGTTTCATTGATATAGTTTACAGCATCATGTGAATTTTAAATGTTATTAATTACATGGAAAAATTCTTCATAATATCTACCTTTTCGCTGTCAATTACTAGTGTTTGTCATATACATTTATTAAATCTTCCTGAGAAAAATTTCAGAGAAATGTGATTTGATGTTTTGTCAATATAAATTTAAAAGATCTAGCTACGAGTAAATGTTAAGTCTTTTTGGCAGTTGTTTCATATATTTAGTTGAGGAATGAAACAACAAAAATGTGTGCAGAACACACCTACACCACATTTGCTCCTTTCTTGTCTTAGCAGGTGTTGATGAAACTGTGATGCTCTAAATAAAAGAATTATCCAATAAATAGAGATACCTTTCTAGGACTAATCCCAATCTCTTCATTGACTTCTTAGGAACTCAGAATGTGGTTTTTATTGCCACAAATTTCCTTAAAGTAGCTAATTACTTCCTTGCACTTATAAAGTCTGATGGAGTTTGACAGGTTATGTCACTCAAGCATTTAGATTTTGATTTAAAAATTCAAACATCCAGATGTTTCTAGATAGGCTTCTCTTCTGAGTAGTTAAGTGGCTTTAGGGTGCTCCTCCAAGTTTGACACGTATCAGGAAGACTGGCTAATGTTAACCAAGTGCTGTGTATAGAAGACTGTCTTTGAAATATCAATATTATTATGTAGTAGGAACTGTAACTGTAAAAAAGTTAGATTAGTTACCCACCTAGAGGCATCTACAATTTGCAGACAGATAACCGTACTTGCAAAATCAGATTGGTTTTTACCAAGTGGCTTTTATAAGGATAGAAATAAAGGCAAAACAATATGGATTTTCCTAGAGGTTATCGAATTCCTGGAACCGCAATAGGAATTCAAAGCTTATGAGACAAAAGAAAGCAAGGTATGTTACAGTAATGAAAGACTTTAATGTTAATATTTTTTCACTTCAGTTATATTTGCCATTGGTAACTTTAACCATTAAACAAACATTTATTGAGTACCTACTATGAACTTGATTGATCACTCTTATCTCTTAACAGGAATTTTCAGGCTGCTATCTGGGACCATTCATTCTGTTGAAGATATATCTACTAGATAATTTTTTTTAAAGATTTTATTTATTTATTTGACAGAGAGAGAGACAGCGAGAGAGGAAACACAAGCAGGGGGGAGTGGGAGAGGGAGAAGCAGGCTCTCCGCGGAACCAGGAGCCCGAAGTGGGGCTTGATCCCAGGACCCTGGGATCATAACCTGAGCTGAAGGCAGACATTTAATGACTGAGCCACCCAGGTGCCCCTAGATAATGTTTGAGCTAAGATAATATAAGTCTCTTATGAAACTCTCCCTTTTCCGTATTCTACAATGGTCTTCAGAAGCTTCTGTTTGTAGTTGTTAAACTATTGTTCTGTTCCCCCTGAGTAGAGAGCCTCTGATAGTTAGCTAAATCCAGGCTTATTTTCAAACCAGTTAAGAGCAGAGAGGCCTTCTGTACACACAGGGTAGCAGCTATCAGTGTGGTAAGATTTGAGATCAGATACTAAGAAGACTGGTTGCCAACCCTTGTCAAAGCACCTGTTTGCATTTCTACAGGCAAAGGATTGGAACGTGGCCCTGTGAGGAAGGTCACTTTGTTATCAGTGAAACATTGGTATTATTTTGTGATAATTCTTGTTTTCAGTTAATGTTATTCTGCTTTTTAATGATCATAACTGTTATGTGTATGATTAATTAGAAATGACTTTTAATTAAGTATATCATTATTAATTTAGTGTGTATCAGTATATATTTACACCGATTTAATTTCAGGCTCCATAATTTTCTACTAAGCCATTGCCGAATGACATATGATTTTGAAAATACCTGAAACTTGCTGTATGGTAACATTTACTTAATTATATGCTCCCATTGCAGCTCTCCTGTTTATGCTGGGTGGTATCAGGTGTGGACAGGGAGAATGGCTGTTTGGTCACTGAGCCTAGGCAAGGGGCCTCTCCAGTGAAAATCAGGGATCCTGAGACTCGTGACTGTTGTGACCTTAAACACCACCCCTCTTGGCAGTCCTTTCTGTTTGCTCACCCTGCTTTTCTGAGCAATGGCCCAAAGCCTTCTAGGCTGCTTCTCTAGGATCAACTCCCAAGCTCACAAGGAGCCCTCCAATAAGCTCTGCTCATTGGAAAATCCCTCCTCCCCTACTCTCTGTTTCCCTCCAGAGCATTGTCTTCCTTCAAGACACTGTCTTCTTCTGTGGCATTTTCACAATAGACTTGATCATTTTTGAAATTAATATGTTAATTAAAAACTGAAAATTTAGCTCTCTTTGAGAGCAGGGAAAGCTTAACTTCAAATCTTCCATGGAGGTGAGGTGAAATGTTTGCATTTCATCTTTCAAGGGCAGATAAGGAGGGGAAAACAAGGCTTTCATAGTAAGCAGCCTTAAAGTTCACAAACTACTGGAAAATGTTCACATAAAAGGGGATCAAAGGCCATTAGAGGAGAACCAGACATCCTCAAACTGGGAACACAGCCAACTTGAGACTGAGAGGTGGAGTGTGGGGGTGGGGAGGTGCACAGATAGAAAGTTCAACACAGGGAACAGGAAAATTTTAAGATGTGTATATTTGTCTCCTCCACTAGACTGTAAATTTCTCAATGGCAACATTCTGTTCTTAGTATCTAGTACAGTTATTAACAGATAGTAGATGCTCAATAAACGTTGGCTTGAAGTGAACTGAACTTACCAAACTGTTTTCATGACAGGAATTTATAGGTACTGTGCAAAGCCCCCAGATTGTCTTAAAAGCCCTACACATCCCAGACAACCCCTGAACCTTTAGAGGGTTAGAGACATATTGAAACCTTAAATAAATGCATGTCAGAAGAGAATAGAAAAGTATGGAAAGGCTGAGATAAAGGTGCTGGGTGAGATGCATAGGGAACTCAGTGCATAACAACTATAATTTGAAGAGTAACTACAAAAAGAAAAATTAGCAAACAGAGTCAGATTACAAATGTATGAGCATGGGACAAAGAGATATTTGAGGACTGCTGTTTTGTTAGTTAACATCATACAGTTGTAATAGTGAAACCTGTACTCAAAACATAAGCAGCTTCAAATTGACTTTACTAATCTTAAAATTTGACCACAAGTATGATCTATATGCAGATATGACACAGAACCAGAACTTGAACTGCATAGTTAAAATCACCTATGCATGACGTTGAAGTATGTGCGTTAAATATGCTTCCACAGTAGAGTCTGAATGACTACCATCTAATCGATTTGTGAATGAAGGCTGCCTTTCTATTCACTTTGAGTCCTGTACATAGAAATTTTTTCTTATGAACTATGAAATAAAACATTTTATTTACCTATTTTTAAGCAATCTCTATACCCAATGTAGGGCTTAAATTCACGACCCTAACATCAAGAGTCACATGCTCTTCCAACAGAGCCAGCCAGGGGCCCCTTGAATTAAAACTGAGAAGAAAAAAAAAAAAAAAAAAGAATACATGTCAATGAAGGTCCTAGGAAAATGGAAAGAAAGACAAATATAAAGGGAACAGGCAGAAAATGCCTGGCTGTAAAAAATAAAGTAAGTGGCGACTCTCTTTTCCAAAGCTAGTCACAACAAATAATTCCTTTAATTTAACTCTAGTTGGTCTAATTGGAGCATCGTAGGAACATCAGGTACTAGTCTTATTTCCAAAAACCCCCAACTTTTTCTTAAAATGATGAAGGCAACGGAGCAGGAATTACAAAAAGTAAAACGTCAGGTAGATTCTGGAGTCTGGCTGGTATGAAGAATCAGATGCCGCTCTCAGCTAAGTTCAGCCTGGTCAACACAAGAATTTGTAGCAATTTTGTTGTTGTTTTAAAGTGATTGTGGTGGGGCGCCTGGGTGGCTCAGTTGGTTAAGCGACTGCCTTCGGCTCAGGTCATGATCCTGGAGTCCCTGGATCGAGTCCCGCATCGGGCTCCCTGCTCAGTGGGGAGTCTGCTTCTCCCTCTGACCCTCCCCCCTCTCATGTACTCTCGCTCTCTCAAATAAATAAATAAATCTTTAAAAAAATAATAAAAATAAAGTGATTGTGGTAAGGACACTGAACATGAGTTCTACCCGCTTCAACTTGTAAGTGCATAATGTAGTGTTCGGTGCACACGTGTTGTACAGCAAATCGCTAGAACGAATTCATCCTGTGTGACTCTCTCCCACCCTTCTCCTTTTTCTTACTTTCACTTACCTTGCCTTCAACATACCACCAGTTCCAGCCTCCATTGCCCCATCTCAGGTGACCTAATTTGAAATGTCATCACTTTTTTTTTAACGATTTATCCATTTATTATTCCAGAAAGAGAGAGAGAGCCTGGGGTGGAGGGGGGAGGCAGAGGGAGAGGGAGAGAGAGAAAGAATCTCAAGCAGACTTGAGATTGGAGCTCAACTCAGGGCTTGATCTCACAAGCCCAAGATCACGACTGGAGCTGAAACCAAGAGTTGGACGGTTAACTGAATGAGCCACCCAGGCGCCCTGAAATGTCATCACTTTTATCTTAACTCTCACTTGTCCTCTTCTGTCACAGAATTCATAATCACCCCAGAACTCCCCCTAAAGGAGAGGCCCACAGCACCTAAGACTAACTTGACTTCACTTTTCATCACTCCAAGTCTGTATAGGGCAACTGTTATGTATAGCCTAAGAGTATTCTATTTCTGTCTCCTAGGCCATCCACTACATTGCATTATTACTGTTTACTCCTAGTGAATGTCACTGTTACTAAGCTTTTTTTTTTTTTTAAGATTTTATTTATTTATTTGAGAGAGAGAGAGCACAAGACGGGGGGAGGGTCAGAGAGAGAAGCAGACTCCCCGCTAAGCAGGGAGCCCAATGTGGGACTCGATCCTGGGACTCCGGGATCATGACCTGAGCCAAAGGCAGTCGCTTAACCCACTGAGCCACTCAGGCGCCCTAAGCTTCCTACCCCTTTAAAGGCAAGAAACGTTTTCTTCAAATCCTCAAACTTAGCATGCTTCTGACATAGAGTAAATATTTAATAATTGATGAATGACAGGGAGGGAGGAGGGAGAAAAAGAAAGCAAAGAGGAAAAGGAAGGAAGGAGGAAGAAAGAAGTTAGTTAATTGGTTGGGGAATTCTGTTCATAAAAAAGGAGACTGTGATACTGAATTTGTGGAAACCAATTATTCATAGACACGCTGACAACAAAATCGTCACTGCTCCTCAGCCTGGTCCCTTGGAATGAGCTGGCTAGTTAGGGAACACCTCTTGAATGGGGTGGGAGGATCCAACTTTCACATAAGCCAGGTATGTTCTAGCCTTCAGAGTAAGGTAGAAAATTAAAGCAACTTTTTTTAAGGGTTCCAAATTTTACAAATACAATCATCAACAATAAACACTAAACCCAACCAAGCAAATAGACAAAAAACTTCATTTTGGTGATCAGGTAATTTCAGGGAAACATTTGGTTTTGACTCCTTAGCTGCATTTCTCTGTTTTGCTTCTCTTTGTACGTACAATGGTTATTTTAATGATTACCTTCCTCATAAATAATCCTTTGAAAATTATTGTCTTTGAGTGAATGAACTGGTTTATTGACTTACTTTGGTAAAATAGCTTTCTGTCTTTAAATCAAAATATTGTTCTAGAAAACATGGGTGTTGTGAATCTTGGAACCCCTGAGATTGAATTTTAGTGTGCTTATCAACTTCTTGTTGCATTGACCTTTGATGGGTTTCTTTATCATACACCACAGAAAGTAACATACAGTTAATTTATAGTTCTTAGCTGAAATAAACTTAACTTGGTAAAATCAGCTTTGCTACTGACCAAGTAGTACATTTCATGATAAAAACTTTTAAAGTTTTTTTTTTTGAAGACACTAAATCTATTTTTAAATTACCCAAGAAACGAGTTAAACTTACCTTTTATCCCAAAACTTAATTATGTTCTGCCTTTAAAATAGTCACAAAAGACACATTAAAAAGACTGATGTCAATTTTAAAATCTCAATGCAATGGATACATTTCTGAGAAAAAGAATTTACTTAATAAGAAAAAGAAGATCTCAATAGGCCAATGATCCAGGAAGAAACTGATAAGTTGGCAAAGAAACACCACGCAAAAATGTCAAATGGTTTTATAGGTGATGATTCCTACGGTAAAGAGAAAGACTGTCCAGTTAATTTGGAGATAAATATAATCTTGATAGGGAAGTGACAATATAGTATCGTGCCAACAATAGAAAGATGAGAGATTGAGTGAAAGAGAGAGAGAAGTCCAATCTAAAGTAAATCCACTGATTTCCTCCCTTCAGAGGGGGAGACGAACCATAAGAGACTATGGACTCCGAGAAACAAAATGAGGATTCCAGAGGGGAGGGGGGTGGGGGGATGGGTTAGCCCGGTGATGGGTATTAAGGAGGGCACATATTGCAATGAGCACTGGGTGTTATACTCAAGCAATGAATCATGGAACACGACATCAAAAACTAATGATGTAATGTATGGTGACTAACATAACAATAAAAAGAAATAAAATCAATTAAAAAAAGTATCACAATACAACAAAGGATTTCACACATCCAGATGTTATTAGTTCAGTAAGCTGTTTATGGCCTTACCATAGGAAGATTTTGCTTTCAATCCATTTGTGAAAGGTTGATTAAACAAGAATAAGTAGTGTAAAAATAAATAAAATAAATCCACTGGTTAGTTGTGTTCATTTTTTGTCAGTTATAGTATATATGGTTTTCAAAGACAAATCATTTTACCTGGCATATTCATTATAATGAAGAACATTGGGCTCTTCCATCAAAAGGTAGGATATAATTCTCTCATTAAATCAGGGCTGGCCTTCATGACTCACCTATGATCAATAGAATGTATTGAAATGATGCTGAAAGATTTCTGCCTTGATCTCTTGGGACACTTGCTCTTCAGATGCTCTCTTAAAACCCATCCATCATGCTGTAAGAAGCCAAGCAAACGGAGTAGCCCTCGATGGGCTCCCAGACAACAGGCAGCATTAACCACTACCCATATGAGTGAGTCATCTTGGACATTTAGCCCAGTCAAGCCTTCAGATGACTGCACATAGATCACAAAAGCTAACTGCCTAGTCAAGCCCTCCCCAAATCTCTGATCCACAAAGTCATGTTTTGTGTCACTCAGTTTGGGGGTAATATGTTATACAACAACAGATAATCAAGCCATCTGCCTAAGACCAGAATCTCAGTTCTAAGAAACAATCTATCCACTCCTACTCCCCCCGCCATCATGCCCCCACCAAGTTTCTATATGGACAAGTGGAGCCAGTGGGAGGGCTGGTAAATGACAGAGGCCACCAATACAGAGACTTAATGATTAGAGTTAAAGGTTACAAGTGATTTTGTGATACCGGACTAATGCCCTAAAAGGCCAGACTGGACCAGCTAACTCTGAGGATACCTCCACACAGACTTGGGGACCAGGCCACACCAGCCACCTTGCAGGGGAACCAGAGGATAGCAGAGACTCCAGCTTGCAGATTTAAGGCCCCTTCTCTCTCAGTTAAGAAATCATGTGAGCTATCTCCATCCCCTACCCTCATATACCCCTCCCATGACATCTGGGAGAAGAGCAGGGAAAAGGGGAAGAAATGCAAAGGGCTGAGCATTTAAGTGAAACACTGAACCACTTAAATGATTACACTTTAACAGAGAGATCCTGAGATATGATAACTGGCAAAATTAAGTTAAACTCTATGCTGCTACTGAGGAAGATTATATTCATTAGAGGAAATTAAAAAGCCACTTGTGTTTAAAATGTCTGATCCCACTATACTTATGTACCTGTATAGAAATAATTATTTTTTAAAAAAGATAAGTAGATTTGAAGCACTAAATGCTTACTAGTCGTAACACTTTTTCAGTGTACCCAAATCACTAGATACAGGTTGGGTTCTCTTTATCTATAGAGGGTTTACAGGATAGTAACAACTTAAAGACTAGGAGAAAATGAATGATAATGATGTTTTAAATAATTATTTATAGCTTAATAAAAGAGACGCCCTCTGGTTGTTTAAATTACTTAAACAACGAGCAAGAACAAAATTTAAAACAATCCAGATTTTATTTTTCAAAGATTTTATTCACTTGAGAGAAGGTGCGTGTGCGCAAGCGCGCAAGATAGAGCGAGAGCGTGGGTGGGCATAAGTGGGTGGGAAGAGCAGATGGAGAGGGAGGAGCCTCCTGGCTGCTGAGCAGGGAGCCTGAGGCGGAGCTGGATCCCAGCACCCTGGGATCATGACCTGAGCCGAAGGCAGATGCTTAAGGTACTGAGCCACCCAGGTGCCCCCAAAAACAATCCAGATTTTAATTGATCATGTTTGCCATTGATAATAGCTGATAATAGTTGTTAAATACCTGTTGGATAACAACCTTTTATATTCATTCTTTCTTATTCTTACACTGGCCAACTAAATCATCCCATTTTACAGAAGAAGACTCTGAGGCTGAGAGAGATTAAACCTGCTCTAGATTACAAGGCTAATAATTGCCAGAATCAGGGCTCAAAACCAGGTGTATTTGACCTCAAACTAGGACCACGGTGTTTCTATCACAACTTGATACCTTCCTATTGCTACAGCCATTAAGATTTGTACTCATTTTACACAGTTTTAGTTTTTAAGATTGCACAGAGATGACCTCTAAGCATCCTCAGAAAATGAAATATTGACAACAGTAAAGCATGACATAGGGTTTAAATGGAAAAAAATTTCACAAAGCAGAAACACTGTAGCTCTTAAGCACCATGAACAGTTATGGAATGCATGACACTAAAATATTTTCATGGTAGGGTGATGGAAGTCAAAAGAAACTAAAAAAAGGGTGTGGAAATAAAATAAAAGACGGATTATTTTGTTTTACTTTTGTTAAATTAATAGTTCAAAAAGTTGATGTGTTTGGAGACGACCCCACCCAAGTGCAGAGTTTTTACTTTAGAAAAGGCTACTAATGGGGGTGCCTAGGTGGCTCAGTCAGTTAAGAGTCTGACTCTTAATTTCTGCTCTGGTCATAATATCAGAGTCCTTGAATCCAGCCCTGCTTCGGGCTCCAAGCTCAGCGCAGAGTCTGCTTAAGATTCTCTCTCCCTCTGCCTCTCCCTCTGCTCAGCTCTCTCTTTCTCTCTCTCTCAAATAAATAAGTAAATAAATCTTAAAAAAAGAAAAAGAAAATGCTACTAGTGGCAAGCAACATGTGTTTGGTATGTTTCATGACTGCCTCTAAGTGCTTTAGTATTACAAAGAATAGGGAAAACCATTTTGATCTTTTCTATGCTAAAAATTCATAATATTGAGAAAACACTAAACTGAGAATGTTTACAAAAGAAACTTGGGGAAAAGTGCCCTCCATAGAGTAAGTAATAAATATTTGTTGGGTTGATTTTTATTTAGAGAAAAGTGCTTTTTCATTTTTGGCTAATCTCTTCTGAGAATTCTATTTATATAAAGAATAGATTTATTTTTGCTGTGCCAACAATTTTGTATAGATTTCTATGCCTTTGCTTCTGATTAACCTCATGCTAATATGAAATCTTAAATTTATTTGATATTTTCTATCTCATGATGGAAACACTGATTTACAGCTGCAACATCCAAAAAAATAATCATTTTATGATTCCCTTCTAGTTAGGTAATGAAGATACATCCCATTGGTAATAAAGTACAAGATTGCCTTAAGTGGTCTCTGGAGGATACAGTTGTGTTTTTCCAGTCTGTTAATCTGATTATATCATCTATATTGCTGACTCCAAAAAAGGGAAAAGAAATAAGGTTCAAATTAAGTTAAGAGAAAAGGACAACTCTTTTTACAAATACAATCTTGAATGAAAAAGACTTGCTACAAAGGATTATAAAGAAATAGGCATACAATGGCAAATAAAGGGATGAATTATACATACACACACATATATAATATATATATAATATGTAGTAATGTATAATGCATCCATTCAATTGATATACTTGAATATATAAGTAGTAATGTGTACATATAATATAATATATGTCTATATATATATATACACACATAACCCATCCCTTTATTTGATGTTGTATGTTTGTATGTCTATCATTTTGTGTGTATTTTATTTTTAAAAAGATTTATTTATTTATTTTAGAGGGAGAGAGAGCATGAGCAGGAGGGGCAGAGGGAGAGGGAGAGAGAATCCCAAGCAGACTACATGCTGAGCTCAGAGCCCAATGCAGGGCTCAATCTCATGATCCTACAATCATGACCCTGCAAATCACCACCTGAGCCAAAACCTTGAGTCATCTTAACCCACTGTGCCACCCAGGCGTCCACATTTTGTGTCTATTTTAAACAAATGGTGTCAGGAATATTCACCCAAATGTTAATAGAAGTTGCCTGCAGATGGCAGAATTCCAGGCAATTTTAATTTTTTTTTCTTCATTCTGTCCTGAGTTTTTTTTTTTTTCACAAGTGTGTATATTTTTACAAAAACAATAAGAGATTTTTCCAAAACAAAAACCCAGAAATTTTGATTACAGATAGTAAACTACTTTCCACTCCAGATTCTACATCAATCAAACAAGAAGCACACACACTGAATCGGCTGTGTGCCCAGCACAGAGATGCGGTACCATGTTTGCTTCCAACCCCTGGTCTTTCTTCATGAGTTCCACAGCCAATTCAGCAGCAACATTTCTTAGCAAGTTACTATCCTCATGTCTTCCCAAAACATCATTTTTAGTTTTTATAGAAACAAAAACTGGGGCATGTGGGTGGCTCAGGTGGTTAAGAGTCTGCCTTTGGCTCAGGTCATGATCCTGGAGTCCCAGGATCGAGCCCCACATCAGGCTCTGTGTTCAGCTGGTGGAGAGTCTGCTTCTCCCTCTCCCTCTGCCCCTCCCCACCCCACGCACACGAGCGCGTGCGCACATGCTCTCTCTCTCTCTCAAATAAATAAAATCTTAAAAAAAAAGAAACACCATCTTCCTGTTTTCATAATTAATTTGCTTATGTAACATTTAATCCAATTATAACAATTACAATAATAAGTACAACAGGTTGGTAAGCACTAATTAAAACTCCACTTAATAGGAGCAGAAGTATGTGGGTGGCTTAAGCTAGTTTCCCCAGGAGACACACTGAAATGAAGATTTGGGTACAGGAAATTCATTGATAATTGTTGTCAGGAACAGCACACATACAGAAGTGAAGTGGAAAAAGCCCATAATTGGACAGAGGGAGATCTGCAATGTGCTAACAGTCCAGGGGCCAGCCAATTCCTGGAGGAGCTCTGGAGCTGAGATGGCTCTTCACGTTGTCTCAAAACAATGCCAGGACTGGGGCGCCTGGCTGGCTCAGTCGTTCAGCGTCTGCCTTCGGCTCAGGTCATGACCCCGGGGTCCTGGGATCGAGTCCTGCATCGGCTCCTTGCTCAGCGGGGAGCCTGCTTCTCCCTCTCCCTCTGCCTGTTTGTGCGTGCTCGCTCTCTCCCTCAAATAAATAAATAAAATCTTAAAAACAAAAAATAATGCAAGGACCTTTAGGCTCCTATATCCACTAACTAAAGTCCCGCCCCAGGACTTGGGGGTCACCTTAGGTGAGGAATCTTCCCTCTCCCAAGGGCCATTCCTGGCGAGGGATTCAGCTGTGAGCCCCTGACTCCCCAACATTCCTAACAGTTGAAAGAACAGTGTCTCAGTCCTGTGGGGTGGTAAATCTGGGGAGCATGCCCCAGCAACCACACAGTCCATACTGACACCACTCATTACTTCATGTAACGTAATTCTCCATAGGGGAACAATTCTTTTTTTTTTTTTTAAATTTATTTATTAGAGAGAGAGAGTGAGAGAGAGAGCACAAGAGGGGGTAGGGTTAGAGGGAGAAGCAGACTCCCCGCTGAGCAGGGAGCCCGATGTGGGACTCGATCCCGGGACTCTGGGATCATGACCTGAGCCGAAGGCAGTCGCTTAACCAACTGAGCCACCCAGGCGCCCCCATAGGGGAACAATTCTTACGGGTGTTGTTTCCCGTAAAGTTTTACAAGAGCAAGGTTAATGGAGCAAACTCTATCTGCCACCATTGCAGCTCATTCCAAGGCCACATCTGATATTCATTGTCTCCTCTCTACTTCTCATTCTAGATTCCTCTTGACCTCCGCTAACACCTCTGCACTCCCAGGTGTCTTAACCTCGTTAAGGTGACACAGACCTTCATCCCTAAGTGGTCTGAGTCCCCTGTCACCATACCCTTCTTGGACCGTGGAAGTTACACTTGTCCATTTATCACTAAAACTGAACAGAAGAGTACCAGGAGACACCCCAGTGCTTCTGGGTGTGAAACATATTCTTTCCTACTTCAGTTGTGTAAAATACGCACTGTTTTCTTCTGATTAGTAGGTTCAATTAACCTCCTAATATGTTGATTCTTTTCTTTTCTACTAATCTATTGGCAGGAGGTGCCCTAAGTGACCGGACAGCATTTATAGCTCCAAGTTTGGTGGGACTCATAATAAGCTTCCTCGTGGAGGCACTCCCCTTTGAGAACCAGGACCTCCAGAAGCTCAAAACCTAGAATTGAGAGGATGAGAAGTGCAAACTCCCCCAAGTAGGTTGCTGAGGGCAAAGGCAAATGGGGGCCAGTTGGACTTCTACCCATTGGTTTCATATCCCACGTAGTCAGGCTACCTTCTGGAGATGTGGTAATATAGCAGGCCGTTGATTTAGTGTGCATACTGCATCCTGGAGTACAAGGTTCCATATTTACATAGTATCATCTCCAAGCTGACACATCAACTGCACTTCAAAAGGCCATTCTATACTCGCTGACATCAGCAGCTTCTGGATGATGTGGTGTGTGAGGAGTCCAGTGGATCCTATAGTAATGCACTTGTATTACTGGAAAGTGAGTATCTCAGTCTGAAGTGATGTTACAAAGATTCTAGGTTGGTGATAAAAATGCTTAGACTCTCAGATAGCATTGCCAGCTGAGGCTCTGTAGACAGAAAAGCAAATTTATGTCCAAAATATGTTTGATTCCAGTAAAGATCAATCAACTTGTCACCAAGTGTCTGATCGGTCTCCCCTGAGGGATGCTGCTGCATCAGAAGTGGAACTTGGTGCTGAGCTGACACCAAGCTGAGCTGAGCTGAACTCAACTCTTGCTGGCAGGTGGACATTTGACCTTGGTAAGTGGAAACCCATCACGTGGGGCCCATGCATGCCTTCCATTGCTGCCATAGTAGCTGTTCGGTTCCCGAGCCAGTGTGGCAACACCAGGGTGGCTGCTTGCCGAGGTCACCTGGCATCAACTAGCCAGGCCATTTTGTCCACTGGGGTGTCATGTGCCTCCTCCATAGTGGATGTTTTCCGGTGGGCGTCAGCACAAAATACAAAGATATTCACACTTCACGCCCCTTCCGTAGGTTCAACCACATGCTTTTCCCTTAGACCGCCTCCTTCCTGATCTTCCAAACTGCTTTCTTCCACGTCCCTGCCCTATCAGCTTAACCATTTGCCACTCTTCATGGGTTTAATGTATATTCTTATCTTGGGCAATCTCTCTTACACAAAGTTAATGACGAGGTGCACTAAATGAAACTCTCTCCAATGGATTTCCCCTCACTAACGTCTTTTACGATCACCCCTGAGTTGGACTAACAATCCTATTCTGTGAAAAATAAAAAGGCAAGCCACAGACTGTAGAAAATACCAGCAAATAATGTATCTGACTAAGGCTTGTATCAAAAATGTACAAAGAATTTTCAAAACTCGACAATAAGAAAACAAACAACCCAATAAAAAACGGGAGAAGTCTTAAATAGCACTTCACCAGAGAAGATATTCAGATGGCAAATATGCACATGAAAAATGCTCAATATCATTCATCACTGGGGAAATGCAACTTAAAATCACAGTGAGAAACCACTACGCACTCATTAGAATGATGTTAGAATAGTTTGTGAGGATATAGAGAAACTAAAATCTGTACATTGTTTGTGGGAAGGCAAAGTAGCATAGCCATTTTGGAAAAGAGTTGGGCATCTTTTAAAGTTAAACATAGGGGCGCCTGGGTGGCTCCGTTGTTAAGCATCTGCCTTCGGCTCAGGTCATGATTCCAGGGTCCTGGGATCGAGCCCCGCATTGGGCTCCCTGCTTGGGGGGAAGCCTGCTTCTCCCTCTCCCACTCCCCCTGCTTGTGTTCCCTCTCTCGCCGTGTCCCTCTCTGTCAAATAAATAAATAAAAATTAAAAAAAATAAAGTTAAACATATACTTACCATATGACCCAACAATTCCACTCCCAGATATTTACCCAAGAAGAAAATGAAGACTTAAGTTTGCACAAAAAATTTACGTACATGTTTACAGCATCTTTATTAATAA
Organism: Leptonychotes weddellii; assembly: GCF_054177405.1. NCBI lineage: Eukaryota > Metazoa > Chordata > Mammalia > Carnivora > Phocidae > Leptonychotes > Leptonychotes weddellii. The sequence goes on along the minus strand of NC_138376.1, from coordinate 107,121,972 downwards.
TCACCTAAAATTGGAAACACCCAAATGTCCTTCACTTGGTGAATAGATGAACAAACTATAATTATTCATACAACAGAATACTATTCAGCAATTTTTAAAAAATGAACCATTATAGAAGCAAGAACATGGAAGAATCTGAAATGCGTTATGTTACATGAAAAAATCAGATGCAAAAGGCTACCCACCACATAATTCCATATAGGACATTCTGGAAGAGGCGGAAGTGTAGAAGTAGAAAACAAATCAGTGGTTGCCAGGGGCTGAGGGTGGAGGCAGAGGTGAGTAAAAAGGGGCAGCACAAAGGAATTTTGGGGGGATCACAGAGTGGCCCTGCATCTTGATGTTGGTGGTGGGTCACGACTATATGCATTTGTCAAAAGTCATAGAACTGTATACCAGAAACAATGGATTTTATTGTATACAGTTTATTTTAAAAAGCCTAGAGATTTGGGGGTGCCTGGGTGGCTCAGTCGTTAAGCATCTGCCTTTGGCTCAGGTCATAATCCCAGGGTCCTGGGATCGAGCCCAGCATCAGGAGCCCTGCTTGGCGGAAAGCCTGCTTCTTCCTCTCCCACTCCCCCTGCCTGTGTTCCCTCTCTCGCTGTGTCTCTGTCAAATAAATAAATAAAATCTTTAAAAAAAATAAAAAATAAAAGCCTAGAGATTTCCAGTTAAATATCAGTTGATGCATTTGCTGGCAATAATCAACTATTTGATCTTTCCCTGAAAACCAGCATCTTTAAATTTACAGCTATATAATATAGACCATCTGTTTTAAAATAGCTTTCTTATGATGTCACTTTTTAAAATTGATATGTCTAGAAATGTATACTAGGAAAAAAATTAGACGACTTCAAAGAGCATGTGTTAAATTGTATTTTTTTTTTCCCCTTTCATAGCTGGAAACACACAATTAAGGGACAGATATAGAGAAAAATCTCTTTCATTTGTGAAACTGTCAAACTCTCCAGCACCAAACCCACCCAGAATACAGCAGGAGGCTGAGAACACAGCCTCCCCGCCGAGCAGGGCCCCCCGTGTTTATGAGCGCCTGACTCCGTGGGGAGTACGTGTCTGGGGGGACTCTCACACAACCACCGGGCTCCTCACAAGGTGAATGATGTTAGGACTCCTTCACGAGCCTGGGGACTGGGTCTGGGGCTGAGACACTGGTTGCTGGCAATAGGGCCCATTTCGTTGCTTCTTAGTAAACCCTTACGGGGGGGGCTTGACCTTGTTCATGTGGTACATGTGCCCTTTTGTCCTCTGCTTGTTCTTGCTCATCAACAGGAAAAGTCCCACTCTGTATCCTATTACATTAGGAAGGCCTCACAGAGCAATGGGACCACAGAAAGAGTCCTCCTCAACATCCCGTAACTCCCATGTTGTGGCCAATTCAAGGTTAGCATTTGGCAAGGGTAGGGGGGAAGGGCAATGCATGAGGGAATCCAGGGCGCTAGTTGGGTGTCCTTGACGTGACATGACTATGAGGTCCCTAGATGGATGATCTCAAGGACAAGATCATGCAGTTTGTTTTACACTGGCCCAAGATGCTCAAAGTACACCTTGAATGCATGAAATATGTGTTGGGATTGGGAGAGAAGAACCTACAGGTGATAAGGACCAGGTTTATTCAAGGCACGGGAAGTGAGAGTAAAAGAAGAGCACCTTATGGACTGAGAAGGAAATCTTAGAATCCCAGAACTTGGAACGGAGACAATCCTGTAAGTATTTTAGGTTGCTAAAGAGGAGTAGGTTTGGAGGTTGCTGGAGTTAAGGGAGCCAAATCAGGAGATCAGGGTACTGATTGGCTCATCACATCATTAGTTCATTTGTTCATGCATTCATACAACAAATAGTTCTTGGTGAGCATTTGTGCCAGATATTAGGCGTTGGAGCCATGGCAATGAGCAAATATTTTCTGGTAAATACAGGGATGGTAGTTGGGGAGACTTAATAAGCAAGTAAGAAAAGCTCTGTAAGACAGCAATTTCAGAGTTGAGATTTCCTAGATTTTGAATCCCAGATCCAGGCACTTAATAATAATGTGACTTATAAGTTATTTAACTGATTTGTGCCTCAGTTTCCTCATTTGTCCAATAAAAATATTAAGTGCCTACTTCATAGGATTGTTGTGATTAATGTGGTAATTAGCGTAAAGTTTTAGAACAGTGCCTGAAACATAGTAAGCACTCAATAACTATTAGATATTAAAAATGTAAACAGATGTATACTTTATGTCAGGTAGTGAAAAGGACTATAAAGAAAAATAATTCAGAGAGGGGGATAGAGCATGGTGGTAGGCTGTTTTGGATCAGCTGTTGAGAGGAAGTTCTCTCTGGAGAAGAGACATATGAACAAGGACCTCAATGGTGTGAGAGAACAAGCCACACAAAGGTCTGTGGGAAGAGTATTTCAGGTAGCAGGAACAAAGGCCCTGGGGCAGGAAAGACCTTTAAGGCCTAGGAAAGGTGGTGGAGAAAAATATGCTGAAGACAATTTTTTTTTTTTTAAGATTTTATTAATTTATTTGCGGGGGCAGAGGGAGGGGGAGAAGCAGACTCCCTGCTGAGCAGGTAGCCCAATGCCAGGCTCGATTCTGGGACTCCGAGATCATGACCTGAGCCAAAGGCAGCCGCTTAACCGATTGCACTACTCAGGCCCTCTGCTGAAGACAATTGTGATCCAATCCCTACCCCATTGTGCTCCTCCTATCTACACCTTTGGAAGACAAGCCGTCTGTGAGGCTCTGGTCACCTACAGCAGATCCTCTGTACAGGTATGTGAGATGTCTTTGTGACAATTGAAAGTTTTAGAGATAGAGCAACTTCAGCTTAATGGCATGTCGTGTATGTATATATATCTACCATATCTATCTATCTATCTATCTATATGGCATGTCGTGTATATATATATATATATCTACCTAAAATGCTACTGGTCAAGGTAGAAAGTATTTACAGCTCCATGGTCATATGTCTCTGTGTGTGTATCTATCTATCTATATTTTAAACAAAGGTAAAAAATTATTTAAAATAAAATATTTTAAAGAAAAGTAATAAAGGTAATAAATTCCTATAACTATGTATTAACATCCCATTAAGACCTGGAGTAAAGGAGTAAAATGAATAAAGATTGACACTAAGTGGCACAAATAAGACTATAAATAGCTTCATGTGAATTAAGATTTTTGTCTCCAAATGAGACAGGGCAGGTTTTGCTGCCAAAGTGCTGAAAAAAAAAAAAATTGGGGGGTTTTCAGTGCTTTTTGATTCTGGAATTACAAGTAAAGGATTGGGAACCTGTAATGATTTCCTCCCATGATTTCCTCGCAGGCGGCGGCGCGCCGAGCCCAGCCGGGCCCCCCGTTTACAGGATCAGAACTCTAGGGAGCAAAAGGCAGAAGACAAAATAAAAACCCAAATGGAAAAATCTGTGTCACAAAAACCTTAGCCACTATTTTTGAAGTATTTCCTATTTGCTAAGTATAAACTCTTCAGATGTTCTACTTGAGCCATCTTACACCTCTCCTCTCTCAGGTAGGTGCCGATCAGAAGAGTGCATGATTTTTGTAAAGGAGGAAGTTTAGAGTGGCAAGGAGCCCCTGAGGTCAGCCCAGGGCCCACACGGGGTTACACAGTTGATAGTATATATTTATGGTGCTATGTTCCCGGTGACCAGGACGACCTTGTACATAGAAGAAAACTTTGCCAGTTTTTCCCTCTATTCGGCAAATTTTGTTTCTCAGGTAAACATGTTTTGGAACAAGAGTGGGAGTTAAGCCTCAATGTTAGTGTCAGTATGAGAGTTCCCAGATAGATTGAATCTTCATAGCTCTTTGGAGCACGTAGAAATATTGCATTTATCCTCAGTAACATCTGACATCTAGAAGGTACAGATACAATAGTAATAACCTGAACAATGTTCCTCTTTCAGTGAATGTTTATTAAACCTTTAGTGTCAGAAGCTTTGAAACAATCTAAACAGCAACGGTTGTGTTAAGTTGTCTTGGTGTTAAAATGAGCTGCTGCTGTGGACCCCTAGTTCTCACGTCCGCGGGGTCCCAGCTCCTCCTCCCGGGGCTGGGGGCCGCTCGGCCCTCCGCCGCGGGGCTCCGGCCACCAGGGGGCGCTGCGGCCCCCTCTCCCGGGAGCGGCCGAGCCAGCCCGGTGGGTGTTTCTCTCCCTCTCGCGCTCTCTCCTCCCGGCCTCACATCCGGGTCTGGAGCGCGGCCGCCGCTGTCAGTGTTGGTGCGGGCGCGTCGGGGGCCGGGCCGGGGCGCAGTAAATGGCGGCGGAGGGAGGCGGAGCGGCGGCCACGCTCAGCTCAGAGCCCCCGAAACTTTAGACGCGAAGCCCCACAACTTTCCGGGAAGTGCCGCCGCTCCGGGGGCGTGGACGGAAGGGGAAGCCGAGGCGGGAAGTCTGGGGGGAAGCGGCGGGGAACCGGGGAGACTCGAACCCGCGGCGGGGGCGGTGGCGGAGTCCGCCCGTGCCTCGCGCCGCCTCGGCCCCCGCCTCCTTCCCCACGCCCTCCCCTCGGCCGCGGAGCCGGAGCCGGAGCCGCGCGCCGAGCCGAGCCCGGCACTGCGCGGGGCCTCGCAGGCGGCGGCGCGCCGAGCCCAGCCGGGCCCCCTCGCGACCTCCGGGCCCTGTTGCTCGGGCGCCCCCCGCGCGCGTGAGGCCGGGGTTGGGGCTCCCCGCGGCTTCGCGGGGCTAGGAGGAAGCCGGGTCGCGCGCAGCCCCCGCCGTCCCAGGGTCGTGGGGCCAGGTCCCGGGTCTTGCATGCGGGGCGGGGCGGCCGTGAGCCGGAGGCGAAGATGGAAGGCTTAACGCTGAGCGATGCGGAGCAGAAATACTACTCGGATCTCTTCTCCTACTGCGACATCGAGAGCACCAAGAAGGTGGCGGCCAACGGGCGGGTGCTGGAGCTATTCCGGGCCGCGCAGCTGCCCAACGACGTGGTCCTCCAGGTAACGCCGCCGCCCTCGCCTCTGGACGCGTCCCGGGCTCTACCGGACGCCGACCGGTCGCTTCCCGGCGGCTCCGGCCTCCAGCTGCCCGTCTCCGGGGGTGGGGGGTGGGGGTGGGCGCTGTTTTCAGCAGCGCCGGCGGTGGGCTTGTGCCCCCGGGCTGGGGCCGCAGGTGCCCGGGCGGCCCGGATTCGCGCCGCGGTCGAGGGGGAGGGGTCGCTGCTAGAGGACAAAAGTCATGCAGGGATACGGTGGGGGTTGGGGGGCGGAGGTCTGTGTATTAATCTCTGAAGAGCCTGAGTTCAGTATCTCTCGGCTGCGCCTCAGAATCTGTTTTTCAGTACTGGAAGAGCAACTTCAGATGAAGGATCTTGGATTGCGACCATGTCTTTGAATCCTAGATCCTGGTATATAACATAACTTCGGATCCTGCAGGGTAGTAAAGTTATCGGTATAGGTAAAAAGACGCCACAAAGTGGGTTTTGTAGGAATCGAAGAAGCAGTTTTCTTAAGGAAGCTTGAATTTTTGGGGAGATCAAAAATTTGAATTTATAGCTAGTAGTTTGCAAGTAGATATGTATGAAAAGAACTTGTAATTAACTATAGAACCTGTGGCTGATGTAGACTGGACAGTTTTCGATTGGCATTCGGTAACATTTGGTGGAACTCGTGGGTTCGGGTTGGGAGGTACGTACTGAGTAGCTGAAGTCAAACGTGCGTATTTGCCTCAGTCAGATCTGTAGCACTAGAGGAGCACGCCCAGTAAATTTTAAGCTTTCTCTATCACATCTGTTTTTAAAATAGGTTTCCTAGAAGTTCTTATCTAATGTATGTGGTGAACATTATTGGTACTCTGTTTAATGATTCATAGTTGCTAGTCTGTCTGAACAGCGTATCAGGAGCAGGTTTTAAGCTTTCATCTTTATGATGATCCAAGCCACTTACCCACATCTCCAAAACTTAAAGCCATATGCGTGGGTATAATGTAGTATACTGCAGAGAGCACTGAATCAGGAGTTTTGAGGCCTGGGTCTTTAACCCCATTTTGTTGTTCACTAGCAGTGGGACTTTGGCCCAGGCACTTCCACTCTTCAAGTGTAAATGTGCTCATCTAAAGAATGAGAGTCAGGTTCCTTCTAACAAAAATTCTGGAAGTATAAAAATGTCCACAAAGGTCTCTGTTTTAGAAGTTGCCTGTGCATTAGCTATGACTAAGTCGAACGAGTTCTGTCTTTTTGCATAATCTTGTGTGTTTTATATTGCTTTTTTAAAAATCTTGGGAGGAAAAGTTGGGTGTCTTAGATATGAAGAGCTAGGAGTCTCAAATTCATGCTGTTGTAAAGGGACAAAAATTAAATATTTTAGGCTTTGCTGGCCACAAACAGTGTCTCTCCAATATTCTTTGTTTTTGTTTTTGCCACCCTTTAAAAATGTAAAAACCGTTCTTAACTCAGGGGATATGAAACAGGGCCTATAGTTTGCTGACCCTGGCCGAGGAATGGTGGTGGCAGCGTGGGGTCCCATGCTCACCTCATATGGCTTTGGAGTTAGACTTTTAGAGGTCTGGTCATAACATGCTCATTAATGCTATTGCCCTTTTTTGTAGCAATAGCAAAACATACTTTCAAGTCATTTAGGAACTACAATTAAGGCAGAACTTCCCAAGTTTTATTTCGGTTTATGTTTTTGGGGTGGGGGGAGATGAAATAAACTGACTTTCGTATTTTTTTTTTTCTTTTGGTGCCGGAAGACTTTTGGACTTTTAGTGTATTTTTTAGGATAGACAAATGAGCATTAATTAACCTTTGCTTGAAATATGTTTAATCAAGTTATTTTTACGTTTTGCTCAGTTTTATTAACATTCAAAAATAAATTTCGGTTGCCTTTCAGTATAAAGAAAGGGCTTAAATAGCAGAAATATTCAGGATTCAGTTACAAGTTAGAAGCTGTCGGAGCTTGCTGAAGCAGAACTCTTACAGTAATATGTACCAAATAGTATTTTGGGTATCTTGAAGGCAGTTTACATAAAAATCGGTCTAAGACATAAAATGTGAGACAAAAAGGGACTACAGATTTAGTTCTCTTAAGAGAGTTTGGGATTGTCTGAAAACACAGCCACCTGTTGCTTTCTAAGTGGGAAACATTTGGGTCAACTCGAATATATTGAGTTAGCTACTTAACTGGCGTAGGCATTTGCAGGGCATCGAAAGAGGAGTAAGAATCTCTCCAGGACTTTGTAAACTATAGGGATACACATGTGTAACATAAAGCACCATGTGAATGTGTAGGAGAGGGTTAGGGTTGACTTAATTGAGATGGACTTTAAATTAGTTTGGAGGGAGGGCAGTGGGATGGAGGACTTCCCGACAGAAAAAAAGACATGACAAAAGGTAGAAAGTGTAGGAGCCTTTTCAAGTAGTAGCAGATTGTTAGGTTTTGCTGAAGCTGGAGTATGTCTTGGGGACAATGGAACATAGAGTTAGAAAGAGACCACGTTATATTAAGAAAGACCCTAAAGAAAACACAGAAGATTTCATATTTCAGTAGGCAATGGAGACTCATTGTTGGTTTTTGACCTAGAGTGAGGAAGAGGAGAGTTGGGGGAAACAGGCTAGTGCGGTGGTCTGGAACAGATGCTGGGTAATGGGCATCCAAACCCGGGTGACAGCTGTAGAATAGGAAACAGATCTGGATGAACAGGTCAGGTCTGAGTTACTGAAGGGCTGCTGGGTAGACACTATGTGAGGTGCTTTGTTGGATAATGTTTAGTTGAGGCCAGATTATCAAGGCTGGGTGGAGAGCTTTGAACTAATTGTAAAGGTAACAGGGAGGTGTAGTTTAAGAGAAATGACTCATAAAAGCTGTGCTTTACAAGACCTTTAGGAGATCAGTGCAACAGGAGTTAGAGGGAAGAAGCTGGAGATGAATTTGGGGACCCATTCTCTGTTGCATGTATGAAGTGGTGAGGAACTGGGTCATGGTGCTCAGAGGCAGGAGTGGGGGGCATCATGTGGGAAGGATGATTTTGCCTCCCCGGGGCGTTTGGCACTGTCTGGAAACCTTTTTCGTTGTCATAACTTGCAGGGAAGGAGCAGTTCTACTGGCATCTAGGGGAGAGAGGCCAGCGATGCCGCTAAACATCCTGCAATGCACAGGACAGCCCCTACAACGAAGATTTATCTGGGCCCAAATGTCAGTCAGTGGTGCTGAGATTGAGAAATCCTCACCGGACTCTGGCGGTAACAGCGGGACCAAAAATGAGGCTAGAAATTATGAAGGTAGACTTGATGGGCCTGGGTTACCTGGTGATATTTACAGGAGGGAAGAATAGAGCAAGGATTGGTCTCTCTTGGACACCACTCACCACTTAGAAAAGGGGCAGGAAGAGAGTCCAATTTTAAAAAAGATACTGGCAAGTTTGATTTCTGGCATTTTGAGATGGCAGTGGAAGTCTCTAGGAGATAGTTGGAAACTCATGGACATTTGTCCACACCGAGTATTTGTTATGACAGTGAAATTCAGTTATTTGGGTCTCTTCCTCTGCCTTTCTCACCTAAGTATCTCAGGGGTAGGGGAGGCCAGCTTCTTACACTGGGAGCGTGCATGTACACATCAGGGCTTTGACTGATTTAGTAGTTTTCAGCATTTGTTAATGAAAGTCATGAGAAGGCTGAGTCATCTGGGGGAATGAGTAGAGAGAACAAAGAACAGAGGGCCCAGAACTGAAGGAGGAAGGAGCTGGTATATATTGAGTGCGTGTTATGTTCCTTTTACTGGGAAGTCATCTTCATGCAAGAACTCACTTGATCCTTACAAGAACCCGGTGAAGTGGGTGTTGTTTTTATTTATTAACTGGGAATGTGATAGGCAGAGAAGTTAAATAATTTGTTAGTGAATAAAGCATCTCTCCTTTACCATTATTCCTTGCTACCTTTCAGCTTTTTCCTACTTTCACTCTTCATGTGATTGGTTTGCCCATAGTTCTTCTGAAGAATAGAGATTTAAGATTGTTTGATTTTGAGTTATGTATGGATTTCCTTCATTGCATAGTGAATAGTTTTATGTATGATGCTGCCTTGAGACACAGCCACTTAAGAGAAATAGGAAGATTCTTGTAGTTGATATCCTGTGCACACAGAGACACTTATATTACAACTGTCAGACAGGCATCTTAAAGTATACTCATTACACTGGTTTTGGAATAGTAGAGTAAGACTTGTGCTGAGTTTAAGGGTTTGTTTTTGGAGACAGTGTGTCAGTAGACAAAGTGAATGAGCTAAAGCTTTATGGAATTATGCTCCACAACAGAGAGGAACAGGACTGGGTGGAGAAAAATTTGGCTCATAGGATTTAATCATGAGGAATTTTGCTCTTTGCTGAGCAAAAAATATTTATTGGCTTAAAAATCAGAAGTAATTTTTTTTTAAGATTATGGAAGGTATGCTACTACACTAATGATTATGTTTTCTTAGCTTTTACTTAAAGCCTCTATTTTGGGAAATGTTTAAAACTTCATATAGACTTTGAGTGCATAATAGCTTGATAAAAGGTTCTAGTACTAACAGTTCTTTCATTGAAGGTTATAACCAGTGTACCTCCACTCACCCCTAAAAGCTTGGATATGTTAGGTCATTGGTGTTGAACAACATCTCAGTAGAATATTTGAATAACAAGTTAATTTAATGGGTGAAAAATGACAACAATGAAATATAAACCATTTTGTCTTTCTCTTGAATTTGTTCAATTATAATCTACTCATTAGTGATAATATTAAAATAGGGAAGCAGAGCCTCATTTGTTCGTTGAAGTTATAAATTTAATACAAGTAAATGTCAGGTTTGTTATTCTGGAGTAGTAATTTCTTTTTTATTTGTCATTTCTGAATCACTAAAATAATTACAACAAACTACAAAACTAATCTTGCCTTAATCAAACATTTTCTATACACAATTGAAAAACATATCATACTGTTTGTGAGAGAAGTCATACTTAATGGCTTTCATATTTACTTTTTAAATTTCTTTTTCCTATATCATATCATACTAGTTTTAGTCTTTTGTTTTTCTTTTTAAATTAATGACCTAGAGTTAGAGTCTCAGTATTTGGGGAACTCATGCTCAGCATTTTGATGGAGCTGTTAAGAGAGAGACTGGTAATAAGGAGCACTAAACATGGGAGGCAAGTTTCAGTCCTGTCTTTAGCTAGCCTTGTGACCTTGAACACATCACCTAATGTCTTGGATTTTCGTTCTCACAGCCTGAAGTGATTGGATTGGGTTTTTCAAATAAATGTGTTAATAGTGTCGAAATGGCCCCTCTAGCCAGCCACACTTAAGAACATAGCACAGTCTTGAAATTAGTTGCTTCACAGTTTTAACACATTGATTTGTAACATTCTTTTGGAGATTTGAGGAGAACTTCAGCCTGGAATGCTGAAGTGACTCTCTCTCTCTCTACACACACACACACACACACACACACACACACACAGGAACTAATGAAAGGGCTGTAAGGTCTGTGGTTCCTAATTCTTCAGATATTTGGCAGTGAAAATTTGAAATGGGTGATAAGACATGGCATTTCTCATCTTTTCCTTCATATATGTTTCATTTTCTGTAGCCTTTCCTGTGATAGATATATCTTTATTCATCTTTTCCCTCCTTTACTTCTATATAAAGAATCTATGTCTGACAGGTTTCATATATAGGCATGACATAAAAGTCAGGATGTAATAAGAACTTTGGCTCAGAAATCTTTTTTTAAGTTCATACCATCCACTAAGTTTCATTGAGATTTAGTAAATTATAGGACTTAGGCCTTTAAAAAATACTATATAAAATAACTATATTTTAAGATTTTATTTATTTGAGAGAACGAGAGAGAGAACACGAGCAGTGGGGAAAGACAGAGGGAGAGGGAGAAGCACACTCCCTGCTGTGCAGGGAGCCCGATGCGGGGCTCGATCCAGGATCCAGGATCATGACGTGAGCTGAAGGCAGACACTTAACTGACTGAGCCATTCAGGCACCCCCAAAATACTGTATCTTTTCTTCATTTTGTTTCAAGAACTAACTTTATGTTGAATTTGAGTCTACCTTGTTAAATGATGAAGCCAGAATTTATCAGATTGTGTATCTTCTAACTCTTTTGGATTGCAGTTTCCTTTGAAATTCTGGTGCACATACTAGACATCTGCTTAGAAAACACAGTTCACAAAATTGTGCATATAGTTTGAGGTTGCTAGCCTTCCTCCAGTTTAGTCAGGCTTATCCCATGTACCTCTACATTAAGAAAGTTTTGAGGAAGAGCAGACCTGTGAAGTGCTAAACATAATGTCTTTCTTAAGTTAGTTTTGTATATTTTCATGAATACTTCTTGATGGCTACTATTTATATTCAGGCAAGTATGTGTATGTGTGTGTGTATGTGTATATATATATATATATATATATATATATGTGTGTGTGTGTGTGTGGTAAAAAATCAGAAATCTTTCCTGCCTTCATAGATTATGTTAATGTTAAGAAGGAAAAGAACTGTGTACATTGAGAATCATTGCAGACTCCAAGGACCTACTTAGTTGTAAGGGAAGGTTCCTATGAGAAGACATGGACAGAGATAAGGGAGTGAGAATGAGATGTTTCACAAAGAGGGAAAGCATGTGAAGGGCCTGAAGCTTGAAGAACTTAATGTGTTTGAGGAAATGAAAAGCTAGAGCACCTTGTTGGGGGGGATGGACATGGTAGGGACCACATACTGCAGGACCTTGTACATAGCAATAAGGAGTTTGGATTTGAAAAAATGAACAGTTTTTAGTAAGGGAATAGCATCATCTGAATTACGTTTTTTAAAGATTACCCTGCCATGTAGAGAAGAGAATACCAGGGCAAACAGAAACAGATTGGCCAGTGGATATGCAGTAGCTCAGAGAGGAGATAATAATGGCTTAGATTAGTGAGGTGGCAGTGGGATTGAGAAGAGTGGACATATTTGAGATATTTTGAGGCAACAAAAATAGGAGGACATGATAATGGATTGGATACGGAACATAAGGGAGAAGGGAGAACTCAGAGATATTGCTGGAAGTCACCATTATTGGATGGCTGAAGAGGTTTTGTTTTGTTTTGTTTTTGCTTTTGTCAGTCATAGGTTCTCAGAATCCTGTAAGATTGTCAGGTAGGCCTCTACCAGGGAGGATCAAAGATACTTGGCTTGGAGATGTCAATTTCAAGATTATAAATGTATTATTAGTGATACTTAAAAGCCATGAAAACAGATGAAATTAGGGAGGAAGAGAAGGAAGAGACTATAGAGAGGAAAGAAGGATTGACTAGAAATAGAACCCTGAGGAGTGCAGCATATTTCTAAGTTGGGTAAACTGGAAGGCCTCTAGGAAGGAGGCTAAGAAGGACAGTCAGAGTGGTTATAGGGAAATTGGGAATGTATATTGGATGATGTCATGGATCCTAAGTAATGCAAGTATTTCAAGAAAAGAATAGTTAACTGTATTGAGTTTGGCTGAGAAGTTGAGAAGATGTGGGCAGAAATATGGCCATTGGTTTGGTAGTCTAAAGGTCATCAGTAACTTTAATGAGCCAGTTTCATGGACTGGCAGAGGTGGAAGCCAGATTTGAGTGACTTGAGGGATACCTGAAGGCCCAGGAATTAGAGATAGGGTGTATAGATAGCTTTTTAAAGAAGTTTGCAGATGAAAGGAAATAGACATGGGGTAGAAGCTAGAGGTATATGAGGATATAAAGGAAGCCTTTTTTTTTGTTTATTTTTTGAGTATAAAAAATACTGCAGCATGATTTTAGTTGTTAGGATTAACAAGGGAAGAAAGGAGGATGAGGAGAGAGGGTATTGAAAAAGCAAGATTGTTCAGAATCCTGACTGGACAAGATGGTCTTAACAGAAGAGGGATCCCTTCCTCAATTTTGAAAGGGGAGAAGAAGGAAGAACCTGGATATAGAACCAAGTAGGTACATAGATTCAGTGGAGGAAAGTTAGGATATCCTAGCCTAACGGTTTCTACTTTTTTTTTTTTTACAAACTGAGGCAAGATGAACAGTTTAGTAGTGGGAACAATCTGAATATGGAAGTAGCAAAAAATCTATTTACAGTAGGCTCAACAAGAATAAATATTTAGGAATAAATTCAACAAAAGATGAGGCACCTAGCTGGCTCAGTTGGTACAGCATGCAACTCTTGATCTTGGGGTTGTAAGTTCCCTAGAGGAGCCAAAACAATTTTGAAAACAAATAAAATAGAAGATTTGCCCTACCTAATTTTAAAATTTACTATAATCTACAGTAATCAAGACAGTGTGATTGGTATAAGACTAATAAGCATGAGGGACGCCTGGGTGGCTCAGTTGGCTAAACGTCTGCCTTCGGCTTGGGTCATGATCCCAGGGTCCTGGGATCAAGTCCTGCGTCTGGCTCCTTGCTCAGTGGGGAGCCTGCTTCTCCCTCTGCCTGCCTCTCTCTCTCCCCCTCTCTCTGACTAATAAATAAAAATATTTTTTAAAAATGAAGTTGTTGCCCATCAGGAAAAAATTAAAAGACTAAGCATGAAAATTAATAGAACAGAAATGAGAGTCTAGAAATGAACCCTTAACATTTTATGATCACCTGGTTATTGAAAAAGTGCCAGGACAGTTTAATGGGGGAAGGGTAGTCTTCAACAAATGGTGCTGGGACAGTTAGATATCTGTATGTTTAAAAAAAATGGACTTGGACATATTATTGTATCTACTTCACACCATACACAAAAATTATCTCAAAGTAGATCATAGACTTAATTATAAAATCTAAAAGTAAAAAAAAAAAATCTAAAACTAAGAATTCTAGGAGACATTAGAGAAAATCTTTATGACCTTGTGTTAGGCAAAGTTCTTAGATGACACCAAAAGCATGAATCATAAAAGAAAATACAAATTAGACTTCATTAAAATGCTTAAAAACTTTAGCACTTCAGAGGTTACTTAAGAAAGTAAAAAGACAAGCCACAGATTGGCAGAAAGTAGTTGCGTATTACAAACATGGTAAAGGTCTTTAATCTAGAATATATATAAAAAAATTTTACTACCCAGTTATAAAGAAAAAAGCCCAATAAAAAATGAGCAAAAGATTTTAATAGATATTTCACCAAAGGAGACAGTATGAATGGCCAATAAGCATGTGAAAAGGTGTTCAACATTATTAGTCATTAAGGAAACGCAGATTAAACCACAATGATGCTGTCACACACCCACTGGAATGAGTATAATTAAAAAGACTGACATTACATGGTATTGTGGAAAAACTGGAGCCCTTATACACTGCTCTTGGAAATGTAAATGGTATAGCCATTTTGGAAAACAGTTTGGCTGTTTCTTAAAAAGTTACACATAAGCTTATCATATGAATTAGCAGTTCCACTCCTGGGGATCTACCCAAAAGAAATGAAAATGTGTACACACGAAGAATTGTAAATGTCTGTTAGTAGCATTATTTACAGCAGTCAAAAATTGGAAAACAATCCAGCTGTCCATCAAATGGTTAATGGATACACAAAATATGGTATATCCATGCAGTGAAATACAATTCTGTAACAAAAAGGAACAAATTACAAAATACTACAACAAAGATGAATGTCAAAAACATGATAAGTGATAGAAGCCAGATACAAAAGAGTACATATTGTGTGGTTGCATTTATACGAAATGTCTAGAAAAGGCTTATCTATACAGAATAGTGGTTACCTGAGGCCAGGGTAGGAGTGGAAACACTGGAGGAAAACATTTGGGGTGATGGTAAAGTTCTAACATTGGATTGTGGTGATGATGCACGACTCTATGAATTTTCTTTTTTTTTTTTTAAAGATTTTATTTATTTATTTGACAGAGAGAGACATAGTGAGAGCAGGAACACAAGCAGGGGGAGTGGGAGAGGGAGAAGCAGGCTTCCCGCGGAGCAGGGAGCCCGATGTGGGACTCGATCCCAGGACCCTGGGATCATGACCTGAGCTGAAGGCAGACGCTTAACGACTGAGCCACCCAGGCGC
>NC_138376.1:107086445-107106855 GCF_054177405.1 Leptonychotes weddellii | reverse complement strand
GCACGACTCTATGAATTTTCTTAAAATTCGGTGAATCATACACTTACCATGGTTAGATTTTATAGTATGTAAATTATACCTCAAAACTATAAATGTTTTTGAAAACAGTTTTGCAGGGTGAGGGGAATGTATGAAATAGTCATCTTGGAGGATGTGAAGGTGAGTGTGGTAGAGAATAAAGGACCCTCTACTATCTGTATAATATAGTTCTAATTAGAAAACCTCAATATCACTTATATAATCTGACACTTGTCAAGGGCCTTATGTCCTGGATATCATATGAAAGGTGATATATTGATAATTATGTGTAGAAGAGACTGCTATATGAAGATCATTACAACCAAGTATATTTACATGAAGCACCAGTACTGGAATAATAATTCCGTCTTACATTTATTCACTGCTTTCTGTGTGCTGGCTCTGCGTGCCTTATATGTACTAGATTTTTTTTTTTTTTAAGATTTTATTTATTCATTTGAGAGAGAATGAGATAGAGAGAGCATGAGAGGGGGGAGGGTCAGAGGGAGAAGCAGACTCCCTGCCGAGCAAGGAGCCCGATGCGGGGCTCAATCCCAGGACCCTGGGATCATGACCTGAGCCGAAGGCAGTCGCTTAACCAACTGAGCCACCCAGGTGCCCCTGTACTAGATTTTTTAATGTGTACATTATTTAATTGGTTTAGAAGGAGCTGAAAAAATTGTGATTTAGAATGAATTAAGACCAGTTTCACATGATATGATGAGCTGTGTTATACACAGCTGATGAATTATTGAACACTACCTCTGAAACTAATGATGTACTATATGTTGGCTAATTGAATTTAAATTAAAAAAAAAACAGTTTCTGTTGACTTTAGGTGGTATGGTGAACTTATATACACTTAGTTCAGATATCTTAATTAATTTTTTGGAAAAATCACAGAAATGTAATGCCTCAAAGATAATCTGAGTTTGAAATAATCATGCCTGATAAGTAGTAATTTAATCAAGTAGTAGTTTTAGTCTACAGGAAGGACTACTTCTGGTTGTCCTCTATTAAAATAATCACTGTCGGGACTCTTGGTTTCCACTCAGGTCGTGATCTTAGGGTCCTGGGATGGAGTCCTGCCTCTGGCTGGTGCTCAGTACAGAGTCTGCTTAAGATTCTCTCTTCCTCTCCCACTGCCCCTCACGGCCCTCTCCCAGCACAGGCGCACATGCGCATTCTCTCCCTGTCTCTCTCTCTCAAATAAGTAAATCTTAAAAAAATTAAGAAATAATCACTGTCACCATCATGAATCTTTGTAAGTGAAAAGTTTTTTTTTTAAGATTTTATCTATCTATCTATCTATCTATCTATCTATCTATCTATCTATCTATCTATCCGAGAGAGAGAGCGCGCATGCAGGGGGAACTGCAGGCAGAGGGAGAAGCAGACTCCTGGCTGAGCAGGGAGCCTGATGTGGAACTCAGTCCCAGCACCCTGGGATCATGACCTGAGCCGAAAGCAAATGCTTAACCAACTGAGCCACCCAGGTGTTCCAGGCTAAAAGCTTCTAGTGTTACTTTGAAGCACTGATTTGGTGTCTTTGTGTTTCTGAATTGTTGTATCCAGTCTGAGTTTGCATAGGTAGATCTGGGACTCAGTCCTCACAATTATATGCATATACTGCCTTGGATAAAAAGTAGCTAACAGCACTGATCTAAGAGTGATTACTGCTAAGAGTAATTATTGCTTTTTGTCCATGGATTATGTCAAATGTTGTATGTGGAAATAGAAATCTCTGTATCCTTAAAAAAAGAAATCATTGTCTAGAAACTAAGTATAATTGATTTTTCTTCGTGTCTCATTTATGACTAGAAGGATTAGAGGTTTGCTTAAACTCACGTGTTTATTGATAATGTATTTTTTAATAGTTGATTTATAAGAATTCATATTTGGAGCACGTGAGTGGCTCAGCTGGTTAAGCGTCCAGCTCTTGATTTCGGCTCAGGTCATGATCTAAGGGTTGTAGAATGGAGCCCCCCTTTGGGCTCTGTGCTGGGCGTGGAGCCTGCTTAAGATTCTTTTTTACTCTCCTGTCTGCCCGCCTCCTTCTCTCTCTCCCTCTCTTTAAAAAAGAAAAAGAAAAAGAAGAATTTGTTTTTTTTAGAGCACTTAATTATATTCCATAGAAAAATATTTGATTATAACACCCTTATAATATTCTATGTTAACAGGTATTGAGTACAGTATAGTCAAAATAGGAATGTGACAGTTCTAGATCTCTACTTGGTACTTATTAACTCTCTTGCCCTGAACAGGTAACTTAACCTCTCTTGAAGACTCCCATTTCCTCGTTTGTAGATTGAGGATAATACCAGATAACACCAGAAGTTTATAATACCAAAGTGAAGTGTAAACATCTAGCAAAGTGCCTGGTTCTAAGAGGGTGATCAAATAAGTTTCATTCAGTCAAACTCTGCTTATATAAGAAAACTTATAATTTATAGGATCTTGGCTTTAATAGTGAAAATCTTTCCATATTCTAAGCCTAGATTTATATCTTTTATTATTTTTGTTGCGTGAATAATAACTGCCCCTAATCCTTTGATCCTATCAGTAATGCCGTTGGTTTCACCCTTTTACTATGGAATTAGAGGATTTGTCCTTCTGAAATGAAGTATACCACCAAAAGGCTATAATAAAGGATGATTTTAAGGTTTTGAACTTACGTAGCTTGCAGAATGGCAATAACCATTAATAGAAAGTGTGAGGAAGATTCTATAGTTTTGTGGGGAGACATTGTGCTGAATTTTGGATGTGCTCAGTGAGATGCCATGTTCCGTCCATCTCTGTTAGCAAGATTCAGTGGGCATTTCAGAGCTTGAGAGTAGCAGCGGGGTGACCTTAAAGCTTGTGCAGACTTGATGGTGGTTTCTAAATGAGCCATTCACTAAAAATGAAGATTGCAAACTTCATTGTATTTGAAATGTTCTTTCACGATAAATGGTAAATTGCACTTTTGCCGTAGAGGTTTAGGTATTTTCACTTAAGACCTCAGAGTTTTTCTGAAATATTCTAGAGACCGTTAACAAAGCAAGGTGCATGTGGAAGTATAATTTTTGCCTGAAATTAGTGTAGCCTCCAAAAAGTTGAGCCTTGGATGTTGAACCCAGAAGCATTTGCACATTTAATGTAAGGGGTTTGCTAGCTATTTGCAGGCAATCCCCAAAGTCATCCACACATGGTGTGATTGCATTTTGGCTGAGGAATGAGTCTTGGAGCTAGAATAGTCTAGCCTACCAGTTGCCATCAGCATCTCTTTGCAGCTTTGTGGTTCTTATTTAACACAAGATCTCATTTAATCCTTATAATAAGCCTGCCAGGTATTGCTATTCCCATTTCATTAATAAGAAAATATATGTTTTTATGATACTCTAGAATTAGTGAATTCTTTTTTTTTTTTTTTTAAGATTTTTTATTTATTTTTTTGACAGAGAGAGACATAGCAAGAGCAGGAACACAAGCAGGGGGAGTGGGAGAGGGAGAAGCAGGCTTCCCACAGAGCAGGGAGCCCGATGTGGGACTCGATCCCAGGACCCTGGGATCATGACCTGAGCTGAAGGCAGACGCTTAACGACTGAGCCACCCAGGCGCCCCTAGAATTAGTGAATTCTTGAAGATTTGTGAACAGATTCCTTGAAGGTCAGTAACCCTGTAGCTGTAGCATCGCTATACCATTTTACTTAGGGGATGGTTCTCTTGAATCCTCTTCTCCGTGTATTCAAAACATTTTTTTTCCTATTTAATATTCCATAATAACATATTCATTAATTCAGCAGTCACTATTAAACACATGCACCAATGTATGCAGCCAGGGCACTGAATATATAGAGATGAGTGAAGGAGACTTGGTTCCTACCCTTCTGGTAAACTTAAATCTTTTCTCCTAAGCTCCAGCAATCTAGCAGGGTTACTGTTGCTACCAGGTTCATGACCGTATCCCAGACACATTTTGGGGTAAATATTTGTTGAGTGAATATTTGTTGAATGAGTGAGGATAAATTTATCTTTTTTCTTCAGAATTATGTTTGCTTATCACTAACTTTAATACTGTAATGGTAATAAAACAGTAACAGTGTAACAAAGGCCGTTGTGTGGTGCCTACTACGTGCCCGCTCCTGTTTTGCGCCTTTACTCTAGTATTCATTCAGTCATTTCTCAGTGTGGGTACAGTTTATTATCTCTGTTTTTAAAATGAAGACACGAAGAGGGTAGGTAACTTCTCCAAGATCCCACAGCTAGTAAATGGTAGAGTTGGGATTTAAGTAGTCCTGTTTTTAACCACTGTGTTTTACTTCCTAGGTATTGCTTAGTTTGCTAAGTATATTAATTTTATTAAAATAAAGGGATCGAATTCAGAAGTATTTTTATGTAAAACTTTTATATAAAGACAAAGAACATTCTAACAGATTGTTAAACCGAACTGTTTTATTTGCTAAAGCAAAGTTAGTCAAGATCTCCCCTAGGAAATCTGGGTAACATTCATTCATCTGACTTTTTTGAGGTCCTGCTTATTAGCACCAGAGGACTGAAACTTGGGAGAAAGTTCTTGGAAACGTGGTTTGGATCTCCTTAACATAGAGGCTGCAGCTTATGCCATAGATAGAGATCAGCCAGGATGACTTTGTTGAGTAAAAGAAAGGTAACAAGAGGAAGCCTGAAGCAGCTGCTTGGGGTTTTGGAGGGAAATGAGCAGAGAAGCAAGGAAAGAAAGAGTGTCATGGAAAAGAGTAGTCTGTCACATGCTACAGTACTCAGTATTGGGTTTCACAGAGCTGTAAGAGTGGAAGTCAGATGACTTGCTGACAAGTTTGTATATTACTTTCAAAAATATTTTTTAATTTAGACTTTTGGTTAACTCTGACCAGATTTTTCTTACACATTCTCCACATTGTTACTGAGATTTTATTTATTCTTCCTTTGTATCCAGAACAAATCCCTCTCATGATGAGTTCATTTCTATATTGAGATATATGCAAACTAACTCATTTTTTAAAGTTCTTTGGTTTTGGGCGCCTGGGTGGCTCAGTCGGTTAAGCGTCTGCCTTCAGCTCGGGTCATGATCCCAGGGTCCTGTTTCTCCCTCTGCCCTCCCCCCTGCTTGTGCTCTCTCTTTCTCTCTCACTGACTCTCTCGCTTGCTCTCCAATAAATAAAATAATAATAATAATAAAGTCATTTGGTTTCCTTTATAATCTTTATCCCAGACATAACATTTATCTAAATAATCTGAGTCATCAAGAACATCTCTGTAATGTTATATTGTCTTTCATGGAATTAGAGATTATTTGAAATAATAATTCAAAAACTTTATAATATACCACTCGTGCTTTGTTTTGTTTTATTGTGACATCTTCTTACTTTTCCCTAATTATCCCAACGAGATAACCCTCCTTCTATGATTTTTTCCCACACTGTTCTGTATGTTAGCACTTGTATACAACTTGTATACGGCCTTCTGTTCATGTGTATGTTTTCCTTGATAGGTGGCAAGCAACTTGAAGGCAAATATTAACTTATCCTTGTTTGTTTCCTTCATATCTCTGTTCATGATAGGCACCCAAAACCTACTGGACTGGTTAATTGGCACTTCAGGCCTTCATTCCTCATCAGTACATTGATGGGTCTTTAGCCTAACGTCATCATTTTATCATACTACTTTAAAAATTCCGAACAAGTACGCCTGGGTGGCTCAGTCGCTTAAGTGTCTGCCTTCAGCTCAGGTCATGATCCCGGGGTCCTGTGATCGAGCCCCGCATCGGGCTCCTTGCTCAGCAGGGAATCTGCTTCTCCCTCTGCCTGAAGCTCCCCCTGCTTATGCTCTCTTGCTCTCTGACAAATAAATAAATAAAATCTTTAAAAAAAAATTCCGAACAACAGTGTATGAGCCTCTTTGAACACTATGAAAACTCTGAGACAAGATTGTGTAGATCTTTCAATTAGACTGAGTGTGCTAGTTAATACTTTTGAAGTTGTTCAGGTGACTCTAATCAGATATAGTGAGCATGCATACTAGTAACTTCTTTAAGGCACTGTACCTCAAGGCTGTTCTCTTAATTCTTAAGGATGATCATGGTTCACTTTAGTACTAAAGTCACGAGTTTCTCTGTCCTTCAGAGGCATAATTTCTAATTTTTGAATTTGACAATAAGCAGGATGTGGGAGACAATCTAAATAAGGAAATAGGTCAGTAGTTTCTAATTTAATTTAGTTGACACTTTGGGAGGGAAAGCATAGCATTCTCATAAAATGCCTGGCCTGGCAACAGAGCTATCAAATCTGAGTAGTCCTGTCTACCAGCCTTAAAGTTACCTACCAGCTCACCCCCACGTCTCACAATCTTGTTTCTGATTATTCTCTTAACATAGACTGTGTGTTCCCACCCAACAAATCTGTTTTCTGTTTCTCACAGTTACTTGTTCTTCATCAGCTTCTCATCATGCTACTTTATCTGCAGTACCCTCCCCCAACTTCCATCCTCCCCCTTTTTCAGAACATGAGTTAGCTTTTGTAGACTTTGGAAGTCTAATTTGAACAACCTCACCCTCACCCTGAGACTTTAATTTGTTTCCTACCCATACTTTTGTATGTGTTTCACACTAGGTTGCTTTTTGTTCATTTATGTCATTGTATAGCTGCTTTTCCAGTAGATTTACATCTTGACGATACTGTAAGCAAACTGAATAAAATTCAGGTTTCTTTTCTTTCGTGACCTCATGATGTAGAGCAGCAAAAGCACATAGTAGATGTTTAGAAAACATAGCCAGCGCTTTCGGGTAAGCCAGTTGCTTAGCCCTGCTTATTGCTGTGCATTCATATACGTGATTGGGATGATGAATTAAGGCAAGTCTGGACTCCTCACTGAGAGAAGTGAAAAGTGGGGGTGGTGAAGCTTGCAGCCTTGGATGTTCCTCTGCCAGCACTATGGGTACTCTCTCTGCCCGCCCCAGTCAACATTCTGGGCATGAGAAGAGAAGAGGGGGAGGTGGCAAGAACAGGAACAAATAGCACAGAATTCTCTGAGGTCTGACTTTGGTGCTTTGCTGACCGACATTGCCAGTTTCCCCCTTCATCCCTTTCATAACCCTCCCCCCCAATTTCTTTTTTTATAGCAGTGACTATGAGTAGTTTAACGAGAAACAAAACTAGGAATTGGTGGGCAGTTAAAGAAATTATGGTAGAATCTGGATATCTTGGCACTACAGCATATACTTTCTTTTATAAAATAGGATAAAGCACAACTTCTGTCGAGTTGCAGTGTACCTGGCTGAAAGTGGAAGACCACAGACCCACTTAAAGATGAGGGTGCGAAGCACACTTACACAGTATCACACACGGATAGCACATTCCGTAGCACAGGCCACGTCAAAATGATAGGTTATACCATCTGTCATGGTCTGTATAAATCTCACAGGAATAATGGAAATTGCTGATGTGCAACCTTTGAAACATAAGGGCTTACTGTTTTCTCTGCTTCCCTGCAAAAATCTAAGGATTTAATAGCCAGAGGAAGGGAGTTTGTGATTGGCTTTTCTGTTACTACCCACAGTTTTGAACCCCTGGAGTTCGAAATCTTTTACTTTCCTCATCACATTTCTGCAGATTCCCCCTAGGACTTGATTCTAGAGTGAATTCAAACATCCTGTTTCTCATTTGCATGTAACAAATGGCCAAAGTAGCATTGTCATAGTTACTAATTGTATTGTATCATGGCTATTTTCTACATAGTGCTCTTTTTTGCTTCCTGTATTCATTTGACCCTGCACACCCATGGAGCTGCCTCCCCTATTTTTCTTCTTCCTTTTACTGCCAAATAACAGATGACCCAGATTTCTTCTCTACTGCCTGATACTCTTCTTAACCACTAGTAGTCTAACTTTTGTATTACCCCCATTCTCCCTTCTTTTAAAAAAG
Source organism: Leptonychotes weddellii (assembly GCF_054177405.1). Taxonomy (NCBI): domain Eukaryota; kingdom Metazoa; phylum Chordata; class Mammalia; order Carnivora; family Phocidae; genus Leptonychotes; species Leptonychotes weddellii. The sequence continues at coordinate 107,098,918 of NC_138376.1, read as the reverse complement.
GATATTCTTTTTTTTTTTTTTTTTTTTAAGAGGTGGGGAAGGGCTGAGGGAGAAGAATCTTAAGCAGGCTCCACGCCCCACGCGCTTGGAACCGACCTGGGGCTTGACTCGCGGGGCTCGATCTCATGACCCTGAAATCATGACCTGAGCAGAAATCAAGAGTCAGATGCCTAACTGACTGAGCCACCCAGGTACCCCTAAAAAAGGATATTCTTGAAGTTCACTTTTATCCTAGTCACCAAATTCTTAAGTCTTACTCTATTTTACCATTTCCTTGCAATTGACACTGAATTACTTCTTGGTGGATATTTTCTCTTTTTTTTTTGCTCCCCCTGATCCTGAATTATTCTGTTATTATGTCTTTAGCATCCTGACTATCTTCCTACCGTGTCTCTTTCTCTTGTTCAGAATTAGCTTTGACTCCTCCTTTCCTTATGTTCAACATTTGAGATCTTTCAGATTTTCTCTCTTTGAAAGGTGTCAGCTAATCATTCTTTTCTGTCTTTCGCATTACCCATCTGAGCTCTTACCAGCTTATTGCTCAGCTACCGCAGTAGCCTCCTAAATCGTAACTAGCTTTTCTGTAATTGTTAAAGAATAGATAAGTGAGCTGCTAAAAAATTATACGACTCTTCAAAAATGCTCAGTAAAAATTAGTCACATTCAGAGCCCTCCCCCTTGAGTTCTGTCCAGTTTGCTACCTTGTCACCATTGCGGTCTCTGCTTTGACCCATTGGTGGCACTGCCCCTCCCCCAGGCCCTGAAATGAGAATGCCCATCTTGTTTAGACTTAGCAAAAACGTGTCCGTTCTTTAAGGTCCAGATCCGGCTTCCTTCCCCCACCCCCCATAATAATATTTTCAACCCGTAGTAGTCCCTCTGTAATTCTTAGAGTATCAAGTCCTAATTATGTAGCATCTGTTATGAGCCAGATGTTGAGCTTTTTGGCATATGATTAATTTTAACTTAGAGGACAGGCGTTATTTCCGTTTTATAGCTGAGGAACCTGGGGCTTCAGAGGTTATATGCTCAATAGGAACTGGGATTCAAATCCAGCTCCATTTGATGACAAAACTTTGTATTTAAGACACCAGCCATTTTGATGTGTAAAATTACAGCCTTATATCATGGCTTATATTTTTCAATCGTGTGTTGTGTTTACAACTAGGTCAGAAGTTCCTTGAGATTGGGGGATGTGTGTTAGAACTTTGTGTGCTTCCCAGGGCCCACTGTGTACTTTAGAGAACATTTTGATGAGGTGTTCCTATAGTGCTACTAATTATAATAACCAGTCTGCCTTCTTTTTGTGTTAGAGCATTCTCTAAAATGGGAGTATAAGAAAGACTGCAGGCATGGCTGCATACTTGGTTTAAGGGAGGCAGTAGAAAACCTTTGTTCTTCCTAAAGTGTGGGATATGCACCCAACAAGATGTGAAAGCACACAGTAAGAAAGCTCTTCGTTTTTCAGTTGTTTTCCAGGTCTGATGAAGCAGAAATTTCAGTTTGGTACTCGTAAGTCTTTAACACCTTTTTAACACCTTTTCTAACAGGTTACTCTCTTACAGGCAGACCTTGATGGAGCCCCAAGCGCATTTTGCAGACAGTGTTATTTAGCTGAAATTAAATAGCAGTTTTGTTTTCCTTGAACTTGTTACTGTTTCTGTTATCTTCTGTTTATTTCAAGTGATACTTATTTTTTATTTATATTGTGATACAAGTTCCTTTTAAATTAGTGTATTAAGGGGTGCCTGTGGCTCAGTTGGTTAAGTGTCTGACTCTTGGTTTGGGCTCAGGTCATGATCTCAGGGTTTTGGGATCGAGCCCTGAGTTGGGCTCCATGTTCAGCATGGAGTCTGCTTAAGGATTCTGTCCTTCTCCCTCTGCCCTTCTCCCCACTAGGACTCTCTTTAAAATAAATAAGTATTAAAAAAAAAAAAAGTATTAACTTTTCTTAAGTCCCAATGTAATGAAGAAATATTAAGAACTTAACACAAATAGCCCATGGATGGTGGAGTCTGTGAAGGTGGTGTGCGGATGCCTCAAGTTTGGGAAATAGTGGCTTAATGGAAGAAGCCATAGTTCAGAGTTTCTCAAAGCTAGATTTATATTTTGGCCCTGCTGATTTTTAGTCTGTGATCTTGGGCAAGAACTTTATCTTTGTCCATTTTGATTTGTAAAATGAATATAACAATACCTACTTTTTAGGGTTGTTTGAGGTGGTTTGATATATTATCAATTTTGTTATTTTGTTTAGTAGTTATTTCCTCATTTAGTCAACTAAAAATCTTTGATGGAATTTTAAAGACATAGTTTAATTCTTAGGATTTCTTACTCTCAAGCAATTACTTAACTACTGTGGGCTTAGTTTCCCTGGGCATGAGTATTAATAATAAAGCACTTGCCTCATAGGATTGTTTTGAGGACTAAATTAATTCATAAAATACTTAGAGTAGTACTTGGTATACTTAGAGTAGTGCTAGATAGCTGTTAGCTGCTATTGTTTTTATTTCCTTTGAAAGGGTGTAGCATCTTGGAAGATCCTGAGAACTTTTTTCTTTGTTCTTATCATTCTGACTGGGGGATGGAAGGTGTTTTGTGAGGTTTGTATATGTTTATTAAAGATCTGTTGAGTATAAAGCATTGTTGCACTGGGACGGTGGTACACTGGCAAGGAAGAATAAGGAGGTCTTTAGCAAAACTACTCTGAGCTGCCTATACCCTAAAATGATTGCAGCATGCAGTTAAACTCCCAACAGAAGACTTAATACCCCAAGGAACTGAAGAGATGAATGTTCAGTCATTGTGAATTTCTGTATGTTACAGCATTTTCTAATTAAGTAAAATGCCACAGAACATTTGAGATATATATATAATTTATCACTATTTCTTTAAGGTAGTGTCATGGGTTCATATTAGTTTCATGGTTATATTTACTACCATTCTTGTTTTGCATTTTTTATCTATTTTATAAAATACACCTGGTTTTAGGACAAGTAGTGTTTTTAAATTCTGTGGGTTAGTTATGTTAAGATGTTGGTTGTAAAGCAGATGTGGTAAGCCAAATCATTTCCCTATTTTTTTTTCTTTTTTTCCCCCTTATTTTTCTTGAGTATTTCGATTGGTACTCTTCTGAGAGGGGAAAATTGACCCTAAGACATAATACAAAACTAGAGTACAGAAAGTTTTCATTATCAAATATTTAATCCAAAAATATGATAAAACTCTCATTTACAAAATAAAAATACTGATGCTTGATTTTACACCAGATGTTGTTCCTTTGGAGCTAGATTTACAGGGCAGGTTTTAGCAAGTCACTTAATTATTTCCACTTAAATCCCCCGTTCAAGCAGTGAATTTAACTCCTTGTATTTTTGCTCATCATGACAACTCATATTTAAATATACATCTGTGTCATTTTTTAAAGGTGGCACATAGCTAGAAATCTTTGGTACTTTAGCAGAAATAGATTTTTAAAAATTAGATGTTTTCAGAGAGTAGTTTATGTTGTAATTATAGACCTGATATGAAATTTGTATTCAGAGAAATAATATTTGTACTAGAAGGGATCTTAGAGCTAGAATCCAAACCATTCTTTTGTTTTGGAGGAAGGTTGCGATATATTATGTAACTTACCTATATTCACCTAACAAGCAGTTATTAACACTTGATTCTGTGGCCTACCCACCAAAAAATGAGAAACTCTTGTTTTATGATGTAACATAGTAAAGCTCTGGTATAATTCACTTTATTATGTGAATTTACCACTGGGCAGACGTTGTCCTTTATAAAATAATGTAGTGGTTAAGAGCATGGGTTTCCATCCATGTTCTGTCAGCTTGCTGTGTGTCCTTCAGCAAGCTTCCCCGGGTGTCAGTTTTCTCATCTGTAAAACTGTACCCACCTCATGGAGTTGTGAGGATGATTATATTGGTTAATGTGTTACTGAGCGTGGATGGGTACCTGACATTTATGTGTATATGCTATTAGTGTTAGCTTATTATAATCATCATCATTTTTGTTATAATCCTTATCCTGTAACAACCTGCAATAGCCCGTGGCACAGGGTAGAGCATTATTGTGAGTGGAATAAATGGTTTCTGTTTATCACAAGAAACAGCAAGTTCCCAGGCCCGTGTTTGCTGACGCCTGACCGGTGGTGAAGAAGAATTACATCACAGGTGCTTAATTAACCCTGTTCGCTCAGACTTTGCTCACAGACTGCAGACACTTCTGAGCTCTACTCTGTTCTGTGTGTTTATGAACAATAATGGGCCCGCATAATGGGCCCCCAGTCCTCCCAGTAAAAGAGCAGTAGTAGTAACAGAGTGCTATAGGTAAGAATGCATTGTGGCATCTTCAGCTTCCCCACTTAATTTAACTTTTCTGTGCTTTCGTTTTCTCATGTAAAATAGGGATAAAAGGCCCTGTCTTTCAGGAATAAAAGTTCCCTTTATGGAGACTGAATGAGCTGATTTGTAAAGTTCTTAGAATGACACCTGCCCACACTGTTTAAATGTTTAACTTTTATTATTTTTTTTAGATTTGGTAAATCAGGAGTTGCTGTGGCTCTAGAATAGTCCACTAGACCTTCTTGTAAGAAAACAGGGGTTCGATGACTAGTAACAATTCCTGAAAAATATTACTCCTTAATCAAAAATTAGTATTTAATACAGCATATCATTAGGAAGTGTTGGCTTTTCCTATCACCTTATGCGTCTTACTGGTTAAACGGGATCATTTATCTTTAAAATGTTTTAGAAGGGCAGTTAAAAGTCTGGGTTTGCTTGAGACAGTCTGGCTCATGCCTCTTGTCCAAGTATAAATAGTACCCCCTTTCACTCTTGCAGATGGCCCAGGTTGGATGTACATTTTATAGTTACTCTGAGTATAGTTTACTGGCTGGATTTATTTTGCTAGACTATTCCCATGCCCCAGTAATATGTTCTAAAGGCATGCAGTATTTTAAGCTTAAGTTTTAGATGTTTTATGGTATTTTTCAAAACCACTTTTGCATTTTTGTTGTTTTTCTCCTTACCTTTAGTCTGTGTTTTAGTTTCTTTTATTCTTTTAAGTTTTTTTGTTGTTGATGTAGAAAATACAAAAAAATATTTTAATTGGGAATTTGGGACTTGAACTACCAATGAACTTTATAGGCAGTCATACTATTTTTCATATCAGACTCATGTTTAAAGGCTATCAGAAGTCTTTTATTTGTTTAGATAACTCATGACTGTGATACTGATTATAAGCTGTAAAATATTTATTGGTCTATATGTACTGCTCTTATCATAGTAGAACTGTTAACGGGAGTGTATGTGGCCCAAAGCAAGTAAAATTTATAGTTAAGGAATTAGGAGTCAGACATTGCTAAAAGGAATCTCTTTAATTATCTGTATTATTCAGAAGTTCAAATTAAGAACTTCATAAAATTTAAGAAATCTGGGGTGCCTGGGTGGCTTAATCAGTTAAGTGTCTGATGATTTCAGCTCAAGTTGTGATCTCTGGGTTGTGAGATGGAGCCTGGTGCCTGTAGCCTGCTTGAGATTCTCTCCCTGTTCCTCTGCCCCTCCACCCCGTCTCCCTCTTTAAAAAAAAATTTTTTTTTAATCTAAGTCCTCTTTTCTTTTCTTTTTAAAAAGATTTTATTTATTTGAGACAGAGGGAGCATGAGCTGGGTGAGGGGCAGAGGGAGAAACAGACTCCCCGCCAAGTAGGGAGCCCGACGTGGGGCTCGATCCTGGGACTCTGGGATCATGACCTGAGCCAAAGGCAGACGCTTAATCGACTGAGCCACCCACGCGCCCCTCAGTCCTCTTTTCTGTTGACTGTTTAACTCAACACATTCTTTATGGTTCCTTGCTTTAGCAAGTAGGATAAAATCTGCCTTCCAAATATTAATAAGCTTCTAGGTCCTATAGCAGTAATCTGTTATAGTGTGTTCTTTTGATAAATTTCTATGATAATATTAGTAGGTGAAAAAGCATATATATTTAAACTTTTTCTATTGAAAAGTTACAGGAGACATTTGTAGTTCTTCTTTGTATTGAAAGTATACCTTTTGCAAATGTAGAAAGGGAATTAATATTTATCCAGTACTTATCTGATATTTCAGTGCCTGATATATAATAAGGGCTCAAGAAAAGACTGATATACTTCTTATTTTTGAGGTGGTCTGTAAAGTATTGTGTGCCATTGTCAACACAACAGTTTGTAGACAGTTTTTTTATTTTACCTAAGGGCATACTATTGGGGAAAGACTCAGAGAACTCATACTTAAGATGATAGAAAAGTGGCTGAAATACGAAATGGAAGTTATGCATGAAAGTACAAGTGACAGAAAAGAATCAAGAGAATGTGTATTTATTTACAGAATAAGGTAAAATCATAGCAGGAGAAAGCAAAGAAGCAATGTGGTCTTGAAGCTTAAGTTTGAAATCAAAGAACATTTGAGTTGTATAAGCAGAGCAATAAGCACTAACGGTTTTGGATAAGAAAGTAATGTAGCGGGGGCGCCTGGGTGGCTCAGTCGGTTAAGCGACTGCCTTCAGCTCAGGTCATGATCCCAGGGTCCTGGGATCGAGCCCCGCATCGGGCTCCCTGCTCGGCGGGAAGCCTGCTTCTCCCTCTGCCCCTCACCCTGCTTGTGTTCCCTCTCTCGCTATGTCTGTCAAATAAATAAATAAAATCTTAAAAAAAAAATTAAAAAAAAAAAAAAAAAAGAAAGTAATGTAGCGAAAGTGAGATGAGGTATTTGCTCTAATACAACTGCTAAGTATCTCAGAAAGGTTGGTAAGATTGCATTTCACTTTAGACCTGAGTTTACTAGGGAATTGGCAGTGGAGTTGGTCACAAAGTGTTAGCTAAAGTCTTTTAGGAATGCAAACATGCTTCATGAGTTTAGTAATGGATATGAGTTACTTGTTAGTTGGACTGGCTGTGTATTTAAATTGCTTTTATAACAAAGGAAAATACTAGGTATTAGTGTGTCCACATAGTTTGTAAACAAACTAAACATACTCTTTGTGGACAGCAGTGTTTGAAAGGAAGTTAAGTCATAATGGAATGACTAGGCTTTGATGTATGCCCCTATCTTCTTTGCCATTGACTTTTTTACCTTTTCTGCTAGCCACAATGTACTATAGTGGTGAAGGGGATGTGCACATGTGATGGATCATGTGTAATGCAGAAAGCAAACAGTGTTTACTATTAGAAAATATTTAACTTTTAAAGAAATGATAAAAATGATCTTTCCACACATACACACACACAAAAGATTTAATACAAATGAAGACTAACAGAATGAATTTGGTAAATCAGGAGGGTGTGGACACCATGAGGGAGAAGTTCCCTTCAGCCCTAAGTGCATGGTACAATGCCGGATCTTGGTTCCAGTATGACTAAGTCATACTCTCTGCCCCCAAGGAGCTTAGTAGAGGGAGGGGATATCAGAAGTGTTTGGTGGTTAACATAATTACACAGATAACTCAAGTAATTCAGATGGTAGAAGCTGGAGTACAAGTACAAAGAAAAAGTCATTCGCTTATGGAGTAGTAGGAAGGATGGGAAATGTTACAGGAAGGAGGAGGCTCTTACAGTGTTTGTGAGGGAAGGGGTATAATTTTAATAGGCAGACATGGGTGATCTGGTGAAGGAAAAGCAAAAGCATGAAGATAGGGTAGTCCAGTCTAGATTGGCTAAAGTAAGACTGGGAAAGAATTTTGGGGCTATGTTATGTGGAGAGTCTTGAAAACTGGACTTAGAAGTTTGTTCTTTTAAATATAATAGACATTATTTGGAGCTATATTTTAGGATTGTTAATCTGGTAGCCTTGTGCGTGGGAGTGGACAGAGATTGCAGCAAAGTTGAGTAAAAAAAAAAAATACATTTATTCTCCCAGCTAACAAACATATTGATACTTATACATCAGGAGTTGTTCTAGGTGCTGGGAATGTAAGAGGTCTTCCTTATTCTCTGGAGTCTAATTCTTCTGGGAGATGTTGACAATAAATAAGTAAACAGTAGGGTGCTCTAGAAAGGTCTCTAAGATTAAGACACTTGAGCTGAGACCTGACTGGCAGAAGCCAGCCGAGCAAAAATCTGAGGGCTAAACATACAGAGGGTACAGCAAGTGCAAAGTCCCTGAAGCAGGAACAAGCAGTCTTGATTTACTGAAAGAAAAGAGGAAGAGGTGTTTCAGAATTCTTGTATTATTTATACTGTGGGAATGAGTGTAAGAACTGTACCTGACAGACCAGTGAAGGATGAGATAACACATTTTCTTAGAATTAATTTCCCTTGGTTACTCTTCAGTTGTCTCAGTACCTTGAGTCACTTTGCCAGATAACAAGATCTTATATAAAACCATTACATAATGATTCATTAATGGCCTGAGAATATTTTTCTCTGCATTCAGAATCTTAGGTAGCTTGAAGCACTCCAGGACCATTATATAAGCAGGACAGGTTAATATATAATAATGCCTGTGTGTATGGTTATTGTTCATGAAATTTGGTCTCACTTTTTTTCTACTCTGCTTGCTGGGGACCTGACGGGACATTATTGCAGGTTTGCTTTTTATTTTATGCCATTTTTCTAGTGTTAACTGTAGAGCACCCTTTGGGACAGAACATGTAAATAGGTGGTCCACATATTTTAGTCCGTCAGCATATGTTTAAAAAATTAAGGGGATCCTACGTCAGCATCTAAAAATGAGAACATATTATAGAAAATTCCAGATTCCCAGCTTCAGAAAAATCTGAAGATGGAATCATTTGGCAGATATTCTTCTATAATAGCAGTTAGCTAGAGCTTAATAGCAGTTTCCTTCACACCTGCTCCCCTTAGTTCACTACGTCCCCCCACCTGGCCAGTGTCACTAATTGATGCTGCTTGCTTGCACCTGTAGACATTGTGTTTTCAGTGGCTATTCTAGGGCAAGGGGGTAGATAGCATTGCCAGCAAAGCAAGAGGTCCTCCTATCACTGTTCTCTGTTTTTACTCTCTAGAAGAGGGTGTGCTCTGTAATAGCATTTCTCAAAGTTTGGTCTGCAGACCCCTGGTGTGTGAGGTAAAAATTATTTTCATACTAATAGTAAGCTGTTTTTTGCCTTTTTTTTTTCCCCTGTGTTGACATTGGCATTGATAGTGCAAAGTAGTGGCAGGTAAAACTGTTGGTTCTTTAGCACAGATCAGTGCATTTACCAAATTTACTAGTATTGTGTTCTTTACTGCTGTGCAGTAAAGAAGCCAGTTTCACTTAAGAATGTTTCTTGTATAGAAAAAAATTAATTTTATTAAGTCTTAACCCTTGAGCATATGTCTTTTAATATTTTGTGTGAGGAAATGGTAAGTGTGCATAAAGCACTTCTCCTGAATACTAAAGTATGATGATTGTCTTGAGGGAAAGTACTTCTTTTATTTGAGTTGTGAGCTGTACTGTTTTTTTTCATGAAACACCATTTTTCTTGAAGGAACGTCTAGCTTGGATAATGGGCATATATTTTCTAGCAAATGAAGAAAGTGTGCCTGTCACTTAAAACAGCTGATGCTTTTTATTACTAATGGTGAAACTTAAGCTTTCTGACAAAAATTAGGATTTTGAAAAGCTTTAGTCTACAACTATGTGCTTGACTGCTTCCCAGTATTTAATGACTTTTCTGATGAAATTGATGGTGATACATTAATAATGTGATTTTTAAAATATTTTATAAATGTGTCAACATTTGGAAAGTCTCCATAACTCAGTGAACTAATAGTTTACTAATGACCAATGCAGGATGCAGTGCACCTGGTACACCAATGCATTTTAATGTAGGGTATGCAAAAAGGTTTATTGATATGGCTTTGGATTCCATATTGCAACTAAACTTTAAGTAATTACCATTTGTTGAGTTTTGGTGTAGTATCAAAACATAAAATCAGAATTATCTGACAAGACTATATAAATCTATGTCTTCTAAGGTTTTCCAATACATATCCCTTTGAAGTGAGAGTGTTCTCTTATATTTAAAACAAAGCGGAAGAGGAGCAAGATGGAGGAGGAGTAGGACACCTAATTTTGTTTGGTCCCAGGAATTCAGCTAGATAGGGATCAAACCATTCTGAACACCTACGAACTCAACAGGTGATCGAAGAAAAGAATAGCAGCAACTCTCTGAACAGAAAAGCGACCACTTTCTGGAAGGTAGGATGTGCGGAGAAGTGAATCGAGGCGATATTCGGGAAGATAGATGGCGGGGGAAGGGGCCTCCATCAGCCGCTACCAGCAAGTGATAGAGCCCCAGAGCACAAAATCGGAACTTTTAGAAGTCGGCTCCACTGAGGGACGTTGCTCCAGTGGCTAAGCAGGGGGGTGGAACCCTCACTGGGACAGTGTGGTCTCAGGACCCTCGGGGTCACAGACCGGGGGTGCCTGAGTGCAGCAGAGCTCCCAGGTATCGGAGCGGGAAGCCGGCTGCAGAGACAGAGCCGAGGAGTGGGCTCTCAGCTCGGGGTTGCCATAAACAGTGATCCGCGGCACAGTTGGGCCACTGCTCTTCCAGCAGGGACCCAACTAGCAGCACATCCGGGGAGACTCCCCTTCCTCCCCGGGAGGAGCGGCACGGGAGCGCACCGCCAGGATCTGCTGGGTTTGGAGACTGCACACAGGGTTGGGTGTCAGAGATAGAAACGCTTGGTCACAGGCTGGGTGAGCACAGAGAGCGGCCGGAGACAGGGGAGATGGGAGCGACTGACTGCTTCTCTCTGGGGAGTGGGGCCCCGAGTTCTCAGCTACTCCAGGGTGGAGATTGGGAGGCCACCATTTTCACTCTCGTCCTCCAAAGCTGTACGGAAAGCTTGCAGGGAAGAAAAGCTCCCGAGAGCAAACCTGACCAGATTACTTAGCCCGGCCCCTGGCAAGGGTGGGGCAGTTCCGCCTCCAGCAAAGACATTTGGGAACCACGGCAACAGGTCCCTCCCCCAGAAGATCAGCAAGAACAGCCCGCCAAGACCAAGTTTACTGATCAATGAGAACTGCAGAACGCCAGCACTAGGGGAATACAGCACATACAATTCATGGTTTTTTCCCCATGATTCTTTAATCTTTCAAGTTAATTTTTTAAATTTTTTTCTTTTTGAATTTTTCTTTTTCCCTTTTTCAACCAACATCTTATCAATCCCTTTTTTAAAAATCTTTTTTATTTTTCATTTTTAGAGTCATATTCTATCCCTTCATTGTAGTTAACCTTATTTTTGGTATATATATAAGTTGTTCTCTCTTTAAAATTTTGGGATACAGTTTTTTCTAACAGACCAAAATATACCCTAAATCTCTAGTGTATGGCTTAGTTCTGGTCTCCTGCCTGATCACATTCTCTCTTTTTTTTTTTAAATTTCTCTACTTTCTTTTTTCAACCAACTTCTTATCAATTCCTTTTATAAAATCTTTTGTAATTTTCGTCTTTACAGTCATATTCCATCCCTTCATCGTATTTACCCTTATTTTTGTACATGTATAAGTTTTTATTTCTTTAAAATTTTGGGAGGCACTTTCTTCTAACAGACCAAACTATGCCCATAATCTAGTGTGTGGCACTGATCTATGTACCAGCCTGATCATATATGATCATATTCTTTTTTTTTCTTTCTTTCTTTCCCTTTCTTTTCCCCTGGTTTCAGGTCTCTTCTGATTTGTTTAGTGTATATTTTTCTGGGGTCGTTGTTACCCTGTTAACATTTTGTTCTCTCATTCATCTGTTCTCCTCTGGACAAAATGACAAGATGGAAAAGCTCACCTCAAAAAAAAGAACAAGAGGCAGTACCGACTGCCACGGACCTAATCAATACGGACATTAGTAAGACGTTGGAACTAGAGTTCAGAATGACGATTATGAAGGATACTAGCTGGGCTTGAAAAAAGCATGGAAGATACTAGAGAAACCCTTTCCAGAGAAATCAAAGAATTAAAATCTAACCAAGTCAATCAAAAAGGCTATTAATGAGGTGCACTCAAATATGGAGGCTCTAACTGCTAGGATAAGTGAGGCAGAAGAGAGAATTAGTGATATAGAAGACCAAATGATGGAGAATAAAGAAGCTGAGAAAAAGAGAAACAACTACTGGATCACGAGGGCAGAATTCGAGAGATAAGTGATACCAAAGGACGAAATAAAATTAGAATAATTGGGATCCCAGAAGAAGAAAAATGAGAGAGAGGGGCAGAAGGTATATTGGAGCAAATTATAGCAGAGAACTTCCCTAATTTGGGGGAGGAAACAAGCATCAAAATCCAGGAGGCACAGAGAACCCCCCCTCAAAATCAATAAAAATAGGTCAACACCCCAACATCTAATAGTAAAACTTACAAGTCTCAGAGGCAAAGAGAAAATCCTGAAAGCAGCTTGGGGCAAGAGATCTGTAACCTACAATGGTAAAAACATTAGATTGGCAACAGACCTATCCACAGAGACCTGGCAGGCCAGAAAGGACTGGCA